>NW_025927622.1:600000-900000 GCF_022837055.1 Prionailurus viverrinus | reverse complement strand
CCCACCCAGGCGGCTCCATGGGCTCAGTCTCCTAACAATGAGACCAGATATCCCAGATGCAGGCGCGAAATGCCATTCAGTCCCCTCCAGTGCCGGTCCTGGGCTCCCAGAGTTCCCCCCCGCTCCCCAGGGTCCACCTCGACCCTCTCTCCAGGCCCTGTCCTGTCCCTCTTCCCCCCCTCGCTCCCCTCCCCCCACCCCAGGTTCCAGCTCCTCCTCACCTCTGCCCAGAACCCTCTTAATCTGATCAGCCCATACCAGCGGTGATTAGAGCTGTGAGTGTCCTTGAGCGTGAGGGTCTGTCATCCACACAGGTAGAGCGTTATGAGCCCCATGGAGCACTGGTGATGGGTGGGGAGGCATAGCCCAGAGAGCTGGGTCACACCCTACAAGAGGCCTCAGCAGGGACGGAAGCAGGAAGCAGGGTCAGGGGCTGGGAAGAGGCCCATTCACCGGGCCCACTGCCCCCTGCCCGGGTTAAGAGCCCAGCTTCCCGAGAAAGGCCCGCACCTCCGGCCTGGGGAGGGCCGCCTGGGGTGGACCTTGGAGTCCATCTTCCTGTGCCGCTTTCCCGGCACAAGGCTCGAGGGGGATGGGACCGAGGAAGACAGGACTCTGCCCACACAGACGCCTCAGTTTCCCCCCTGTGCTACCAGCCCCTGCTCTTGTGCCTCGGTTGCTGCCTCTGGCAATTGGGACACTGAGAGGACACAGGCGCAGGGCTAGTGGCCCATCGACACCTCATTGCCGGGGAAACTGAAGCTGCTTGGGAAAGACTCTGAGGAGGCAACCTTTGGGCAGAGACGGCACAGGGCGAGGGCACAGCCACGCCAAGGCCCTGAGGCTGCCCGACCCTGCAAGGCTCCCGGCAAGCGAGGATTCTTCCCTTTATGCCACAGGCAGCCTTGCGGTGTGAGTCACCGTGCGCAGAGAGGTGTCACTCTGGGTGCTGGTGACGCATGGCCACAAAGGACAAAGAAACGAGGCCAGGCTGAGAGGCAAGAGGAAACCGTGGACGGATTTCTCAGGACTCACTGATGACAGCTGTGAGTGGGGAGCCTGGCCAGAGTCCCTTCCCAGGCCTCCCTGTGGATCTCAGTACCTGTGTGGAACACAGCAGGGAGGTCCCAGACTCCCAAGGGCCAGAGCTGTCTCACCTGAGGGCAGACAAGCTCAGAGGCGGCGGCGGTACCTGTCTCAGCTCCATCAACCCCAGGAGACCCTCCCGTCTCCGAGAACATAACCCCTAGGAGACCCCCACCACCCCAAAATCCTCACCCTGAAGGACCCCTCTTTCAGGAGGCCCCACCCCACAAACCGCCCCCCCCAGGAGCCCACCCCAGAGACGCTGGCCGCCAGGAGGCCACCTCCCACCCACCCATCTCTGCACTTCCCGGAGGTAAGAAGGCTACTCTCCACCCCCGCCCCCGCTCAGCCTCCCCGGCCTGGTTCTGATTTCCATTCGGTTGACCTCAACTGCCACCCCTCCCTGGCCTCCAGCCTCCAATCTTCCGGTCTCTCAAACTGGAGTGCGCTCACACCTTCCCGCTCCCGCTCCCTCTGTTCTGATTTCGGCCGCGAGGTCCCCCCGCCCCCCCATCTCTGGCAGCCGCGTCGCCTCCAGGGTCGGGGGTCAGGACGGGAAACCCCCTCGGGAAACCCCCAGGGACTCGCTGGAGGAGGGGGCGGCGGGAAGCAGCCGGGTCACCACTATTTAAGCCAGTCCTGTTGGGCGGGGAAAGAGCCGGACCGGCATGGACCAGAGCCTCTGCCTCCTGCTCCCCTTCTTCCTGGGGCTCCTCCATCGAGGCCTCGGTCAGCAAGGGAAGGGGCCCCGTTAGGGGAGCGAGTTTGGGGCCCGGGGCGGGGGGGGGGGGGGGGGGAGTTGCTGGCACAGGGAGGACTCGAGCAGGGCGGCGGGGAGGCCGCTGAGGACCCTAGGGCGGGGACAAGGGGGTCCGCCGCTGGGGTGGGGGTGGGGGACAGGGCTGAGAGCGCCGTCTGCCCGCAGGTGGGCCCCTGGAGGTGGAGCCCCCAGACCCGGTGGTGGCGGTGTCCTTGGGCGGGTCGCGGCAGCTCACCTGCCGGCTGGCCTGCGCCGGCCACCGGGCGCCCTCGGTGCAGTGGCGCGGCCTGGACACCAGCCTGGGCGCCGTGCGGTCGGACGCAGGCCGCAGCGTCCTCACCGTGCACAACGCCTCCCTGTCGGCGGCGGGCCCGCGCGTGTGCGTGGGCTCCTGCGGGGACCTGACCTTCCAGCGGACCGTGCAGCTCCTGGTGTTCGGTGAGCTCCCAACCCCCCCTGCCGCCCTCGCACTTTCCGCGTCCCAGCGGCCCTGCCCTGCCTCCGACCGCTACCGCTACCGCGTTTTCCTGGGCGTCCTCCCAGATCGCCCAGCCCGCCCCCCCACCCTGATCAAAGACTGCCCCAGCTCAGCCTGAGTCACTCAGCAACCCATTCCCGCCCTCCTCACCCCCCCCCCAGTGCCCCTCCTGACTCCTGCCCCTTCTGCTCTGCTCTGTTCTCCCCCCACCACACCCCTCCTGACTCCTGCCCCTTCTGCTCTGCTCTCCTCACCCCCCACCCCGCCCCTCCTGACTCCTGCCCCTTCTGCTCGGCTCTGTCCCCCCCCTCCTGACTCCCGCCCCTTCTGCTCTGCTCTCCTCACCCCCCACCCCGCCCCTCCTGACTCCAGCCCCTTCTGCTCTGCTCTGTTCCCCCCCCCACCTGATTCCCGACCCTTCTGCTCTGCTCTCCTCACCCCCCACCCCGCCCCTCCTGACTCCCGCCCCTTCTGCTCTGCTCTGTTCTCCCCCCCCATCTGACTCCCGCCCCTTCTGCTCTGCTCTCCTCACCCCCCACCCCGCCCCTCCTGACTCCCGCCCCTTCTGCTCTGCTCTGTTCTCCCCCCCCATCTGACTCCCGCCCCTTCTGCTCTGCTCTCCTCACCCCCCACCCCGCCCCTCCTGACTCCTGCCCCTTCTGCTCTGCTCTGTTCCCCCCCCACCTGACTCCCGCCCCTTCTGCTCTGCTCTCCTCACCCCCCACCCCGCCCCTCCTGACTCCTGCCCCTTCTGCTCGGCTCTGTCCCCCCCCTCCTGACTCCCGCCCCTTCTGCTCTGCTCTCCTCACCCCCCACCCCGCCCCTCCTGACTCCAGCCCCTTCTGCTCTGCTCTGTTCCCCCCCCACCTGATTCCCGACCCTTCTGCTCTGCTCTCCTCACCCCCCACCCCGCCCCTCCTGACTCCTGCCCCTTCTGCTCTGCTCTGTTCCCCCCCCACACCTGACTCCCGCCCCTTCTGCTCTGCTCTCCTCACCCCCCACCCCGCCCCTCCTGACTCCTGCCCCTTCTGCTCTGCTCTGTTCCCCCCCCACCTGACTCCCGCCCCTTCTGCTCTGCTCTCCTCACCCCCCACCCCGCCCCTCCTGACTCCTGCCCCTTCTGCTCTGCTCTCCTCACCCCCCACCCCGCCCCTCCTGACTCCCGCCCCTTCTGCTCTGCTCTCCTCACCCCCCACCCCGCCCCTCCTGACTCCTGCCCCTTCTGCTCTGCTCTGTTCCCCCCCCACACCTGACTCCCGCCCCTTCTGCTCTGCTCTCCTCACCCCCCACCCCGCCCCTCCTGACTCCTGCCCCTTCTGCTCTGCTCTGTTCCCCCCCCACCTGACTCCCGCCCCTTCTGCTCTGCTCTCCTCACCCCCCACCCCGCCCCTCCTGACTCCTGCCCCTTCTGCTCTGCTCTCCTCACCCCCCACCCCGCCCCTCCTGACTCCCGCCCCTTCTGCTCTGCTCTCCTCACCCCCCACCCCGCCCCTCCTGACTCCTGCCCCTTCTGCTCGGCTCTGTCCCCCCCCTCCTGACTCCCGCCCCTTCTGCTCTGCTCTCCTCACCCCCCACCCCGCCCCTCCTGACTCCAGCCCCTTCTGCTCTGCTCTGTTCCCCCCCCACCTGATTCCCGACCCTTCTGCTCTGCTCTCCTCACCCCCCACCCCGCCCCTCCTGACTCCTGCCCCTTCTGCTCTGCTCTGTTCCCCCCCCACACCTGACTCCCGCCCCTTCTGCTCTGCTCTCCTCACCCCCCACCCCGCCCCTCCTGACTCCTGCCCCTTCTGCTCTGCTCTGTTCCCCCCCCACCTGACTCCCGCCCCTTCTGCTCTGCTCTCCTCACCCCCCACCCCGCCCCTCCTGACTCCTGCCCCTTCTGCTCTGCTCTCCTCACCCCCCACCCCGCCCCTCCTGACTCCCGCCCCTTCTGCTCTGCTCTCCTCACCCCCCACCCCGCCCCTCCTGACTCCTGCCCCTTCTGCTCTGCTCTGTTCCCCCCCCCACATCTGACTCCCGCCCCTTCTGCTCTGCTCTCCTCACCCCCCACCACACCCCTCCTGACTCCTGCCCCTTCTGCTCTGCTCTCCTCACCCCCCACCCCGCCCCTCCTGACTCCCGCCCCTTCTGCTCTGCTCTCCTCACCCCCCACCCCGCCCCTCCTGACTCCTGCCCCTTCTGCTCTGCTCTGTTCCCCCCCCCACATCTGACTCCCGCCCCTTCTGCTCTGCTCTCCTCACCCCCCACCCCGCCCCTCCTGACTCCCGCCCCTTCTGCTCTGCTCTGTTCTCCCCCCCCATCTGACTCCTGCCCCTTCTGCTCTGCTCTCCTCATCCCCACCCCGCCCCTCCAGACTCCTGCCCCATCTGCTCTGCTCTGTCCCCCCCCCACCTGACTCCCGCCCCTTCTGCTCTGCTCTCCTCACCCCCCACCCCGCCCCTCCTGACTCCCAACCCTTCTGCTCTGCTCTCCTCACCCCCCACCCCGCCCCTCCTGACTCCTGCCCCTTCTGCTCGGCTCTGTCCCCCCCCTCCTGACTCCCGCCCCTTCTGCTCTGCTCTCCTCACCCCCCACCCCGCCCCTCCTGACTCCAGCCCCTTCTGCTCTGCTCTGTTCCCCCCCCACCTGATTCCCGACCCTTCTGCTCTGCTCTCCTCACCCCCCACCCCGCCCCTCCTGACTCCTGCCCCTTCTGCTCTGCTCTGTTCCCCCCCCACACCTGACTCCCGCCCCTTCTGCTCTGCTCTCCTCACCCCCCACCCCGCCCCTCCTGACTCCTGCCCCTTCTGCTCTGCTCTGTTCCCCCCCCACCTGACTCCCGCCCCTTCTGCTCTGCTCTCCTCACCCCCCACCCCGCCCCTCCTGACTCCTGCCCCTTCTGCTCTGCTCTCCTCACCCCCCACCCCGCCCCTCCTGACTCCCGCCCCTTCTGCTCTGCTCTCCTCACCCCCCACCCCGCCCCTCCTGACTCCTGCCCCTTCTGCTCTGCTCTGTTCCCCCCCCCACATCTGACTCCCGCCCCTTCTGCTCTGCTCTCCTCACCCCCCACCCCGCCCCTCCTGACTCCTGCCCCTTCTGCTCTGCTCTGTTCCCCCCCCACACCTGACTCCCGCCCCTTCTGCTCTGCTCTCCTCACCCCCCACCCCGCCCCTCCTGACTCCTGCCCCTTCTGCTCTGCTCTGTTCCCCCCCCACCTGACTCCCGCCCCTTCTGCTCTGCTCTCCTCACCCCCCACCCCGCCCCTCCTGACTCCTGCCCCTTCTGCTCTGCTCTCCTCACCCCCCACCCCGCCCCTCCTGACTCCCGCCCCTTCTGCTCTGCCCCCCCCCCACCTGACTCCCGCCCCTTCTGCTCTGCTCTCCTCACCCCCCACCCCGCCCCTCCTGACTCCCGCCCCTTCTGCTCTGCTCTGTCCCCCCCACCTGACTCCTGCCCCTTCTGCTCTGCTCTCCTCACCCCCACCCCGCCCCTCCTGACTCCTGCCCCTTCTGCTCTGCTCTGTCCCCCCCCCACCTGACTCCCGCCCCTTCTGCTCTGCTCTCCTCATCCCCCACCCCGCCCCTCCTGACTCCTGCCCCTTCTGCTCTGCTCTGTTCCCCCCCCACAACTGACTCCTGCCCCTTCTGCTCTGCTCTCCTCACCCCCCACCCCGCCCCTCCTGACTCCCGCCCCTTCTGCTCTGCTCTCCTCACCCCCCACCCCGCCCCTCCTGACTCCTGCCCCTTCTGCTCTGCTCTGTTCCCCCCCCACCTGACTCCCGCCCCTTCTGCTCTGCTCTCCTCACCCCCCACCCCGCCCCTTCTGACTCCTGCCCCTTCTGCTCTGCTCTCCTCACCCCCCACCCCGCCCCTCCTGACTCCCGCCCCTTCTGCTCTGCTCTCCTCACCCCCCACCCCGCCCCTCCTGACTCCTGCCCCTTCTGCTCTTCTCTGTTCCCCCCCCCACCTGACTCCCGCCCCTTCTTCTCTGCTCTCCTCACCCCCCACCCCGCCCCTCCTGACTCCCAACCCTCTGCTCTGCTCTCCTCTTCAGCATCTTGCACTCTGGACACACGAGCTGTGGCCGCTGGGCCTTCCCCTCACCCTATGCACCAGCGGCCCCCACTCACCCCTTGGCCCTGCCCTCAAGTCTCCTCCTCAGGGCCCAGTGCTGACCTACGGACTAAGCCCACCTGGCCCCAACCCTCTGTCCATTCTGCAGCGTTCCCAGCCCAGCTGACTGTCTCCCCAGCAGCCCTGGTGGCCCAGCAGGACCGAGAGGTAGCCTGCACAGCCCACAATGTCACGCCCGTCAGTCCCGAGGCCCTCTCCTTGTCCCTGCTCCTGGGGGACCGAGAACTGGAGGGGGTGCAGGCCCTGGGCCGGGATGTGGAGGAGGAGCCCCAGCAAGGTGAGGACCTGCTGTTCCGAGTGACAGAGCGCTGGCTGTTGCCCCCCCTGGGGACCCCCACCCCACCCGCCCTCCACTGCCAGGCAACCATGAAGCTGCCTGGCTTGGAGCTGAGCCACCACCAGCCCATCCCAGGTGAGTCTTTGGGGTCTGGACAGCCTGCACTTGGTGTCCCCAGGAAGTAGGGGAAGTCACCCAGCTCCTATGTGCCTTGATGCGTGCTGCCCAGGGGCTCTTCTGGAATCCTGGCCCCACCCCTCACCTGCTGTGTCCCGGTGTGGACCGGTCACAATTCCCACAGCAGGTGGGGCTATCAAATGCCACCGGAGTGACGTTCCCTACTCATCTATTCAGTCATTCAACAGATTTATTGAGTACCTACCCTGTGTCGGACCCCCTGAGATCCTGTCTTACTTTGCCCACAGTCCTCCAGGGCTCCTACCTCCCTCAGGGTAAAAAAAACAAAAACAAACAAAAAAAAAACCCAACCAATCCTCCTTCATCCACGGGGCCTTGAATGACCTGCTGTCACCTCCTCCCTCTTCCTCCAGCCACATGAGCCTCCCAGCTGCTCCTCCAACAGGCCAGATGCAGTCCTGCCTCAGGACCTTTACACATGCTCCAGCCTCCACTGGGAATGCTCTTCCCCCAGCTGTGTCCATTGCTCCATCACTCACTTTCCTCGGGTTGCCTTCCCAGTGAGGCTTTTCCTGACCTGTCTGAAGGGTCAAAGCACCGTTACTGTCCCTTACACATGTATGTGTACACACACGAGCCATGTGACTTCTCTTATTGTATATTCTTTGACACTTTTTATCAATATCTGGCGTCCCGGATTTTCTCTTCATTTTCTTCCCGTTGTCTGTCTCCCCTACTGTTGGCTTCGCTGAGATAGGAATATGTTTTATTCACGGCTACGTCCCCAGTGGCTAAAACAGTGCCCGACACATAGTAAGTATTCAACAGATACATTCCGAATGAGCGGATGGGTAGACGGAAGGACAGATGAAATCACGGTGCCTGGCACGTGGTAGGTACGCAGTAAATACTTGCTGAATGAGTGAACAAATGAAAACATTTAACTTGGGGCTAAGAAGACAGCAGGTGCTCAGTTCGTATCAGACATTATTAATTTAACAACGTGTCTAACGTGGGAGGGGCCCTGCCCACCCCATGAAGCCCCTGGCAGGCTCTCATTAAAAAAGCACAAATCCCTTCTCCCGCAGGGCACCCTGAAACTCATGTTACTGCACTTGGGGTCATCGGGGTGGGGGTAGATCGAGGGAGCTCCCGGGGGGGGGGGGATCGATTGGAAGGGGCGGGGTGCAGGGAAAGGGTGGTGGGAGAGCACACAGAGAGGCCACTGGATCTGAAAGGTGCTTTCTGGTAAGATGTACAAACCCCTCCTGGGGCTCAGCCTCCCATCTCCAGCACAAGGGATGAGCAGAGAGCCCCGGGACCCTTCACTTTGTCAGGGAGCACCGCCCCTCTGTCCACCTACTAGCCCCGTAATTTATAAAAGCCAGTACTCACCAAGCCCACACTCTGATTGCTCTCCATGGCACCCCTAGGATGGGTGGCTCTCACGCCCTTTACCACTGAGGAGATTGAGGTGCAGAGGTTCAGATGCTTACTCAGAGTGGGGAGAGGACCGAGACAGGCCTGGCCCCACTCCTACCCACTGGGATACCCTTCGATTTGCCCAAGTGGCACCGGATGGGGCCACAGGGTCAAACCCCGTGGTCTAAATGGAGAGGCAGGCAGGAGAAGGGGCCTGGGGCAGGAGAAAAAACAACCCCCCTGTTTTCCAGTCCTGCATAGGCTGACCTCCCAGGAGCCCCCTGTAACGACCTCCCCCAAGGCCACCCCAGAGCTGAGCTCCACCCACAGCCCCAGGAGTCCTGGGCCCCCACCTGGGAACAGCTCCACCAGGCCCTGTCGCCCTGAGATCCACCAGTCACCAGCACCAGGGGGTCTGGAGCTACTGTGTGAGGCAGCCTGTGGCCCCGGTATGTCAGCGAGCTGGACCCAGGCCCCCGGGGGTCTTGAAGCCTACGAGAGGCAGGAGGCTGGGGCCCTGGCTCGGCTGAGCGTGCTGTGGGCCAGGTGCAACCCTGAAGGCTGGTTTCAGTGTCGCCTGGACCCAGGGGGACAGATGGCCAGCCTCTACCTGGTCCCTGAAATCTGTGAGTTCTGGGGGCTAGGGAGGGGGCTGGGGGAGCCTCAGAGGGAGGAAAGCCTTGCATCAAGACCTTAGACAAGGAATGGTCCCGCCCGGCTTCAATTGCCCAAACTGTCCAGTGGGCTTCCCAAATGTAAGATCACGCTTACCTGGCAGGGCGAGGACTGTAAATCTAAGGGACTGTGTAGATTTCACGGCACTTTGTAAACTCTAAACTTTATAGCCTACAACAGCCTATAGAATAGAATACAGCCACTTAGGTCATTTCAAATTTTCTAGTAGCCACATTCAGAACCATAAATGAGACATCTTACATTCTTTTCTCCTTTTTTCAAACGAAGTCCTCAAGACGTGGTGTGGATTTTACGCTGACCTCACTTCCCATTCAGACATGCCGTATTTCAAACACAGGCGTGGGGGGCGGTCACCTCACTGGACAGCCCGTTTCTAACTACAGGGTCCTATGTGCCTTTCAAAAGATTCACTCCAAAACCTTTGGATAGTCTAGCAGCTTTTGGACATTTCAAAAGACATTCTAAACCGTGAAGTCCTTTGTAAAGTTTCAGGGAACCCAGTAAATGTGGAGGCCCCTAGCAGATTCTACTAAGCTTCTCCCCCAAACCCGCCGAGAGGTGTTCAGAGCTCCCGACACTTCCTTCTCTAGGTCCCCCAACAACATCCGCAGCCCTGTGGCCGGGCAGCTTGGTGCTGGGGCTGCTCTTCCTGGCGTTCCTCACCCATCGCCTGTGGAGACGCTGCAGGCCTGCTGGCTGACCACCAAACCCCAGCAGACCCTCTGGGCCCCTGCCCCACGCAGACTGGATTGAGGAGGACTGGCCTGAAATGGCCTTCCTTGCCTTCCACTCAGTTGCAAACAGAGGACATCTGCAGGGTTCTGGATCTACACGGTTGAGAGCCTACCACGACCGCTAACTCTGATGGCCAGCATCTGAGTTTCCCCTCAGTGGGACCCCTGGGGCCCCACCTCCCAATGGGCCAGAGCTAGGGAATAAAGGGCGTGTGGTCTGACCTCAGTGGTGTCTGTGGTGTTTCGGGGATGCCAGAATCTCCTACCCAGCCCCAGCGACCCTCTGCACTGGGGGGGGCTCCCCTGAGAGGTGGGGATGGACAGGCACCCCGCCCCCACTTGGCCAGGGCTGGGGGAAAGGGCGCAACAGGGAGCGTGGGGTGGATTCTGCCCGGGTGGGAGAACACAACTGCTTGTGGCTTCTCCTGGATGTGGGACACTGAAACTTGAGAATAACTGGGATTCCTCAAAACAAGTGGGGACAGGCATGGTGGGGGGGGGGCGGGGGAATGGGGAGGAGTGTGAGCAAAGACACAGAAGTGGCTCGTTAAAGGAAATTTTATCTCTCTTGGGGTGGCTTGGGGGCTAAGTCAGTCGGGTGGGGTTGGGGAGAGCTGGAAATCAGATGAGCAGGTGAAAGGCTGTAGATGCTGAGGATTCCGCCTGCGGGCACTGGGGAGCTACCGGAGAGTTCAGAGCTTCAGAGGCTGTGGTGTGAGAGAGCCCTCTGGTGGTGAAACAAGGTAACAGCATGGGACGGGGAAATGGGGGCCTTGGTTGGTCCACTCATTCGGGGAGCTGTGGGAGCTCAGAGCAGATCCCCCAATTCATCCTGGTGGGTGGTTGGCGGGGGAGAGGAGACCTCGCCCCACCGGGTGAGCCTGCAACTCAGACGGAGATTGGACTAGGCTGAAGGCCAGGCTGAGCACAGACTCAGCGGAAAATCAGAAAACAGGGCGGGGGCGGCGCTCTGTCCTGGAGTTGGAACAATCGCCCGCACGCTCCGCCCGGCATCGCTGATAACCAAGGAAACCGGTTGCTAGGGGACCATGCTAATGAAGGACTCGCCCACTACCAAGATGGCAAACAATCCGGCTTCAGGCCAGAAACCATGTCCTTTCCTAGAGAGCCATTTTGGAGTCTGGTAAAACTCAGGTTCCGGACCGAAGCCTGGAAAACTGTCCAACCCACGTGAAGAGGAACCCGGAGGGAAAGTGCCAATTAAAACCCAAGGGGGCGGGAAGTGGACTGCTCCAGTTATTTGCCAGAGTCTTCCGGGGGGATCCGGGCGGGCTCTGCCCTTAACCAAGATGGCCGCCCCGAGGCGCCAGCGCACTGTGGAATACGGCGGCGCTTCCGGTCCCGCTGCCCTCAGCGAAGATGGCGGCAGTGGAGAAGCGGCGGCCGGCCGTGGCTCCGGCGGCCAGTTTCCCCGACAGCGGCCGGCCGGCGGTGTCCCGGGCAGCTGCAGCGACCGAGAGTGAGGAGGACTTCCTGCGGCAGGTCGGCGTGACGGAGATGCTGCGCGCGGCTCTGCTGAAGGTGCTGGAGGCGCGGCCCGAGGAGCCGATCGCCTTCCTGGCGCACTACTTCGAGAACATGGGCCTGCGCTCGCCTGCAAACGGCGGCGCCGGGGAGCCCCCGGGCCAGCTCCTGTTGCAGCAGCAGCGCCTGGGCCGCGCGCTGTGGCACCTTCGCCTGGCTCACCACTCCCAGAGGTGCGGGGCGGGGCCGGGGCGGCGCCGCTGCGGACCTGCAGCCCCAGCTCGCTGCCCGCGGGCGTGCTGGGCACTGTGGTGCGCAAGCCTCCCGGCGGGGGGGTGGGGGTGGGGGTGGGGGTGGGGGGGCTGGCGCCTGTAGTTCTGGCCGTCTTCGTGTGTTGTGATGACTTTCTGCAGGTGCTGAGTTCCCCCTCGAAGCCCACGCCGCTTTTAAAAAATCACAAAGCTCAGAGAGGACTTCACCCAAATTCACGGAGCGAGACCTCCGAGCCAGGTCCTAACAAGCTAGGTTTTTTCCTAGATGTGTTGTTACTAGCGTCGTTGCATCCCCATCCGTTAGGCCAGAAAATGGATATTTACAGGGCTGGGCGGTGGAGTCACCCAAGACCCCTACTCTAGGAGGTAGCTCCCATGGGGCAGGAGTGGTGTCCAGAAAGAGGCCTGCTTTAGGCACAGGGAGAGGTGCTGCAGGCACGAAGCCGGCGGGTGCACTGGCCTGGAGGCTGTAGAGCTGCAGTGTGGGACCCACAGGCTGCTTAGCCTTCTGGTGGCTGAGGCCTGGTGGGGTGGAGGACATGGCCACCCAATGGAGCACGGCCCCGCCCCCAACCGCTCTGAGCCCAAGGAAGGTGGTTGAGGACCATGGATTGAATGAATGGTCCACATCAGGGGGGTTGAGGAGAAGCTTTCTGACATGCACCGTCCACCAGACCAGGTCATGACTGGATGTGGATGGCTAGGTCTTGGTTGAGACCCCTGGAGAGAGGCCCCTAGAAGCAGAGCCTGAGGCAAGCATCTGTGGGTAGGTAGTTTTATAAGGGGTGCTTCCAGAAGAACCAAGGAAGGGAGCGGAAGCCAAGCAAGGGAGTGTTCCAGCCTGATCACCAGGGGGTCCCCGCACGTTTCAAGCACGTGCCCGCCTTTGGGCAGCCTCCCAAGAGAGTCATGGGTACAGGCCATAGGACAGCACAGAGAAGCTGGGGAGAGGTCGCAGGTGTGGGAAGGGGTGTGGAGGGTGGGCATCTGAGAAGAGCATGCATGTGTCTGAAGGTCTGCAGGGGCTGGGGTGGGAAGGGAGTCCCAGGTAGACCCTGGGGCCACCCACTGAGATGGGAGGTCATTGGTTTGGGGAAAGCGTGCAGTGTTGCTCCAGGACTCTGAGTCAGGCTCTGGGAGAACCTTGCAGCTGGAGAGTAGACAGGTAGGTCTGCAACTGGGACAGGAGGTCGTCAGCTGGGAGGGGTGTGAAGGCTTCAGGAGAACCAAGAAGAGCTCAGGACCCACCCCTGAGGAGGCCCAGCCTCAGAGAGCCCGCAAAAAAGCATGATCAGGCCAACCAGACATGCAGGCGGGAACCAGCAGAGAATGGCATCCTGGGGCATCTTGCAGGGAGGAAAGGGGCCACCATGTACAGTGGTGCGGGTCAAGCACTGCATGAAGCACTCGCCTACAGGCAGCCACAAACGAGGATATTTTTAGAAATGGCTTTTTGCAGAGCTTTTTCCTAATTCACACGGAGGCACTTTGTGGACTGGGGGCAGTCCTGTGCCCGTCCGGTGGCCCGTAGTCGAGGGCTGCAAAGCGTCTGTTGGATTTAAGGCCAGGAGGGCCCTATTCCTTTCCCGTGGGTGCTGTGGCAAATTACCACAAACTTGGTGGCTTAAGGCAACAGGTATCTGGGGCACCTGGCTGGCTCAGTAGGTAGAGCACACGACTCTTGATCTCAGAGTTGTAAGTTCGAGCCCCACGTTGGGTGTAAGAGATTACTTAAACATAAAATCTTTAAAAAAGAGAAATACACACAAAAACTTATTCTCTCACAGTTTTGGAGGCTGAGAGTCTGAGATCAAGGTGTCAGTGTCCCGGGGCCATGCTCCCTCTGGAGGCTCCAGGGGAGAGGGTCCTTCCTGCCTCCCCAGCTCGGGGGTCTCCAGGCGGCCCTCCTCCCTCCAGGGTAAGCCTCCCTCCTTCTGTGTCTCTCTGTCCTCTTGTTTCTCATCTGAGGACATTTGATGTAGGGCCACCTCATCTCATCTCCACATCCTGAACTAGTTCCCTCAGCAAAGACTGTATTTCCAAATAAGGCCAGTCACAGGTTCTGGATAGATGTGCAGTTTGGGGGGGACTCTGTTTACTGCAGTGCAGGGGCATGGGAGCCGTTGGCTGGAGGCAGTTTGGAACGGCAGGGCCACCGAGGGTGCAGTGAACGAGGGCATGTCTGCCGCTGGCATCGGGGCTCACCTGGGCCCCCCAGAGATGGAGCCAGTGGCTAACTCAGAAGACAGTGCAGTCAGGAGCCCTGAACCTTGCCTGACGGGCCAAAGGCAGAAGCCAGGCCAGGCAAGTCCCCGGGCGGAAACCAGGGGCGCCCGCTGAAGCCGGGCAGCTTCGCCCTGATGCGGAGGGGCTGACTGGGCCGGGTTGGGGCTGTCATCGGCATGAAAGGTTTGGGAAGAAGCCATCCAAACTCCCCTTGTCCTACGTCTTGCAAAATCAGAAGCGCTGGCCCCCCGGGATTGGTGACGGTGGCAGTGGTGTGCAGTCGGCCACCCCCCTGCCAGCCCCAAGTCCCCGAGAGCACAAAACAAGCTTTATGAGACCTGCCGAGGGCCGTGTGGCCACTGAGGGGAAGAGCCGGAGCCCGAGCTGGGTGTTGTGGCCCCCGGGGCCTCTGAGCCACTGTACCGCCACACGAAGAGCGCCACCTCGCGCCCCCATGACCCAGGAAAACGCTCAGAAGGCACCACCAAGCTCGGTTCCTTAGCTCACTCTGAGTGGGGCCATCCCAGGCCCTGCCGGGGGCCGAGTAGCACCTCTGGCCTCCACCCACCCGGTGGTAACGACCAGCAGTGTCCCCAGATCTCACCCCCATTGAGAACCTCTGGTCTAAAGCGAAACGTTTTCACGTCTCATTCTGGAGATACATGCACGTACACGTATCTTTAAAACAAACGCTCGCGCTCTTTAGCGTGACGTGGCCAGAGCCAGGTGGCCCCGCATGCGGTGTGGGTGAGGGGCTGACTTGAGGCCAGTGCCCTGGAGGCCAGGTGTCTCCTTCCTCAGCACCCTGCCTGGGACTGTGATTACCTCTTTGCGTGTCTCCCTGCCCCGCGAGGCGGACGGCATCCGGACAGCCCACTGGACCGTGGCCCTGGACGCGGCTCAGAGCGCAGGAGACCCTCCCACGTGTGGGGCGCTGTTTTAAGTCCTTGGCATGAATTCCATCCCTCTATCCTGCAACACAGGCATTAGGACCCTCATGGTCCAGACCCGCAGGGTGGGGGGCTCAGGAGCTCGGTGAACAGGGGACCCAACCGGCTCCTGGGGTTTCTCGCACCAGGCTGTCTCCATCTCTAGGGAGGAGCGAATTCGCTCAAGAGAATCGGTGGCTGGAAAAGATGAGTCTTGGGCCACGTCGGTGTCGGTCGAGACAAGCCGTGTCACGCGGCAGTAACAAACAGCCCTGACACGAAGGACTGCTTCTCACACCACGAGGCCGTGGCCGCGAGGGGCTGTGCTCACGGACTCTTGCTCGGTTTCCCCAAGTACGGCAGCGGGGAGCGGACCGTGGGGACACCACAGTCACTCCCAAAGCTGGCTCGAGAGAGGACTGCGCGTGGCTCCGCTCACCTGTCGGTGGTGGAGCCACGTCCTGTGGCTCCTCTCACTTGAGGGGCGTGGCGGGCCTTCAGAGCGCCCGCATGTCAGATGGGGTGGCTGCCACGTGGGGAGCGTGCACGGTGGCTCTGGAGATGCCACGGGCCTGGGCGCCAGGGGGCCGGCGTGTGAGCCTTCAGGGGACCCTGACGGCAGCCTCGCGAGAGACCCTGAGCCACTGCCGAGTCCCCGACCCGCAGAAACAGGCCATGAACATTTGCTGCCATTTCAGGCCGCTGGGCTCAGGGCAGTTTGTTACGCAGCGACACGTAGCTGCTGGGGCGCCAGTGACGGCCGAGTCTGTTCACAGTGGACCTCCCCCACGTTCTTTCCTCCTCCCGGTGGAGGGAGTTAATGTTTCGGGCTCCTGCAGGGGCCCCTGTGTGGCTCGGTCGGGTAAGCGGCCAACTCTTGATTTCGGCTCATTTCAGCTCAGCTCGTGATCTCACGTTTCGTGAGTTGGAGCCCCACGTCGGGTTCTGCGCTCACATCGCGGAGCCTGCTTCCAATTCTGTGTCCCTCTTTCTGCACCTCCCCTACTTTCGTGCTTCCTCTCTCTCTCTCTCTCTCTCTCTCTCTCTCTCTCTCTCAAAAATAAGCAAATGTTTAAAAACAAAACCCAAGTCCTGCACAGGGCTGGTTTGAGGCATTGGCTCACGTGGGTGGCAGTCGTGGTAAAGGAGTGAGCACTAAACGCCACCCCAGCGCTCCCCGGGGCAGTCTCACCGACCGCTGGCTCCAGCAATGGCAAGGGGCCAACGAGTGAGAAGAGAAAGGGGTTTGTAGCCCGACCGATGGAGAAGCGAGTCCCAGCTGGCAGAGAGACCCCCCAGGCTACACTTCTGCAGCCTCTGGGCCTCGGTTTCCTCCTCTGTCGTGGGGCTCCGATCCACAGAGCTCGCTGGGTCAGCACATCCGCCCACAAGCCCCACACCGGGCAGCAGTGATGACCGCAGTGGCGGCCACGTATTGACCAGCATGTACTGAGCACCGGCCGTGCGCCAGCCCAGCCTCCACTAAGCACCCGCTGCTTATGGGCCAGCATTTGCTGGGGTCCATTGCTCGCTGGCCCATAGAAAGGTGAGACAACGTGCCCAGGTCACACGGGAGGTGAGTGGAGCCTCCGCGTACCTTCCCTCACCTGGAGCGGAGCGGAGCGGACAGAGGAGGAGTGTAAGCCTCACAGTCGCCCGGCCCCCTCCTCTCTGGGATCCTTGGCCTGACCGTGAGCCTGCACCGAGCCTCAATACCTATTGGTCACGGTGGAAATGCTAACGGGCCACCAGCCACGGTAGCGCTGGGCCACCGGCCAGGCCCTAGGCTGCCAGTCCAGTGAGGGAGTGAGACATGGGGTGAACCAGCCACCCAGGCTCACCCTGCAACCCGCACGTAGCCGCCGTGCTCCCCAATCAGCTCGTGAAGCCCCCTGCACGGCCAGGCCGTGCAGTGGAACCTGAGCCATGCCCACCTTGCGCCTGACAGCTCACAGCAGGGTCAGCCCCCTCCTGTGCCGGCGCTTTTGTGCCCCAGTCGCTGTTGTAGCCATTCAGCTCTGCCTTTGCAGCGACCACAAGCAACATGTCAATGGATGCACGAGGCCTTGTGCCAATAAAGCTTTATTTACAAAATAGACGGGGGGAGGGGTGCGGGGCTGGGGCAGACTTGACCCCCTGGTGTAGTTTGCCTACTTTTGGCCCATGGGACTGTGACAGAATGAAATAAGCTAATCCGTATTAAACGCTGGGCTCAGCTTTTGGCCAAGAGTGACCACCCCGTAAGCGTAAATGTGATTGTCGGGCGGTCCCTGTGGGGCAGTGCCCGTTGGTTGACTTAGCAGACATTTCTAGAGCCCCTGCCATACGCCAAGCAGTGCTCTAGGCACTAGGGTTCCTGGGCCGACATTCCGAAAGGACATCTTACACTAAGTCGGATGGTGGTAACTGCCGTGGAGAAAAATAGAGGAGGCAGGGGAGGTCCCCACAGGAAAGGTGACATCTCAGTAAAAACTCAGGAGCTGGAGGGCCTGTGGGGGAAGGGCACTCCAGGCAAAGCACATAGTCCGTGCAAAGGCCCTGGGGCTCCCCCAGGCCTGGTTTGTTGGAGGAAGATAGGTGGGGACAGGGGAGGGGTCCCGGGGCTGTGCTGGACTCTGCTCAGCTGGCCCAACACGCCTATCCTCCCGCAGGACGGCCTTCAACAACAACGTCGGCGTGGCCTACGAGTGCCTGAGTGCCAGTGGGCGCAAGAAGAAGCCGGGGCTGGACGGGCGCACCTACAGCGAGCTGCTCAAGCGCATCTGCCGGGACGGGGAAGCCCCCGAGGAGGTCGTCGCTCCCCTGCTGCACAAGATCCAGTGCCGGGACCATGAGGCCGTGCCGCTGGACGTCTTCCGCGCCGGGATGCTCACCTGCTTCGTGCTACTGGAGTTCGTGGCGCGGGCCGGCGCCCTCTACCAGCTCCTGGAGGACCCCACGCTGGCTGTGGCCGACCGCCGCGTGGGCCAGGCCGTGCTGGACACCCTGGAGGGGGCCCTGCAGGCCAGCGCCGGGGCTGCTGTGCCTGCCTGCTTCCTGGAGGCTGGCTCGCGCCTGGGCCCCGACAGCCTGGCGCTGGCCATGGACCGCGCCCTGGTGGCTCGGCGGCCCAGCTCCCCCATGACCCGGGAGGAGTTCCTGGAGAAGGCTGCCGCCCTCTTCATAGCCAAGGTCAAGCCGGTGGGCTGAGCGCCCACACGCCTTCCCTGCCTCCTCCCCCTGGGCGGCTGGAGGCACCACAAGGTAGTAGCCCCCTGCTCCCTGGCGGAGTGCAGGTCTCAGGCCGGAACTGGAGTGTCCCTGCATGCAGCGGGCAGTGCGGGGAGCCCTCCCCACGCCCGCCTTCCAAGCTGGAATCGTACCCCAGCCCCTTTGGAGAGGAGGCCGAGGGCCCCAGGGAGCGGGCACCCCGTCCCCCCACCCCCACAAAGGCCCCTCTCCTCGGCAGTAATAAAGTCTGTGCTCGAGGCCGACCCGGTGTGTGTGCCCCCCTCCCTCCCCTCCATGTCCGCTGAAATGCTTCTCCGCTCCTGCCTCCGCTGCTCAGCGAGGCGCCCTGGACTCACAACCCTGAGACCCGGGAGGCCCTGCTGTCCACAAGTGCCCCACCCAGCCAGTTCCTGGCCACGGGTTCCCCAGCTGTCGAAGGAAGAGTCCGGCTGGGCAGGTAGTCGTGACGGTGATGATGGAAACGGCGGACATGTGTGAGCCCTGCAAGGTCTTATGTGCCTCCGAGGAAGGCACATCACTACCCCGATTTTGGCAGATGGGGAAGTCGAGGCCCAGAGGAGTGAAGGGTCACCCTACCGGCAAGGGGCGTACTCCAGAACCCACACCCTCCACCACCTCTGCCACCTGCCGTCGGTCCACCCAGAACCCACACACGCCTGCGAAGGCCGTCCTGTCACTGTTCGCCAAGCACCCGCTGGGCACCCCTCTCCCCTCCAAGGGGATTGTTGCTTGCAAGAGGAACCCCTCTGGGAGCAGGAGGAAGGAGTCACATTCCCAGCCCAGAATGGTGGCCGGCCGATGACCTCACTCTCGTGGCCTCAGCCTCCAACTCTGGTAAATGGGACCCAGGACTCGGCCCCTTTTCTGATTGAAGGAGACCCCGTGGGAACAGAGCTTAAACCATTTTTCAGGCTACCGATGGCAAGGACCACCTTGTCTCCCCATCCCTCCCCCCTGCACAGGCCAGGTGATCAGCGAACTGTGAGTTGTGGCCACTGACTATGTGTTTTGCAAAACCGACCACAGCAACATTTCTGTTCCCACACGCTTCCAGAACGTCCCCACCCCTCCCTCGAAAGGCAGATCAAGAGGTGAAATCCGCATTCCCTTTCACTGAGTTCGGGTGGCTTTTGTAGCACTACAGGATCTCCACGGCTAGGTCACAAAAGGTGGCAGGTCCCGTGCCCCCCGCCCCGGGCTCACCGGTTCACTCAGCAGCCCCGAGTGTGGGACAGCAGGCGACTGGCAGCACCGACTGCGCAGATTCACGAGCGAGACGGATCACCGTGTTTGCCATGAAGCTTTAGGGTCATTTATCCTGCAGCAATGGGCAACTGGAAGGTTAAGGAAAAGCAAGCCGCTGAATAAGTGTTGGCTGGAACGCTTCTACTCTGTCCTGCGCCCACACACAGGGATTGCTCCAGAAATTTGCAACCCAGCCGCCACGGGGCCGGGCAGCAGCAGGGACAAATCGTGGGTGAGGCCCCTGCCCACGCTCGGCTCGTAGACAGGTGGGCCATCTGCATTAGGTGCATACCTGTCCCGGAGCCCAGGCAGGTGGGGGCCTCAACGGTCAGCTCTGCGGTCACTCCTTCGTGACCTCAGAAGCTGAGGTGGGCACTGTGTGCTGGGTCACCCCTCCCTGCTGCCCCTCTGCAGGGGAGCCACGCTGCTCAGGAAGCTCCACTCCTTCTGGGGCAGGCATTGCTAGTGAGTGATGGCCAGAAGCCAGCCCCTTTGCCTCAGGTGGAGCTAATTTGGGGGCAGCTCATGTTCCAGAGCCCCCCAGAATAGAGGGAGGCCGAGTCCAGCCAGGACAATTGCCCTGCCCCATCCAGCCTCGCCCGCTGCCTCCCTGGGTCACCATCATGCGTGGTCTTAGGTCCGGAACTCCCCATTCGTTACGACCCCGGCTTGATCTCTGCCAGCCGCCAGAGTCCAGGGAAGCTGACACAACGTTCGCACCTGGCCTCAACCTCATAGCAGTGTGGACCATGGGACACTACAAACCTCCCCCTCTGGAAACACCCCCTTGCCCACTCTCTAAATGCTCCTGCCCCGCCCCGTAGCGGTCTCCTCCTCTTATCTCAGCTTTGGGGGTCGGGGGACGTGGCCCCCCAGCTCTGTCCAGGGCCTCTCCTCACACATCCTCCTCACTTAGAATCTCACCGGCCTGAGGCACCTATTGCCGCCCGGACGCCAGGGTTCTCAAAGTCATGGCTTGGACACCTTGCCTTGCTCTGCTCCAGACTTCGAGAACCAACCACATACCTAGGACTTCGGGAGACATCCCAAGGACACCCTAGGCCTGCTGTATCTGGGACTGAGCCTCTAGCTGACCTCCCAAACCTGGGGCTCCCCTGGAGTTTGTGGCCTCTGTGGAAGCCCCCTGTCCACCCGGGTCTGGGGGCGTGGCTGGATGCCTCCTCCCCCTCAGCTGGCCCTTTTCTGGAACAGCAGGTGTCTCCTGGATGGCCAATGAGATGCAGCCCTGGGATTGTTTTTGACACAGTTGAGCTGGGAGGACCTGGCCTGAGTTCTGGAGCCATTACACCACCACAAGTCCCGTGAGCAAAGTCAGCACTCAAGAAAGCTGACCCAGGAGACTCCCCACCTCCTTGTCTTGCCTCTGCCCCCTCACTCTGTCTCAGGCACACCAGTCTCTAGCTGGAGCAACTTGTCCCCACCTCGGGGCCTTTGTATGTGCTAGCCCGTCTCTGTAACACTGTTACTCCAGACCCACATGGCTCACTTCCTCCCTTCATTCTGGTCTCTGCTCAGATGCCACCTCCTGAGGGACACCTCCCCTGACCACTCTCCAAACCAACCCTCCAACCACTCCTGTTGCTAATGCCTCACCATACTGTATTTTTCTTCTTGGCAATTATTGCTACCCAAAATCGCTATTTATTTACCGATTTGTTTATGGCCTCTCTCCCTACCTCTCCAAAGGTGGGTGGCTTTGCTAGTCCTGTTCTCTGTAGCCCCAGGGCCTAGATCTGTGCATGGAAGTCATGAATCAATCAATTTTCCAGCGGAAGAATCTGAAGCTTACAGAGCTAAGTGTATTCAATTCCCACGACTGTTGTTACAAATCACCGTGAATTCAGTGGCTTAAAGTTACACACACTGGTTCTCTGACAGCCCTGGGCTCACAGGTCCTAACTCCCAGGTGTAGGCAGGGCTGGCTCCCCCGGGGGCCCCAGGGGGCCCCATCTCCTCGGTTTTCCGGCTTCCAGAGGTGCCGTCCTTGGCCCATGGCCCCTCCTCATCCTCAGAGCCAGAAGCACGGGCTCTGCCCATCTGTCTGACTTTGGTCCTTTGGGAATGGGGTAGATTACACAGGGCCCAACCACCGTGATTACCCAAAATGATCTCCCATCTCAAGATTCTTCTTCTTTTTAATGTAAGCTTTATGCCCAACGGACTCCGACTCATGACCCTGAGATCGAGTTGCATGCTCCAGCCAGGTGCTCTCTTCCCATCTCAAGATTCTTAATCTCATCTGCAAAGTCCCTTTTGTCCTGTGAGGTGGTATAGTCACAGGCTCTGGGATTAGGATGTGGACGGCTATGGGAGGTGAGGGGGGCATTATTCTCTCCCACGGTAAGTGACCGGCCCCATGGCACAACCAGGAAAAGGCAGGGCTGACCTCGAAGCCAGTTCTATTGCATCCAGAGCACACTGGCCTTGAAGCCTCTGTCTTAGGACTCCATTTCCCTCTACCCTTGAGGGGCCACATTCTCTCCTGTCCGTCCCTTTATTCCACTCCTGCAGTCCCTGCCTCCTGAGATCACGTCTTCCTTCTCAACCGGCATGATTGCAGCAAAATGCCACTGTATACCTCTCCATAACATCTTCAACGCCCATGCTAAGAGTTTTCCAAATATTATCTCATGTAACTCATTTTACAGATAGAGAAACTGAGACCTGGCTTAGCATCCCAGGGCCATTTCCAAGGTCAGAGCAGAACTTAGGTTTGAATGCAGGGCGCTCCTGTGGCACGTGATGGGAGGCCCACATCAAACTGGCTTCATAAGAACGAAAGTAATTTATCAGCTTGCACCTCTGGAGCATTCAGAGGTCAGCATGGCTGCATCCAGGAGCACACACAGGGTCATCAGGATCCCCGAGTGCCACCTTTGTTCGTAGGGCTTGTGGTGATAAGACGGTCCCCTAACCTCAGGCCAGGTCCCCACTCAGTCACCCCAGCCCAGTGTTCTCAGAAAAAGTCCCAGAGCTGCATCTCATTAGATGGTTAGCCACATGCTGTTCCTGAACCAACCAGTGCAGCCAGGGGCTTGGAACGCTCTGATTGGGTGACCCGTCCCTGCAGCCAGGGTTTGGGGGGTCAGTCCAATTTGAACCTTACAGACTAAGAATGAGAAGCCCCTAAGGGAAAATCAAGGTGCTGTGGACACCCCAGATGACCAGCACTCCAGGATATTTCAGAGCCCAAGGAGCAGGCCTTCCTGGGGGATGAGGCCCCATGTGGCACCTGCTGGAGCGGCCATAAACTTGGTACCTCCCTTTACCTCTCCAAGGCCACCCCGCCCACCCAACACTTTGTGGGGCTGTGGGGATTACATAGGGAGATCCTGGGAAGCCTCTCTGGAAGAATCACGATTAGCTCTCACGACCGTTTATCTATAAGCTACCACACGCCAACGCCGACACTGCTGCTATAGGCAGAGAATGAGCGTCAGAGTGCACTTGGCACAGGGTACACAGTCCTTTTACAGCTGAGGGGCCCACTCCACGCGCCTCCAAGGAGGGCAGAGGTTCTGAGACTCGAAGCCCAGAGCCCCCTTTATGGATGAGACAGTCAAAGCCCCAGGCTTGGGTCAGCCATCTGAAGCTCAGCTCTGCCCAAGGTTCCTTCTCAGAGTACCCTGACTCTCTCCCCTGTGGAGATGTTGCTCACCTTGCCCCAGACAGGTTTACACCTGCCTGTCCTCAGCTGGGACACCTGGAGGAGGGCCGAGCCCAAGGTGTTGCAGCTATTGGCTGCCCCTGACACCTGCCAACAAGGCCACAGGCACATCCCAGGGCGGGACCACAGCAGGGGCCACTGGCCCAAAGCCCACTCTCATGGGGAGCGGTCACCCTGAGGTTGTGCAGGATGTTGGCCTGGGCACCACGTCTGACTCTCATGCCCAAGTGTCCCAGCAAGGGTTGTGTGTCTAGGCCTCGGACCAGCCAGATCTGAGCTCAGCCACAGTCGGAAGGACAAGCTGGGGTGGAAGGTCAGTCTACGATTCGGGCACAAGCAGGGCTCAGCCGAGGGTGGGACTCAGGCGGGGGGTTCGACCAGGATGGGTGCTGAATCAACACTGCCGAATGAAACCCGAAAGCGGAGGTGCACTGATCTCCCCAGCTTCCCTGGGGAGCAGTGTCTTGCCCATCTCTGGATTCCAGTTCGTCGGACCGAATTGAGCAGGGAGGTCACTCCTCACCTCTGCCTCGAGAAACTGAGGCACCGCCCAACGAGGACCGGGTCTGCGGACCCCAGACACTGCCTCACCCCACCCTCCCGCCTACCCACTGCCGGCCGGGCCGCCCTTTCCGCTCGCTCAGAACCGCCGGAGAAGGGAATCCGCCTCCGTCCTCCCTTCCCGGGCCAAAGGACCCCGCCCCGGCCCGCCCCCGGCCCCACCCCGTGCTGGGACGTCATAAAAAAGACCCCAAAAGCTCAGCGGCCGGTGCCGGGACGACGCAGCCCAACCCTGCCCGCCTCCCCGCGCACAGGCGTCCTGGATGCTAGTCCGAGAGGGGGGCGGCGGCGGCCTCCCGGGGGTCGAAAGCTCCAAGGCGCCTGCGCGCTCGGCCCCCTCCCTCCCTCCCCGCGGTTGCGCCTGCGCGCTCGGCGGGCCGGGGGCGGGGACTCCACTTCCCGGCGTGCCCCGCGGGCGGGCGCGCAGGTGCGGTCCGGGCCCGGCCGCCGCGCGCAGGCGCAGTCGGGGGGAGGGGGGGGGGCCGGCGGCGGCGCGCAGGCGCAGCGTGGGGCGGGGCGCGCGGGTCAGGCCGAGGCGAGCGCCGGGCGGGCGGCGGTGCCAGAGCGAGTGGAGCGCTCAGGGGCCCAGAGCGGCGGCGGCGGCGGCGGCGGCGGCGGTGGCGTAGAAGAGGAAGGCGGCGGCGGCGGCCCCAGCCCCGGCGCCTCCCCGGCCGGCGCGCGGCCCGGCCCGTCCCGCGCCTCCGCGGCGGCCCCACGGCCCAGCGCGCCCCCGACCCCGGGCCCCGCCGCCGCCGCCGCCGCCGCCATGGCCCGGCCGCTGGTGCCCAGCTCGCAGAAGGCTCTGCTGCTCGAGCTCAAGGGGCTGCAGGAGGAGCCGGTGGAGGGCTTCCGGGTGACCCTGGTGGACGAGGGCGACCTGTACAACTGGGAGGTGGCCATCTTCGGGCCCCCCAACACCTACTACGAGGGCGGCTACTTCAAGGTGAGCCCGCGGCTCGCAGTCCCGGTTCCCACCCGGCCTCTGTGCCCGCGGCGGTCCCCGTCTCCCTCGGTCTAGCTGGTGGTTCTCTCGGCCACCCCTTCCGTCCCTGGAAGCAGCGGCCGGTCTGCCGGATCCCCGGAGAGAGGGCTCGGGGCGCTCCCTGTTTGTTTGGGTGTGGGGCTCGTGCTTACCTCAGCCTCTGGCGGACCCGGGCCCTCAGCTGCCTTCCCCGCCCCCTGCCCGGAGGAGACAAAGAGCCTCCCCAGACCTAGCAAGCTCTATTGTTGGGGAGCACGGGGTTGGGGAAGGGAGGGAGGGAGGCCAGACTGGGGGGGCTGCTCCGCCACTTGTTTGGGTTCCAACAAAGGCTCAGATGGGGCCTTGCCAGCTGGGGCCTGCTTGGAAAGCAGCCACTCTTCCCGATAGCAGCCGGCCAGGCCCACTTGGCTTCCTCTGGAGCTTTATGTAAGTTGTTCTCTAGGGAACGTTGAGGCAAGACTGTGGCATCACTGCCACTCTCCACTTTGTCCCTGGGAGCCACACCTCAGAGAGCAACCCCACGGACCTGGGACCCGGGACCCTGGCCTCCAAACCTGGGGCCCCTCTCTTGCCGCAACTTGCTTTTCTCGGGTTTCGCTGAGCAGGTGTCCTTTTGGGGCTCAAATCTCACGTCTGGGTCGTTTTCTCTGTCCCCTGTGATAGTTTCATCCCGGGCAGTTCTTTTCTGGGAGCAGGGAGGGGGTGCTGGCCCTGGCACTGGCTGTGTTTCGCGCTAGTGTGACAGAAAATCTGAGCCAGAACCCAGGCAGCTTTCTTGATCTCACCGTTTGAGCCCCCACGTGGCCTTCGAAGGACCCTTGTCAGATTGTAGGGCTTTGCTCTTTGAGGGGAGGGATGGGGCAAGGGGTCTGCCTGCATGAGAGGTGGGGAAAGGGCCCTCAGCCTGGGAACACCCTCCCCCAGCCCTGCCAGGTTGGAGGGGGGGGGGGCGAGCAGAAACCACAGCTAGGCCAGGCTGTGGGGGAGGGGCGGGTGATACTCCCAGGACAGATGTCTGCGTTTGCACTTTTGGCTCCTGTTTTAGCTGAGCCTGCTCAGTGGCTGTGAGGGAGCAGCCTGGTTTGCTGGGGGTGAGTCCTGAGTTGAGATTCCCCTGGTGTTGGGGTGGGATGGGGGGAGGACTGTGGACCGCTCCCGCCTGAGTTGTGCATCAGCAATCCGGCCTCTTGCTTGCGGGTACTGGGTTTGGGGTTGATCACCTAACGGTCCAACTAGATCCCTCCCCCAGCCTCCTTTGTGTGCTTCAGGCTGGAGGGGTGGGAGCTCCATTCAGAGCCGGAGGTGGAGTCCCACCCTGAGGCAACAGCGAGACTAAGAGACGAAGTGAGCTCACGGATCTGGAAGGAAAGGATGTGGGCTTCTGACTCTTGCTCACTAACTGGTTGCAGGGGGTCCTCCACACTAGGGTTGGGGGATTGTCCCGTTTTTCTGGAGAAGAATGGACTGGGGGTGGGGCCCTGCCAGATTCGAACACATCTGCCATAGGTTGTGTTGTGTTGTGTCCTCAGAGAAGCCGGCGGGGGACCCGGGGTGGTTTTGGCACCCACCCTGATCCTCCTGTCGAGGCGTGACTGGGTGGGGAGACCCTCTGCGGCAGGTGTGGAACAGCCAGACTGGGAAGTGCCTGGCGGCCACCGCCACTTCCCAGCCGCTTCCTGCAGCGCCTTCCTTGTCCTTCATGGGCCATGGTGAGCATTTGGGCAACGCAGTGTACTCAAGGGGGTGCCAGAGAGACGCGGTTCAACGACCTCCTCCCAGCTTGCTTGCTGTGTATCCTTGGGCAAGGTACTTTCCTTCTCTGAGCCTCAGTTTGCTCAGTAGTGAAGGCATCTCTGGGGATGCTTGAGACAAGATGAGGTGGGACTTGCTGGGTGTTTGAGAACAGCTGTCCTCGGGGCCATGGCTTAGAAACCTGTAGGGCAGGTTCTGAGCTCCAGGTTTGCTCTGCAGTCACCAGTAAGTTACCTGCCTCCCAGGCCTCAGCACAATCACCCAGGAACAGAGGGACTTCTAAATGCCCCCGTGCCCCTGCCCAGGAGGGTGACTCTCCAGAGATGGGCCTGGGAAGCTCCAGCAGAGGAGCCCAGGTTTGGCTCCCAGCACACTGGCTCGCCCGGGAGAGCCTGGAGCACCACCAGGACGCTAGGCCAGACATCCCCATGTCTGGGACTGGGGCTCAAGCCGCAAACGAAGCTCCTTCACCTGCTGAGGCCTCGGCAGGCAGCCCTCCCCAGTCTGCCCCAGGACCTTCCTGTCTGCTTTCCTGGCCCCCCAGGATGGATGCTTGTGGGCAGAGAGCCCATCCGTCCAGCGCTGACTCATCTCCTCCCACAGAGCCCAGCCCACAGAGGTGTCGGGAATGATTGCCGAGTGAACACACATCTATTTTTACCCTTCCCCACAGCCTGGAAACTGAGGCCTAGGAGTCGCCGCCATGCTGGGGGTGCACAGCTCCCTGGGGCCTGGCTCCTGGCCCCTCCCACGGGCCTGTGTCCTTGTTTGTGTGTTCGTGGGCACAGTCCCTGAGCAGTGGCCAGCACTGGCTGAGCTTTTCTGCTCTCTGCCCCTCCCCAGGCACGCCTCAAGTTCCCTATCGACTACCCCTACTCCCCGCCAGCCTTCCGGTTCCTGACCAAGATGTGGCATCCCAACATCTACGAGGTGAGCCCACCGGGCAGGCCCCTCCCAGCTCCCCTGTAGTGGGGAGGGCACTGCGCTGCCTGGTGGCGGTGCTGTGGGCGCTGACCCCTCTCTCCTGTCCTCACACAGACGGGGGATGTGTGCATCTCCATTCTCCACCCCCCAGTCGATGACCCCCAGAGTGGGGAGCTGCCCTCAGAGCGCTGGAACCCTACGCAGAACGTCAGGTGAGGCTGGGCCAGACCTTGCGGGAGGGACTGGTCAGCACATGGACCCCTGGCCCCCGCAGCATTCCTGACCTTGCTCCTTCGGGGCCTCTTCAGGGCCATGACTCTCCAGAGTACCGTGGCATCTGTCCAAACTGGCCTCCCACCAGGATACTGGGGGCCCCAAAGACCCCAGGACCAATTCTGCTAGCCTCTCCTCTCATTTCTTGGTGCCCCCTGCCCCATCCACCATGAGGAACAGCCTCTGGGAGTCTCGGGTCTGTGTCTTCCCTCCCATGGCCCCTCTGCCTGCCCCTGGGATCTCCCCTCCGTCTCAGGGCTGAGCTGCTCATCCTGAGTGGGCTAGCCTCCCTGCCTCGCAGCCTGCACGTCTTTAGTCCAGCCCGAACTATTGTAGAAGTTGGTGGCACAGAGGGACCTGTTTGCCCGCAGAATGCCTCGGGGATAGGGACATGTGGGACAAAGGTGGTCCTGGCCTCAGCTGCTCCCGCGTCATGTTGTCCTGGGAGCTGGGCGGGCAGGTGGATGGACTGGGGGGGGGGGGGGGGGGTCGGACCCTGCTGTTCTTGGGGCCTGAGACAAAAAGGGACAACGAGAAGTCCAGTCAGATGTCATCTGCAGGGTTGGGGGGCTGTGAGGGTCCCCAGGCAGGTGCTGGCTTCAGAGTGTCCGGAAGCTCCCCAGAGACGCTTGGGCCTGGGCATAGCCTGAGAGCCCAGCTCCTAGGTGGGTGGCGTGGGCCAAAAACGCCCTGCACCTGTTGACTCCCTACTTCCCCAGGACCATCCTGCTGAGCGTCATCTCCCTCCTCAACGAACCTAACACCTTCTCGCCGGCGAACGTGGATGCCTCTGTGATGTACAGGAAGTGGAAAGAGAGCAAAGGCAAGGACCGGGAGTACACGGACATCATCAGGTGAGGAGGGCTTCTGTGCAGGCCCACACACCTCCAGCTTGCTCATGGCCAGCAGTCCCAGTAGGGACTTGCAGCCCTGGGGAGGAGCCAGCCAGCCTGAAGCCTACACCTTGGTTCTTCTGCTGGTCTCCTTGCCCTCAACCTTGCCCCCCCCCCTTTTTTTTAAAGAAAATGGGTGTTCTCTTTCTCTGTCGCACGGTGAGGTGCCCCAGTGTGTGTCGCAGATGTGTAGCTTAATGCCTGTGAGATGTGTAACACGGTGTGTGCATTCAGAGCACCTGTGGTGCACGTGTGTCGCACACAGACCTGGTGGCACATACATACAGAAGCCCCTGAGTGGTGACCGCCAGGCTTTAACAAGGGTTCACTGCGGTTTCTTTGCTTTGTAACTAAAATAGCAGAGACTCTCCCGGTCTTCCGTCATGCCCCCGCCCCTCTCTCCTCCCTCCTGGGGAGCCTCTCCCCTCCCTCCTGGGGAGCCTCTCCCAAGCATTGCGGGGCCTCCTGTCTGCATTTTGGCCCCTGACGCCTATCTATAAACGCTCCGGGCCCACGGTCCTTCGGGTACCTGCTCCTGACATCAACTCTGTTTTCCTACTTTCTTTTGGGGAGGAACATATGTTTTGTGTACTGCTGAGGCCTGGTTTATGTCACGTTGTATCTTTTCTGCTCAGTGGTTTCTTGCTGTGAACATCATTTACATTTGTAATTTTGAAGCTTGGAATCATTTCCTAAAGGCAGAAAATGATCATGATACTAGCGCATTTAGAAAATTGCTATCTTTTCTAGAAAGTAAGTTTTGTCTGGTTAGGAAAGCAATGCATCACTTGGGGATTGGCCAGGACTAATCCTCCACCTGGCGGGTGGTCATTTCCAGTGCTCTCCCCTTCTGAATAAACAGGTGAGCACCCTTGGAAAGGGACCTTTGCACGGGATGGACACTCAGCGGGCAGGTGCGGGACCAGGGTGGGAACCTGGTCTAAGGCCCTGGGTGTACACGCTGTCCGCTTAGGTCCTAGAGCTGCTCGTGCTTGACCCCCTTTTCTCTCTGCCTGGATTTGTGTGAGCTGCTCTGTGTCTGTGGTCCATTGTTACTTTTTAATGCGGGTTTACTGACTCGTTTCATGACAGACTTAACTCTTTGTTAGGTTTTTCCTAGATACCCTTTCAGTTTGTCATTTTTTAAGTTTTATTTAGGTAATCTCTACTCCCAACATGGGGCTCGAACTCATGACCCCAAGATCAAACATGCTTTTCCGACCCTGCCAGTCAGGCACCCCCCCCCCCCCATCATTTACCTTTTAATTAAAAAAAAAATGGGTAAGTCATGTGCACACCTACATTAGGACCCAGCCACTTGAGGTCTGAGTATTTACCCAAGAGAAACGGGGCGCTTGTCCACACCGGTACGCACACGAATGTTCAGAACAGTCTCGATTTGCCAAAGCTGTCAACGGCCCAGGCGTACAGCCGCAGGCAAGGAGGGAGCAGGCCGGGGCCTGTCCACGTAGCCTCAGAAAGCACGTTGGTGTCTGTCAGAGAGGCAGAATGTAAAAGACACAGCAGAACCTCCGGGGGTGAGGGCTATGTTTGCGACCTCGCTTGTGGGGCAGCGTCTCAGGACATACGTGGGTCAAAACTCACCGCCATGCACTTTAAGTTGCCACAGTTCACACAGACGAAGCCCCAGAAACAACTGTGTGCTGAGAAGGCAACACATGCTGTGTTCGTGATAGAGAAACACACGCATCCTGAGAGAAACGAAAAGGAAGCCCCGTAACCCTAACACCTGACGGTTTCTGTGTAGCCCTCCAGACACCCACGTCCACCACCACCCTGCCCTGGCAGCCGCTGATCTGCGTGCTAGAAACGTGGAGAACCGCGCCGTGCACGGGCCTCACACGCTGTTCCGCATCGTGTGCCAGAGCTCTTTGCCGCCTCGTGCTTCACGCTGGACACACGCAGGTGTCAGGGGTCCACAGCCCGTAGCTGCAGGCCGTTTCTGTTGATTTTGGTTCTCTTTCCTCTGAGTGAAGTTGTGCCGGTTTTCTTCCGTGGACCTGGCCCGTTTTTTGCTGCTTCCGTGGTATTTTACGTGAGCAGAATTTTCTGAACGATTTCTGCGGTGTTGCACGTGTGACCTGAGTGCATCAGAGCCCCCCCAAGCCACACACGCGGCCCCAGGGTGACCCATGCGCATGTAGGGCAGCCCCTTCCCCCGTTTGTTTGTCCCCCGTTGTCATCCCAGGATAGCCGTCCCCCGATGCCGGGCGGGGTCACAGCCTTGGGTCTGTGGAAGTGAGGAGGCGCTGAGCGGGGTGTCTGCCACGAGCGATGCCGGGTGCTCTGCAGGCCTCCCGGTGCTGCTGCGCGGGACCCTCGTGGGGTCTCGGGGCGAGGGCGCTCGGCTCAGCTCCGTGGCGGGGGGTCCTGCCCACATGGCCTGTTCTTCGCCCCAGTTTTTCCCAGCACCTCCCACGTGGTGCCAAAATTAAAACCAGACTGTTTTTATCCCTGAAGACTCCCCGTGGGCTGGCTCACATGCGCCCACGTGAGCAAGGCTGTGACGGGCGCTTCTGCCCGCCTGTCCCCCCGCCCCCGCCAAGTGTGTTCCCCACACAAGGGGGGGCAGAGCCGGCTGACTTGGAGCCCCCCCCCCCCCCCCCCCCCCCGTGGGGCGATGCTGCAGGGTGTCCGTCTGGGGTGTCATCTGTGCTGGGACGTGGGCTCTCAGTGTCCACCCTGCCACAGCTCATGGGGGCACCACGCCGAGTCCCCAGGAGAGCTGTCTGCTCTGTCCTGGGCGTGACCCATGGCGCCTGTCACCTCCTGGGCCCGCGTTCGCTTGTCCCCATTTCCCCCTGGCGTTGGCCCTCTTCATCCGCTCCGCCCCTGTCCGGCCGGCACAGGCAGCTGGAGATCTGGTCCAGCCCCGGTCCCGTCGCCCCTGGTGGCTGATGTCTGCCGGCTCGAACCGCAATAGTGGCTTCACCCTCCCACGGGGTGCTGCCGGTCTCCATGATTCCTCTCTGGTGGCTCAAGGGGCCCTCCCCTGTGGCGTCTGTGCTCCTGCCTGCAGGGCCCCGAGGAGACAGAGCGGTGACCTGTGGGCCCGTGTCTCCCGCAGGAAGCAGGTCCTGGGGACCAAGGTGGACGCGGAGCGGGACGGCGTGAAGGTGCCCACCACGCTGGCTGAGTACTGTGTGAAGACCAAGGCGCCAGCGCCCGACGAGGGCTCAGACCTCTTCTACGACGACTACTACGAGGACGGCGAGCCCGAGGCTGAGGCCGACAGCTGCTTCGGGGACGACGAGGACGACTCCGGCAACGAGGAGTCCTGACAGGGCGACCCCAAGAATAAACGTACAGATTTTACCTCAGCAGCCCCGGACTGTGTGGCGAGACTGCCCCATGGGAGGGGTGCTGCCCGGCCCCCTGGGTGGTCTCCTCCCGGGCGTCGCCCCCCCTTCCCGTGCGCGTGTGTCCCGGGTCCCTTGCAGCCCGCCAGGTGGGGCGGGCCTGGGCGGCGGTGGCCTGAGGGATGCGGACCCGCCCGTGTGCGTGTTCAGCTCCTGCTGGCCGAGCCAGAGACTTGGGCCTGCGGCTCGCGCTGACGGATTCACTTGTGGTCACCTCTTCTCTCTGCTTTGGTTTGTTTGGAATCTAAATAAAACGACTTTATGAGAAGCTACAGAACCAACTGTCCTTGGCCTTCCCGAAGGACCGCAGAGAGCGGTGGGCCACCAGGTGCCCCTTCCGGGCCGGGTCACAGCCCCAGATTCTCGGGGCCAGCTGGTCTGCTGGCGGGGCCGGCCATCGGGCCCCAGGCGGCCCCTCTGTGGCCGCAGCACCCCCAAGGAGTCCTGCGTGCTGGTGTCACCCAGGCCCGGTGGCTTCATTTCAGTGTAACTGTTAAGTCCAGAGTGGCCTGGGCTCAGGGTCAGATGGCATCAGGACTGAGGTTCCCCCCCTTGGGTCAGACGAGCACACGCCCAGCCTGACCAGTAACTGCGCCTGGGGCTCAGACGACCCCACACAGGTGGGGGACGGGCCAGAGGGGCAGGTACATCCAGGGTGCACACAGATCCCCACGGCGGCCTGCACACGCTTTTCCCGGTTTGCCCTCGCGGTCTGGTGGTGTTTTAACCTGAATGATGTTTCTCCATTAAAACGTGGAAGGTTTCACTCTTCATCTCTGGCTTTTCTTAAACCCGGAGGGAAGTGCAGGGTGGGGAGGGGCCCCTCTGGACTCAAGTGGTGTTCTCGGCGGGACTGTGGCGGCCACACCTGTTCCCGCTCCTCCTGCACCTAGTTTGGGCCTCTGAGCTCTGTGGTGTATCACCAGCGACCCAGCCTCCTGAGTGGGAGCCTGGGCGTGTGACCCTCGCCCGTGTGCTGAGCAGGTGCAGGCAGGGCCAGGCCAGTGGCTCATGTTTATAACCTCCACAGGGCGCCGAGGCCAGGCTGGGCACTCCCTTCACCTCAGCCTAGAGGCATTTCCGGGGAGCGGTGTGGGGGGCTGGCAGCCTGCACGAGAAGACCTTGGTGGAGGTCTGGAAGCGGACGGCACGGTGGGGTGGCCCGTCCCCGCCCCACCCTGTCCGGGTGTCCTCACGGCACGGCGGCACGGGCTCCGGCGGGAGGACCCCGGGAGCAAGGCTGCTTCAACACTCGGGGGTCACACGCACCACTTCTGCACAGGGCTGGACACGGGCGTGCACCCACCCAGACCCGAGGGGAGGGGCGCGGACCCCACGTCTCCATAGGAATCGTGTTCCCTTCATACCGTCCCCCACACAACTGCCAAGGAAGCTTCTGCACAGAGATCTGACTGATACCTGAGGCCTTGGGGTTCACATCCCATAACCTATCTGCAAAACAGAGATCATAATTAGGGTTGCCCGGGGGCGCCTGGTGGCTCAGTTAGACGTCCCGACTTCAGCCCTGGCCACGATCTCACGGTTCATGAATTTGAGCCCCACATTGGGCTCTGTGCTGACAGCTCAGAGCCTGCTGAGAATTCTCTCTCACTCTCTCTGCCGCTCTCTCACTGTCTCTCTTTCTGAAAAATAAACCTTAAAATAATTAGGGTTGCCCAGTTAAATATAAATTTCAGATAAATCATTCTTACTGTATATATGTGTATATATAATATGGTGGGTATATATCCTGTGCAGTGTTTGGGACATGTTTAGAAAGTATTTGTTGTTTATCTGAAATTCCAAGAACTCTCTATTTTTATTTATTTTTATTTTATTTTTTTTAATTTTTTTTTTTCAACGTTTATTTTTTTTGGGACAGAGAGAGACAGAGCATGAACGGGGGAGGGGCAGAGAGAGAGGGAGACACAGAATCGGAAACAGGCTCCAGGCTCTGAGCCATCAGCCCAGAGCCCGACGCAGGGCTCGAACTCACGGACCGCGAGATCGTGACCTGGCTGAAGTCAGACGCTTAACCGACTGCGCCACCCAGGCGCCCCAAGAACTCTCTATTTTTAGTTATTCGATTTGACCGTCCGGATACTAATGGAGCCTACTTCCTGGGGGTGGTTACGGCTAAACTAGACAGGACATGTGAACACACGCTATAAATGCTGATTTTTCTGGAACTCATCCCTGGCCTGACACACCCGACTGGGTGAGGACAGGATGCCACCAAATGGGCAGTAATGGTTTCCAGAGTCTCTGCACCTGGGTGAATTCATCTGCCTGTTGTGATCAGTTGTTTTGGCCACCTCTCCTTTATAATGACCCCTCCGGTAGCAGGACAAAATGCCCGACTCAAACTGACTTAAACAGAAAGGAATTTAATTGGCTTCTGTGAGTGACAAGGCCAGGGATTTCAGGCATAGCCTGATCAAGGCACTGGTTCTGTGCAGTCTCTCCCCAGACCTGTGGTCACCAGAATAACAGCTCCAGAGATGTCCGAGATGTCCGTGCCCTGATCCCGTAACCTGAGAGCCAGAGAGCTCTCTGAGAGCCAGAGCAGGCAGGGGTGCAGGTCTCCCCTGGAGCCTTCACGGGAGCCAGCACTGCCCACACCCGGACGTTAGCCCCGTGAGGCCCGTTTCCTACTTCTGGCCCCATAGCTGTTAAAGAATAAGCTTGTGTGGCTTCAGGCCCTGAATGTGTGGTAATCCGTTAATCCGCTAGAGCTTCAAGAAGAAACCGTCACTTGCCAGGCTCGGCTTCCACTGAGTGGCCCTCGTTCTCAGGTGTGCTCCTGTCACCTTGGGCCCACCCAGGCTGACAGGCTAATCACGGCAAGTCCAGAGGGTGAGAGCTGCTTTGGAGAATCCCCACGGAAGAGGTTCCAGACCACGGTCTTCATTGAGCTGACTTCCTGGGCACCACGGGAGCCCGTAGCCCCTCTGCTGGCCTTGGGGGCCTGTGTGCAGGTGAGTGGGAGCCAGAGCAAGATGGGGACGGCCCCTGACTGTCAACTTGAACCTCTCAGGAAACGGGGACTTGGGGCCACTGCTAGGCTAGTAACATCAGGTGTCTGGGGCCTCAGAGCTGAGGTAGCAACGTCACAGGAGGGGGTGGGGCCCCTGCCCCTAACCTGGCTCTCTCCCCAGGGGCAACACCCTTGAGATTCACATCACCACAGGGTCTGCCCCCCACTCCTCGCCCATACTGGTCTCGCTGCAGAAAGCTAGAGCCCGCCTGTGCAGAGCTGGGGGGCAGTCCTCATGCGCTCAGGACTGTGCCTCCCACCTAGCCACAGGGGCAGAGCTGACCCACGAGGGTGGCAGAGTCCACACCAGAGGAACCTGGGGCCTGCATGCCATGGTGAAGCCCCCAGATAAACCCACCCTGGAGCCAGCACCAAAGACCCCAGACTACACTGGTTCGGGTAACCAAAAGGCCCCTGTTGCCTCCTGTAATGCAGAGTCTGGGAAGACACAAGCGTCAGGCACAGCTGGATCCCAGTGCTCACAAGAGGTCCTCACGAACCTGCCGCCTCTCAGCCGTGGGATCATGAAGGCTTTCTCTCCTGGCGGCAAGGACGGCTGCCCCTCGGGTCCCACGGAAAGCGCTTGTTTCTAGTGCCGCTGGACCCAGCCTAGGTTTCATGCTGGCCTCTGGACAAATCACTGGTTGAGGCAGAGCCCACGCACGGGGCAAGGCCGGAGCCTCTGCCGAGGGGAACCCAGCCAGGGGCTTGGCGTTTTTGGACACACGCCTTCTGGAGTTCGGGGCAGCGGTGGGAACAGGGGAAGACTGGCCAGACAGGAGCCAGGAGGGGGCTGCAGGCTGCGGAGCGTCCCCAGGACACAAGAGCAGCCTTATGCGCAGCATCAGGGCCATGGCCCGGCACCCAGAGTACAACTGGCCTCCAGTATGGAGAATACCTTCAAGATGTTCAAGGTGCTGGGGGCAGGTTGGAGGGGTAACAGCTTGCATCCCAGGACGCCCTCCCCCAGCTTTCCCATCCTCCACTGCTCTCCTCCCCCCATCCCCACTCACCTACCCCTTCCTGTCAACTGTAGCAGGACCAGAGGCTCCTGGCCTTGCCCCAGTGTCCACGGGAGCCCAGTGCAACATGGCAGGCTGGGCGCTGACCCTCCGGGGTGGGCCCCCACCAGGGCGCTTCGGGGCCAGGCCTGCAAATGCTGAACATCCAGAGTGTGTAATTCAGTGGGTGTTCGTACATTCACCGGGTTGTGTGACCAGCACCTCTGGAACATTCCATCTCCCCGGAAAGCAACTCTGTCCCCACACAGTCACGCCCCACCGCCCAGCCCCTCCCCCACGAACCCCCTTCCGTCCATGGATGAGCCTGTTCTGGACGTTTCACACACATGGACTCACACCCCCGTGTGGCGCCTCGCGTCTGGTTCCCTCCCTGAGCGTCGTGTGTTCAGGGTCTGTCCGTGGGGCGGCGGGGGTGGGCGCCTGGCTCCTGCTCGCAGCTGAGGGGCATGAACCTTTTGCAGTGGACGTCCACCTTTTGTGTGTGTCCATCCACCTGCCGATGGACATTGGGGCTGTTTCATTGGCTGCTGTGAACTGCCTTGAAGCACTTGTCTGCCCACACGCGCCCATTAGGACCGAGGTCCCCACTGGTTTTGCAGGAAGCTATGGTTTTTATTGTTCTTCAACAGACATCCTCAGGTGAGACTGCACTTAGAGGTGTGCTCCCAGGCACCAAGCAGCCTCCTCTTCCTTCGCGCCGAGGCCTCGAGCCTCGTCAGGGGTCTGGCATGGCTCCATCTGGCTGCAGATTAGGGGAGGCCCGCCTGCTGCTGTCCCGGGAGAAGGCTTATCTCCCCGCCTGGCTGTTCCTTCCTGGCCCGGCAGGGCTCCTCCCCCCGCCCCCCCCCCCCAACTGACCCCCAGGTGAACGGGAGGCCACCAACAGGAATAAGCAGGTGCCCCACCCTGCCTGCCTGGGGACTCAGCACCCGCCCAAGGTGGTCTCTGATGCTTTGATGACATAGTGTGATCTGGGGCATCAAAGCCACACAGCAGGAACTCAGAACAATGGGACTCTATCTTCCCACATTCTGGGGCCAAAAGTCAGAGATCGAGATGGGCTGGGCTCCCCGCCTCCACAGGCTCCAGCGGGGAGGGTCCTTCCTGCCTCCTCCAGCTCCTGGAGGCCCCAGGTCTCACTTGCTTGTGGCTGTGTCAATCCCGAGTCTGCCCCCATGATCACATGGCCCCTGCTCTGGGTCTGTGCCAGAATAACCCTTTCGTCCGGATGTCAGCCATAGGATAGGGCCTGCCCTGTCCGCTGCTGGCCCTCTTCTCAGGCCCCTCTCCCCTGGGCGGCTCTGATGTCTCCCTAGAACACAACAGACGACGGACCGCCCGGGCTCAAACCCCTCCCAGGGCTCCCTAACACCAGAATAAAACCTGCCCTGTCCTCCTTCAGTCACTGCCTGGAGGGGGTGGATTTCAAAGCTCCCCCTTTCAGAAAAATGCACAGAAAAAACTAAGCTGAAACATTTTAGCAGTGGACAGATGGGTAACAGAATGAAAGTCTGATGTCATCTCCTCATCTATGAGTTTGAGGGTTGTTTTTTGTTTTGTTTTGTTTTGTTTTTTACGTTTATTTAAGTGACCTCTAAGCCCAAAGTGGGGCTTGAACTCACAACCCTAAGGTGAAGAGCTGCAAACACCTCTGACTGAGCTGGCTGGGCGCCCCTGAGAGGTTTTGGAAGAAAAAGCAGAAGGCAAATGAACCAGAGCAGACGCCGTGTCCTGTGATGGGGCAGGGGTGGCATGCTGGGGCTGAGGTCCTGAAGACACGCTGCCCAGGACAGCCTGGTGGTCACTGGGGTGCAGGGAGGGAGCCAGCGGCACCACACGGCAGGACTCCGAGGCAGGACACGGGCCAGTGAGGCCTGAGGGGTCGGCAGGGGCAAGGTTTGCGGGTCTCCAGAGATGCTGCATCAGAGGACGGGCTCCTTGGCTTCTTCGCACCCCCAGCCCGGCTGCTGCACAGAGCAAAGCTGCAGAAACAGGCCAGAGAGCTGGGCTGCTTCCTTGCCTTTCTGTCTGAGGAAGACGTCCAGATCCGGAACCTGGGACCGTCCCAGTGAGGGTGCAGGCCTAGAGGCCAGGGGTGGGGGCGCGGAGTGAGGAGGGTACCCTGTGTCCCTGCTCTCACACACAGGTGGGTTGGACACGAGGTCACAGAAGGGACCAGTGCAAATGAGGGAAATGACAGTGGGTGATGAAGCTGGGCTGCTTTTGAGCAGATCAGATATAGAACAGATACATTTTAGCATAAGTCTACCCCAGATACTGCATGGGATAGACTAATACTTTTAAAATCACTCTTGTTTTTTTTTTTTAATCTGAAATTCAAATGTACCTGGGTGTCCTGCCTTTCTATTTGCTAAATCTGACAATGGATGGCCCTAGAAGGCTTCTCCTGCCCCAGGTGGGGCCGGGACTGAGCAGCAAAGGGATCCATCTGACCAGTGGGAGGAGACAGGGAAGACTTTCCAGAGAGGGAACCAGAAAACTGGGCCTTGGAGAGGACACAGCTTGGTTTTATAAACAAAAGCAAAGACTGCCTGGTGGCCCTAATATTTCCCACGAGATCTGTCCTCAGCCCAGCCCAGGGAGGGCAGGAAAGGGGGCCGTGGAATTCTATCCAGGCCAGAGGGACTTTGAAGCCAGCTGGCTGCTTTCCGCCTCATTCCGCACGTAGCCCTTGAGCCCCGACACTGCCTCCTCCCCACTCCCGACCGGCTGTTCTCAGACTTGCAGCTCACCTCCCGCGGCTGCTGCCTCTCTGAACAGCACAGCCTTCAAGAAGCGGCTCCAATCTAGAGCAGCCCTCCCTTTACCCACAAGGGGCAGAGAAGTTTCCCTGCTTCCCTTTCAGGTGCTTTGGCTGCTCCAATGATTAATGGATGTAAAACAGATGAGCAGGAGAAAAACAGGCAGAAGAAGTTTCGTAACACATGTACTGAGTGGGAGACAGTCGCGAAAACCGAGTGACACTCAGAAGTGCGGAAGCCATCCCCTTCAGAGAAAGCCAAAGATGGCGCTGGGGGTGGGGGGGGGGGTGTTATGGGAGGTGACCCGGAACCGCACAGTAGACGGGGGCAACCTCCTTACAGGGTTCTGAAGGGACACACCCTTACCCAGGGACTGTCCCTTGTGAATGTAAATGTTTCTTGCAAAAGGGTAACTGCTGCTCGACTTTTCAGAGCATCTCAGGTATCTGCGGCTCTTAAATATCCAGTTGAAAACAATCAGGATGCACAGGAGGGACACGGTGCCTCACCTGGCTGTGGCCGGCACTCCCTGATGCCTCACGATGGCCAGCGTCTCCTCATGGGCTTGTTGTCCATTTGTAGGTCTTCTTTGGAGAAGCGTTGTATTCAGACCCTTCATCCATTTTTTTTGATACTGATTTTTGAGAGAGAGAGAGAGAGAGAGAGAGAGAGAGAGAGAGAGAGAGAGAAAGCAGGGGAGGGGCAGAGAGAGGGGGGACAGAGGGTCTGAAGCAGACTCAGTGCTGATAGCATCAAGCCCAACGCAGGGCTCAAACCCATGAACCACGAGATCGTGACCTGAGCCGAAGTCAGATGCTCAACCACCTGAGCCACCCAGGCGCCCCTATTTGTACTTGTTTTAAATTGAATTGTAAGTGTTCTTTATATTGGATGTGAGTTTCTTATCAGATCTATGATTTCCCAGTGTTTTCTCCCACACTGTGGGTTGATCTTTCACTTCCTTCTTGGTGTTCTTTGAAACACAAAGTTTTTAATTTTGATGAAATCCTATTTATCTATTTTCTTATTGTTGCTCAGGCTTTTCGTGTCACAAGTAAGAAACTACTGCCTAACCCAAGATCATGAACAATAGACTACCTGTTTTGTTTTTTTTGTTTTTTGAAATTATTTTGTCATTTAACAAGGTATTTGCTGTGGGGGCGCCCGGCTGGCTCAGTCAGAAGAGCATACGACTCTTGATCTCAGGGTCATGAGCTCAAGCCCCGTGTTAGGCGTGGAGATTACTTAAAAATAAAATCTTAAAAAAATAGGGGCACCTGGGTGGCTCAGTCTCAGTTAAGCCCCGACTCTTGGTTTTGGCTCAGGTCATGATTTGTGAGTTCAAGCCCCACACCGGGCTCTGCACTGACAGCTCAGAGCCTGCTTGGGATTCTCTCTCTCCCTCTCTCTGCCCCTCCTCTGCTAGTGCTCTCTCTCTCTCTCGCTCTCTCTCTCTCTCTCAAAATAAGTAAATAAATTTAAAACGTTTTTAATAAATAATCTTAAAAAATTAAAAAAGTATTTGTTGTAAAGCATGGGGAACCTCAGGATGGGTTTTCCAGACAAAATACAGGACAGCCAGTTAGTGTGAATTTCAGATAAACAGCGAATGTGCTTGCACAGCCACGTCCATATGTTGCACGGGATACTTACATTTAGAAATTACTGGCTCTCCACCTGAAATCCACACTTAACTGCCATCCAGGTATTTTTATTTGCTAAATCTGGCAGCCCACCCCAGCCCAAGGCACACATCCCACCTGTTCACAGGGATCCCCACCGCCTTCCTTAACGCTTTGTTTCTTTTCCGTATTGTGGTAAGATGCACATAACATAAAGCGAGTATTTTAACCTCGACAGAGCACGCATTTATCTGTTCTGTCATCACCCTCCCGAGAGGCTGAGGAAACAGAGGCGGGGCCCAGCCCAGCCCTCGCAGGCCCCGCCCCCGTTTCCTAGCAACGCAACCACGCCCCTAGCCCGTGAGGCGTGGCCGCCGGGGTCACGTGGCACCGCTGCAGCGCCCGCTCGGGCCGACGCGTGCGTATGTGCGTCCGTGCGCATGCGCAGGGGGCGGCTGGCGTGCCGTGCGCGCCCCCGCCCCGCCCCGCCCCGCCCCGCGACGTTGCCCTGCGCGCGCGCGCCCGGCCCCTCCCGGTTCTTATAGTGCCGCGGGCGGCGGTTGGTGGCGGGGACGGCACGGACGGGGGCGACATGGCGGTGCGGCAGCTCGTGGTCCTGGCGCTGGCGCTGCTGAGCGCCGAGGGCGGCTCGGGAGCAGGTGAGGGTCCTGCCCGGCGCGGGTGGAGGCTCAGCCGCGGCAGCGGGGGCCCGCCAGGCGGCCCTGCAGGTGGAGTCCCTAAACCCCGGCGGCCGGGGAACGCGAGGGGTCCGAGGGCTGGCCTGACCCCTGGGTGAGGGGACCTGGGGTGGGGTCTGGAGGCGGAGCCCCGCCCTTCCGCCGTCCCCGCGTCCGGCGGCGGAGGCCCGGGCCGGAGTCCAGGAGCGGCCCCCTCTCAACCGGCGGGGTCCGCGCCCGCGGCGTGCCAGTGCCACCGCGGGGTGCATTGGCGCGGCCCCGGGATCCCGCGAGCCCTGGCGAAGCCTGTGCGGCCTGGAGCGGTGGCCGCCTCCACAGGCCCTCACGTGGACGCTGGAATCAAGGACTGAGGAATGCCCGCCCCTGAAGCCGGTGGGCTGTCTGGCACAGGAAGGGATTGTCATTCTTCCCAGGATTTAGGTCCCATGTCTGGCTCTGGGTAGGCACCTGCCCCCTGGTGTTTGCCCAAACCCTGAAACCTCCGGCAGGAAGCCAGCACGCTCTGCTTCCTTTAGTTTTGTCTGATTCCAGGCCACAGAATGAGGTGGCAGCTGGTCCACCCTCCTCCTTTAACAGGAGTGGAAACTGAGGCCCAGGGCGCGGGAGGAGGGGACGTGTTCCAAGGTCACCGTGAGGTCGCTTTGGCAGCCCAGTTCTGGGCAGGATGTGTTGAGAGGGTGTTTTTAACGGAGTCACAAACAGCACTTATTTCTGGGAGGTCTGCACCGTGTAGAGAACGCTCAGGGGAAAATGGATCAAAGCGTATTTTTCAGGGGAAAGCAGGACAGCCTCTCTTTTGCCTGATAGAAATTTTCTTCCTTGATCGAGACTTCCCGTTTTGTTCTGGGTTAAAGATTTATAGTGATGGGCATGTAGGGAACAAAGTGCAGAGAAGGGTCTGGGGAGGCAGGAGTGCAGGGTCACAGTGTCTGCTGGGGGTGGGGGGCAGGAGGAGCTGCCTCTTGTGGGAGCTTCACCCACTTACTCCTGACCCACTTCAGGAGCTCAATTGGCCTCTTTCCTCTTCCTTATGATCAGAACGGCCGTTCATTGAACGCCTCTGGGCAAGGGCCTTGGCGCCTGGCGTGCACATGGCTCACTGCCCGCCAGCGGGTCCCTGGCCGCTGGAGCCCTTCAGGAATAGCTCTCCCTGGCGGGAGGTGGCCACGGACGGCCCCGGGGACGGCGGCGGTCGGGGGGGGGGGGGGGGGGATGGTAAGGAAGTCTCTGCGCTTGCTCCTCCCGTCAGGGGGAAGCCCTGGGTTAGCGCCTTTTCACCTGTTTCCTGGGACCAGGCACCGGAGCTGTAGCTGGAAGCCCTGCGTCTCGCGTAGGGTGTGTGTGCTGGGGAGTCTAGGTGTGTCTGTGCCGTGTCTGAATCCACCTGGGACCTTTTTGTCACCTTTCCCGGGGACCCTCACAAATACCATGCGTCCCTTTTCTGCTGGGACGTGTGAATTAGTGACCGTGTTCACCTCTCGTGGCTGGGTCAGCTAGCTCCCCAGAAACTTGTTTCAGGAGCTCTGCCAAGGGGACCCCTGCTCTCCCTGGGACTGTCCAGGGCCCCGCTGTCCTGGTGCACCAGGTTGGGAGGGCACACACGGGCACCAGGTTGCTAGCTGGGTCCTGCGGGCTGGTGATTTGGCCCGAGCCTCAGGTGAAGGGAGCAGGAGCAGCCTCCTGGCCAGATGGGGGGGAGGGGAGGGTGGAGAGGCCCAGAACCCACGCCTGGCATCCCAGAAATGTTCTCTTGCTCCTCCTACCTGAGTAGAGCTGCTGAGTTGGGTGGGGAGGAGGGTGGGTGCCGGGAGCCTCAGTCTCATCCCCAGCTCGTGGGCTGTTTCCCATAAGGCCTGCCTGGCCCTGTGCCCTGCCCAGCAGCCTGAGGTCAGGGAGGAGGGGTGGCTGTTTTTAGATGAAGGTGACTTTACTTGAGAATGTGGGTCACAGTCACATGGCCAAAATGGGGGGGGGGGGGTCAAATGTTCTCCCTTGTTCCTCCTTCCTGTCCCTGTGGCCCTTAGGGTCCCTGTGAATTCCGCGGGTGCCCTCCCCCCTCAATCTGCTGGGCCAGGTGGGGCGTGTCTCAGTTCCCTGCTGTGTGCTACCCTCAGGTCAGGGCAGGGGTGTCAGCCTGTGGTTCCTCAGACAAGGGAGAAGGGAGGCAGGGTGGGGGAAGCTGTGCCCCGGCCCTCACTGCTCCCGCTGGTGGAAGTGGCCCTCAGGCCTGTGGCCTTTGGGCGACTTCTTTCTCTCCCAGGGAGGCAGGGCGCGGCTGGGTAAGATCGGACTGACCTTTCTAGCAGCCTCTGGGTGAGGGGACAAGGGCACAGACGCGAGGCTAGGAGGAGAGCATTCTCTGGCTTCACTTCCTGCCCTGACTCACCCTCCCGGCTCTGCACCGGCTGTTGGGTTTTGCAATCTTGGGAAATCTTGACTCCTGAGAAATGTGGGTTGCCGGGAGGTGATCCTTCTGAAGAGACAGCACAGCCACAGAGGGCTCAGGGCAGCCACAGAGCCCCAGCTTCACCCTTCTGCCTGCTTGGGATTGTGCCTGTTTTGAGTCCTGTGAATGGGCTTTGGGCCACCCCAGGGGCAGGCATGAAGGTCCACCTTGCCCCAGAGCAGTAGCCCGCGCCCTCCGATACGGACTTGAAGCCGTGAGTGTGTGCACGCACGTGTCCCTATGTGTGCTTTGGGTGTGTGTCTGCACACACGTGTATACGTCTGTACTCACGTGTCGTGTGTATGTGTCTGAACCCATGTGTCCACGCGTGCGTACACGTGCTGTGTGTGTGTGCACGCCCGTGACCACCCCCGTGTGTGTGCACGCGTGCGCGTGTGTGTGGTGCTGTGTGCGTGTGCCGCATGTGCGTGCACGCGCCAAGGGTGGGTAGTGCCTAGGGCAGCAGAGAGGAGCCTCCCTGTAGCTCCTGTCTGGCTGCTGCTGAGCTGTCTGCCTCTTCCCCTGCCCGTCTAGAGTCCTGGGACCTTGTGTCCTGCCCTCCGCTGGCCTCAGGTCCTGCCTCTTCCACACAAAGAGGCCACCGCTCCCCGGACTGGAAGTGCCTGCCTGTGGCCAGTCTGTAGCAGGACAGGGGAGGGGAGGATTCAGTGATCTGTCTCCAGTAAAGCTCGCCTGCTGCCCTTTGGGTCAGGTTAAATTTTCTTAATGACCGACCCGGTCTCTGGACGGGAGAGCCTGCTTCTTGCCGCTGCTTACTTCACACTGTGGCTTTTTAAATACAGTCTCACATTCCGATTTTTCACCCAGTTTTGTGCTGTAGGCGTCTCCCTGCAGACTGGATGGAAAAGAAGCTTATTGCCAATAGCCCCGGGATGGATCTCTGTGCCCAAATCATCTGGGCGTGGTCTTCTAGAAGGGACGCCTCTGGGGCATATGTCACCGGGGAGGCGAGCTGGGGACAATGTGGAATTCCAGGATGATGGCACCAGAGCGTCCCTGTGACACCTGCTCTGAGCCCCGGGATGGGGCTGTGACGTGCACAAGGATGGGTCTGCCGCCTCACCGATGCCCAGTGTCTGGTGTGGAGGGAAGTGGGGGGGGGTCCTCCTGGTTCATTCTCATAGCTCCATGCCCCTCACCTTCGACCCGTGGGTCCCCTTGAGCGCCTGACAGTCTCTCTCCCTGAACTCTGGTTCCTGGAGGGCAGCCCTCCCTGGCTCAAGCCTCCTTGCCTCAGCAGGCTTCTTACCGTCTGGTTCTAAGTGATTTTTTTTTTTAATGTTTTTATTATTTATTTTTAAGACAGAGTGTGAGTGGGGGAGGGGCAGAGAGAGGAAGACACAGAATCGGAAGCGGGCTCCAGGCTCTGAGCTGTCAGCACAGAGCCCGACGCGGGGCTGGAACTCAAGGACTGTGAGATCATGAGCCGAGCTGAAGTCGGACGCCTAACCGACTGAGCCACCCAGGCGCCCCTGGTTCTAAGTGATTTTTGATTCCTAAAGAGAACGTCTCAAGCCAGTGGGGAGGTTTGCCTAGTTGGAAATTGAACAGAAGGGCCAGGCCCTGGGAGTCCACCAGCAGTGCCTTGGTTGTCCCTACAGAGAGGCTTAGTGGCGAGTGGGGGTGCGCTCTTGACCTTCCGGAAGAAGGTGCCGTTCAGGACGGGGCAGCTGGAGCCAGCAGGCCCTGCCCCGGTGGGAGGTCCCCACCTCGGATGGCCCTGCCTTGATGGGAGGAGGGGTGGGGGGGGTTCCCCAGGGGCCTCCAGGGAATGGCGGCTGGGACTATGCTAGATTCACTTGTTTATTTATTTGTTTGTTTATTTTTGAGAGAGTGTGTGAGCAGCGGAGGGGCAAAGGGAGAAGAACTTTTTTTTTTTTATGTTTATTTTGAGAGAGAGAGAATCCCAAGCAGGCTCTGCTCTGTCAGCACAGAGCCCGACATGGGGCTCAAACTCCTCTGAGCTGTGCAAGTATGACCTCAGGCAAAATTAGAAGTCAGATGCTTACCTGACTGAATCACCCAGGTACCCCCAGTAGATTCATCTTTTTTTTCTTTTAATTTTTTTTTCTTAATGTTTACTTCTTCTGAGAGTGAGAGCATGAGCAGGGGAGGGGCAGAAAGAGGGAAAGAGAGAATCCCAAGCAGGCTCTGTGTTGTCAGCGCAGACTCCTGTGTGGCGTTTCTTTTCCCCAACCGTGAGACCTGAGCTGAAATCAAAAGTCAGAGGCTTAACTGACTGAGCCACCCAGGCGCCCTTAGACTTATCTTTTTTTTTTTTTAACAACATTTACTCATTATTGAGAGACAGACACAGGATGTGAGCAGGGCAGGGGTATAGAGAGAGGGAGACACAGAATCTGAAGCAAGTTCCAGGCTCCAGGCTGTCAGCACAGAGCCCGACACGGGGCTCGAACTCCTGAACCGTGAGATCGTGACCTGAGTCGAAGTCAGTCGCCCAACCGATGGAGCCACCCAGGTACCCCAGATTTATCTTTTAAAAGAGGAATTTCGGAGGTGCCTGGGGGGGCTCAGTCAGTTAAGAGTCCGACTCTTGGTTTCAGCTCAGGTCATGATCTCGCGGTGTGTGAGTTCAAGCCCCGCATCAGGCTCCGTGCTGACAGTGTGGAGCCTGCTTGGGATTCATTCTCTCTCTCTCTCTCTCTCTCTCTCTCTCTGCCCCTCCCCCACTCACTCTGTCTCTCTCTCAAAAATAAATAAATAAAACTTAAAAAAAATTAGAAAATAAAAAAAAAGAGTCCAACTTCAGCTCAGGTCATGATCTCACAGCTCGTGAGTTCGAGCCCCTCGTGGGGCTCTGTGCCGACAGCTCGGAGCCTGGATCCTGCTTCTCATTCTGTGTCTCCCTCTCTCTCTGCCCCTCCCCCCCTCACAGTCTGTCTGTCTTTCTCAAAAATAAATAAACATTAAAAAAACTTTTTTTTAACACAAAGGAATTTCAGGTCTGTGCTGGGCTGGACCCAGCAGTCCATATCTTGGCCAGGTTCTGGGGCCAGGGGTGGTTATTGGCTTTTGTCTCCAGCACCTGAGGCCCAGCTGGTTAGAATGTTTCCCGACAGAACCTTCATCGAGCCCTCTTCTCTGCAGCAGTAGCTCTGCAGACCCCAGGCTCCTTTAACTCCACAGAAGGTGTCCTTCCAGAAGGAGCCAGGTGTGATTCAGGACTCCTCTCCTCTGGGCCGGCTCAGGACAGTGTGGATGGCCTGGGGTGTCCGGGCCGGGCCATTGCACGCTTGCCACAGGGACAAGTGGGCAGGTGGTTCAGGGTCCTGGGTTTGGGTCCTTTCTTTCCCTGGCCTTTTGCCAATGTTCTCTCCTGTGGCCACCTAGGGAGTGGGATTTGGACATCTGTAGATGATGCTGGCTCCAAAACACGCCTCACCTGTGCCTTGAACCACAGCACCACTGATATCGTCGGCCACCGCTGGGTGAAGGCGGGCAAGGTGCTGAAGGAAGACGCGCTGCCCGACCTGAAGACAGAGTATGAGTGAGTGGGGCCTGCCTCAGGGCCCGCAAACACACCGGGCCCCATCTCAGCCTGCAGGCGTCACCCCCAGGCCCCTTCCTGCCCCTGCTCCCACACCGTGTTGCTGCTCACGGCCTCTCTGGTCAATCAGAACTGGGGTTGTAGTCGGCGGGCCTGCTTTGGACAGACGTTAGACACAAGCTCTGCTCAGATCCCTCAGTGGGAGAAGCCCAGGCTTCTGGGGTCTGAGATGGCCAAGGCCTGGCATCCAGCGAGGGTCCCCTGGCTGCTGAATGTAAGGCTGGACTCCAAGACCCTTCCCTTCTTTCTCCGGGGTGCCGGCTGAGGAGGGCAGGCAGACCTGGGGTCTCCCAGCCCGGAGTCCCCAAGCACCTGGCTCCCTGAGGTCTTGGGGCCTCTGTGCCACCCTGCTCTGAAGCCTGGTCTTAGTCGATGCCTGAGCCAGCTCCAGAACTAGAGTCTGGTTTCAGGGGTGACTGGGCACAGGGGCTCATCGATGCAGGCACCGGGTCAGTCAGTGGGGGGGACCAGTTCCATCTGCCACCCATGCCTCCTCGTCTCTCCCTGATGGGAAGCGGGCAGCCTGTGCCCTCGTGCCCTGCAGGGACTCCCGAGTGTGGCCTTGCTCTGGCCCCCGGTGGGAGTCCCCTGCGGCTCGCAGAGGTTTGAACTTCCCCGAGGACAGGATGGTGTCCGTCCCCACCACGAGCCCCGCTCATGGCTGCGCGTCTGTTTGCAGGGTGGACCTGGATGACCGCTCTGGTGAGTACTGGTGCGTCTTCCTCCCAGAGCAAGCAGGCAAGACCAGCATCGAGGTGAAGGGTGAGCTCTGGGGGCATCGGGGGCGGGGGCGGGGGCCAGAAGGACCCCCAGAGAGGGACAGCTCCTCCTCCAGGGTCATGGGCTCAGGCTCCTGCCTTGCTCGGTTACCCCTGTAGGGCTCCCCAACATCAAGGCCGTGAAGAAGTCCGAGCACGCCACCGAGAGGGAGTCGGTCGTGCTGGGCTGCAAGTCTGACTCCTTCCCCCCGGTCAGCGACTGGGTGTGGTACAAGATGGAAAGCTCTGGTGACCAGGTGAGGCCCACGCCTGCCGGGGGAAGAGCTGGCCTCCGCCCCGGCCCCGGCCCCGGCCCCGGCCCCTACAAAGTCCGCCCACCCCCAGGTCATCAGCAACAGCTCCCAGAACAAATTCTTCGTGGTGTCCTCGGAGACGAAGACGGAGCTGCACATCTTGAGCCTGGACCTGGAGACGGACCCCGGCAGGTACGCCTGCAACGGCACCAACTCGGAGGGCACCAGCCAGGCTGTTGTCACGCTGCGCGTGCGAAACCGCTTTGCCGCCCTCTGGCCGTTCCTGGGCATCGTGGCCGAGGTGCTGGTGCTGGTCACTGTGATCTTCATCTATGAGAAGCGACGGAAGCCGGATGAGGTCCTGGACGGTGAGCCCACGGGCCCTTTGCTCGCTGTGCAGCGGGGGGGGGGGGGGGGGGGGGTGGGGGGGGGGTGGGGGCAGGCCACTGTCTGGGAGTGCGGGACAGAGGAGGGCGCTGTGGGGTCAAACGGGTCCCCGGCTGGAGGTCTGCTCGCCTGTTGCCTGGTCTGCCCCGCTGTCCTCCCTCACTCGGCTGCAGGTGGGTGACCTCCGAGGGGAGTGGCTGTCCTCTTGGCTGCTCTGCCCCTGCCCATGGCGGCTGCTGAGGGCCCAAGGGTTGTAAGCACCAAGCATGCTCTTGACTTTGCACGTGACGGAGCTCAGGAAACCTGAGCTTGGCCCCTGCCTGGCTCCTGCGGGCCGAGTTCGTGGGGGAGCGGGCAGGGCTCCCAGGCACCCCTTGGGCCATGACCCCAGACAGCTCATTTTGAGGATGCACGTGCTGGCAGCCGGGCCGGTTGCCTGCACTTAACAGTCAGGGAAACTGAGGGCAGGGCCCAGCAGGACCGGTGCCAGCCCACGAGGGGCCTTGTCCCGGGACACTTCCTGATGGCCTGTCCTCTCTCTACATGTGGCCGCGCGTCTGCACAGATGAGGACACCGGCTCCGCTCCTCTGTAAGTCGTGGCCTTGCTGGGCTAGCAGGCAGGCAGTGTTCCCCGGGCAGGGCCTGGAGGGGCTGCTGGCCTGGATAGCCTGCACCCTGCACGTGGTGGGTGGGAGCAGGGACACCGTTGTGTCTTCCCGAGCGTCCGTCAGCCCTCTGTCCCTCCCCAGGAAGAGCAGCGGGCACATCAACGACAAAGGCAAGAACGTTCGCCAGAGGAACGCCAACTGAGGTGAGGAGGGGCGGGGGGGGGAGGGGAGAGAGGACTACCCCTCCCCAACCCCCCCCCCCCCCCCCCCCAGCTTCGGGCTGCTGTCTGAGCGTCTGTCCTGCCTTCACACAGGCCTCCAGCCTCTGTCCGGAGCAGCTCAGTGTCTGCTGTTCGCAGAGTCCACGTTCTTTCCTCTTAAAGGAGACCCGCCCCACGAAAGCAGACCACACTGTGGGTCAGCTCACGCTTCTTTCCTTTTTAAAACTAAACTAGGGTTTTCTACATGTAGAATTCCATTCTTTAGGAGCTTGGGTTTTCCTTTTTAAATATTTTGTGAGCGCCTTGAGGAAGCCATGAGCTTCCTGTGAGATTACTGGTGCCCTCTGTCCATCCCCTCGCTGCCCACTTGTCCCCTCGCTGTCCTCCCCCCCACACACACACACACGCAGACACCTGTCCCTCCCGTCCCCCCAGCCCATCCCCTCGGCATCCCACCCCACCTCACCTTGGGGGTTATGAAGGGCAGACTGGCCTTCTTGTGGGGCTCTACCTCCTGAGGCTGCTGGGCCTCGTTGGGACCCTTTGCAGAAAGTCACGGGTTGTGCGGTGGGAGCATATCGTGCCTGCCTGTCTGTCTGAGGTCTGTGCTGCCGGGTCGCCTCCAGTCTGTGTTGCGTGTGGGGACAGCTCGAGGCAGGCAGGGCCCCCGACATCCCCGCCTGGCTGTGGAGGAGTGGTGTGGCGGCCATCCTGCCAGAGCTGCGTCCTGACCTGCCCGCCACCTGCCTGCTCACCAATAAAGGCTGACCCGTGTCCGTCTTTCCAGGCTCCTGTGTGCGCCGGCCCAGGGTCTCAGCAGGAGAACCAGGGCGGGGGCGGGGGGGGGGGGGGGGGGGCAGAGGGGCCGGGCCTGTGGCAGGTCTGGGAATGGGGAGGGCTCACCAGCTGGTTCCCTCCACACAGCAGCCCTTCCCTCTGAGTTTGTTTCTTGCCGTCAAAGAGGACCAGACAGGGGCACCTGGGAATCCTTCCCATGGGGGCCCCCCAGGACAGAACAGACAACCCCCACCCACAGCTGCCTGGCACCCACCTGCCCTGGGCAGGAAGCTCCCTGTGGTTTGAGTGGGAGGTGAGGGGGGGTGGGGGGTGGGGGGTGGGGCAGGCCCTCATGATGGATCATCCCAGCAGGTGTCCGTAGTGGAGCCAGCCCCTTGGGACTTTGTCCAGCTGAAGGGGGGGCCACTGAGGCCTAGGAAGCCCCGAAGGGCAGTGCTGTGGTAGGGAGGTGGCCCTTCTGAGCTGGCCCCCGGGAGAAAGGGAGTCCCTGTTTGCACAGCCCAGCCTGACAACTGCAACAAACATGGGTGGGGCTGAGGGTCTGGGGAACACTCCACAGGAGGTAGGGCCTCGTGAGCTTCGTCCTCGCCAAACCCGGGGGCTCTGGCCCGTGCCATCTAGGCCTCCTGCTTGGTACAGAGGAGGAGTGACCCCGCAGCCACTCCCAGGGAGCGTGGTCATCCCATACCTCCCCTCTGGGGTCAGGAGGAACCAGAGGCCAAGGGGCCCTGAGCCAGCTATTCCCAAGTCTCCGCAGCAGCCGGAAATCGGGGCTTGCACGTGGAATTCTTAATTTTCAATGTGGGCAAAAACTCCAGCGTAACGACGCCCGCGAGGCCAGGCCTGGCCCGCGAACTGCCAGTTTGAGACTCCAGGCTCTGAAATGGAGCTGACCGGGGTGCCCCTACCCCCGCTGAGCTCTGGCGGCCACACTGTCGGCTGCAAGTATTCCCTGGGCTTCTGTGGGCAGAACGGGTGTCCGCGACACAGCCCCCTCCCACCCCCAGGTCACCGGGAAGAGCTGAACCCGCTGGGCTGGGGGAGCTGCGGACCCGGCCTTCCCCCCTGGCCGTCGCCAGAGGGCGCTACGCACTTGCCGTGGAGCAGGCTCTAGGGGCCAGCGGAGCCCCTCCTTCCTCTACAGAGGGCTCTTGGGGCTGCACCAGCCTGGCCCTGGACACAGCTGGCCCAACCTCCCTGCACCCTGGGGTTCCTTGGGGGCACCCACCACTCACACTTTGTGGAGATCACGAAGCAACGCTGGCTGGGCACCCGTGTCGTGGCTGGGCTGTGGCGGGGGAGGAGGTGATGACGAGCTGGCCCCTCGCTGGGGAAGCTGCCGGGGCTCAGGTGCAGCCTCCCTCGTCGCCCGAAGTCAGAAGGCACACGTGCGCACTGGGTTGCTGGGGCTCTGTGTCCCCTGGGAGGCCAGGGCCCTGTCCATCTGCTTCCCGCCGCGCTCTGCACTGGGTCCAGACGGGACGTACGGGAGCTTCTGGCCGGCAGAGCCTGGGGCAGGAGCGGGGCTTCCTGGAGCGCGGGGGGTGCTGTGGCGAGGCGAGCGAGGCTCGGCCTCCTTAGCAGCCCTCTCTGGTCCTCCTAGCCCAAAAGACCCTCCCCTCACAGATGCCCCTCACGTGGACGCGTAATTAGCCAAACTGGGACCACTCACAAGCAGCTTTGTAAGCTTTCTTTGTAGGTACTTAAGTATTCATCCCTCCCTCTGTAAGCATTTAATGAGCACGGCAGTGTGCGCTCTGTGCCGCCGGGGGGCGTTCTTGTTAACAGCCTGCTGGAGCCTGCCTCAGTTTCCCCAGAGTGGGGTGAAGAAGTGACAGCAGCCAAGTCTCAAGAGTCCATGGGTTCATATTTGGCAAGTGCTAGGAGGCTCAGGAACTGGTGTCTCGGGGTCCCAATCTGGGAGGGCAGAAGGGCAGAGGGCTGGGGTGTCCATTAGGCGAAACGGCACGTTGCCGGTGCTGTTTGGAAGTGCCCCACGGGCATCTCTGGGCCCACAGAGGGGGCTGTGCATCCTCTCCCTGGGACACCCCACCCAGAGCACCCCAAGGTGCGGGCACCCCAAGGTCTCACACCGGTTGGCAGCAAGGGAGGGATTGGGGGTCTTGCCCGGCAGCAGAAGACAGAGCAGGAACGAAGTAGGACAGAGGTGGCTGGGGGTCATCAGGTTTGGCTGTCCCGCCCCATCCGCCGGGGAGAGTGATCTCTGTGAGGAAAGGAAAACCCTGCTGAGTCCTAGGTTAGCAGAACGGAGGGCATCCTCACTGCGGACACCAGAAGCTGAGGTCACTTGCCACTCTGGGCGGGACCCCCAGAGCACAATGGTGGTTGCATGTGTGGCTCTAAGACCTGGGGCACGTCACCCTCTCTTTCCTAAGCCAGCCGTCCTGCCACCCGTGTCTGATCAGACATCTCAGTATTCTTTGAGTCCGGCAGCCCCTGAGGCTTAAACTCCGGGACAGTCACTGGTCTGGGGCCTGCCAAAGCCCTGGCCTCGTTTTGTCTTCTTGTTCTTAAATTATTTTTCACTCAGAGGGAGGGTGCCCAGACTGTCTGGGCTTCAGGGCCTCCAGCCTGGACTTGCCCCAGCTAGAGAGGGAGCAGGCTTCTGAGTGGAGGTCCGAAGGCCCCCAGAGCCCGTGCCGCGGGTAGCACCGAAGGAGGGACGGTGCCAGGGGCTCAGCGCAGCAGAGGCACTGTCCGTAGAGTCCAGGAATGGTGAGGAAGGATGGGGGGCTAACTGGATGGTGCGGAGGGATTGGGGTTTCCTTCCAAAGGCACTGGGGAGTCCAGAGCAGTTTCAGGCAACAGACCTGCCTCACCCACTGCTGTCTCAGTGTCCTCATCATCTTCACCCACCCCCTGGGTCCTTGATACCCCTTCTTCTCCCACAAGCCAGGCACCATCCTGCCTCAGGGCTTTTTTGCACAGGCCTTGCCGCCTTTCAGACACTCTTCCCGCAAATGTCCACATGATACCAGCCCTCTCTTCCTTTTGGTTTTCCCTCAGGGAAGCCTCTGGACATCACCGCCCCCGCCCCCCCCCCCCCCCCCCGGCACCTTTTTCCTCCCTTTCCTGGCCTGAGTTGCGAGGCACTGGCCACCTTCTAATTATCTCTGAAACGTAATGTTTACTGTGTTGACTGTCCCCTCTGCTTAACTGTTGGCCTGTGAGAATCAGTTCTGAATTCCAGCCCCTGATCAAGTGCTTAATGAAGATTTGTTGAATCAATGAATTGAATGAATGCAAAGAACACTCTGTCCTGGGCAGGTGGTGACAGGGTTGGGAGACGCATGCTGGTAGCCATCTGGCCCAGGGTGGAGTCTGTGGGAGGAAGGGGAGTTGTTGGGACCTGTGAACAGGGTCCCCAAGGCTCAGGAGGGGCCGGGACCCCCCCCCCCACACCCCGAGGCGACTCCCAGGTCCAGGCCTGCCTCTCCCACCCCCAGGCCTAGTGGGTCCTCAGGCTGGGCCACAGTCCGCCTCCCTCCCGCTCTCAGCCACAAGCCCTGGGGCTCTGGCGGCCTGCCCAGACTGACATGCTCCCAGGGTGAGCATAAAAGATCCCCCTTCAACTGGAGCACACATCTGCCCGGGGCGGGCCGCAGCCTGGCACTGCCAACCCTACTGCCCATCTTCTCGCCACCACCTCAGGACAGAGAGCAGCCCTGCCCGCCCACCCGCCTGGCCGTAGGTCTGGCCACAGGCAAGGTGGCAGTGACCCCAGGGAGGCCAGGCCTGCCTCATGGAAGCACCGGGGTCCCCGGGGCTCGAGGCAGCCTGGTGCGGGCTCAAGATGGCCCAGCTCAGTCCCTCTCTCAATCACCAGTGAGCACCCACCGTGTTCAGGGACAGTTACATCTCTGCTCTCACGGACCCAACATCCCAGCAGGTGGATGTGCCCACGGAACAGTGCTATGAAGGCTGGAGGCTCCCGGAGGCCAGGACGTGCCTTCTCCTCTCTGTCTCCCTCCATCACCTGCCTCTCAGGACGCCTCTCCCCCACTCTGGTTGAGCCCAGCTAGGGACGAGGGCCTAGGGGCTAGGGACCAGGGGCTAGGGCCTGTGCTCCCATGTCACTTAACACCAAGTAAGTCCCCAAACTGGCTCCTGGTCCCGGCACAGAGCCTCAGGTGTCCCCCCAGAGGTGGGGGCTGGGCCCAAGAGGCAGAGAAATGGGGCAGTCGGGTGGGACTCCCATGTGGGCATCAGTGGGAAGTGGGCAGGGACTCTGAGTTCCCCTCTATGATCCTGGGACCCACCAGCCTTACAGGAGATCCCAGCCTTCCATTGGATTTTAGGGGGTAGGTGCCAACACCAATGGGTGGCTCTTCCTGTTGGCCACAGTTTTCTTCACACGCAGGAGGCGAGAAAGACCTGGAGACTGGCCGCATGGACCCCATTTTGCCCCTCCGCACACAACACACTCCCACGGGTCTTTCCAGGGCCCTCGAATTACAAAGCCAAGGCCCTTCTGGCCTTTAAAAACATCCTTCTTATTACGGAAATTCTCACTTACAGAAAGGAAGGAGGCTGGCACGGGGGCGGTCTCGCTTCCCTGCGCCTGGCTGTGGCATCCAGGCGGGTGAACCCTGCGCGCGGGGAAGATCCCTTGCGAAGGTGGAGCGCGGAGGAGGCTCTGGTCCCCGGGGCTGGGCTCAGTGACCTTGGACGTGTCCTTCCGCCTCGCGGGCCTCAGTTTCCCTTTCTGGAACGAGGCCTGAGCAGGTCTCCAAGGCCTCAGGCCGCGTGCCCTTGGGCGGTCACCGACCCCGCGGCCTCAGTTTCCCTGGCGCGGGGGTCTGGGCGCGGCGCGCCGGGAGGGGGCGCGGGCAGAGGCGGGGCCCCCAACCCGCCCCTGCCCCTGTCCCTGCCCCTGCCCCTGCCCCTGCCCCTCCCCGCGGCCCCGCCCCCGCGGCCCCGCCCCAGCCCAGGCCCCGCCTCCCCCCCCTCCCTCGGGCTCGGGCCGGCGGCGGCGGCGGCGGCTCCGCTCCGCACTGCCCGGCGCCGCCTCGCCATGGACGCGCGCGGGGGCGGCGGGCGGCCCGGGGAGAGCCCGGGCGCGACCCCCGCGTCGGGGCCGCCGCCGCCGCCGCCGCCCGCGCCCCCCCAGCAGCAACCGCCGCCGCCGCCGCCGCCCGCGCCCCCCCCGGGCCCCGGGCCTGCGCCCCCCCAGCAGCCGGGCCGGGCCGAGGCGGCACCCCCGGAGGCGACGGACGAGAGCGGCCCGCGGGCCCGGCTCCGCAGCCGCGACAGCTCGTGCGGCCGCCCAGGCACCCCGGGCGCGGCGAGCACCGCCAAGGGCAGCCCGAACGGCGAGTGCGGGCGCGGCGAGCCGCAGTGCAGCCCCGCGGCACCCGAGGGCCCGGCGCGGGGGTCCAAGGTGTCGTTCTCGTGCCGCGGGGCGGGCGCGGGGCCGGGGCCGGCGGATGAGGCGGGCAGCGAGGAGGCGGGCCCCGCGGGGGAGCCGCGCGGCAGCCAGGCCAGCTTCATGCAGCGGCAGTTCGGCGCGCTCCTGCAGCCCGGCGTCAACAAGTTCTCGCTGCGGATGTTCGGCAGCCAGAAGGCCGTGGAGCGCGAGCAGGAGCGCGTCAAGTCGGCGGGGGCCTGGATCATCCACCCGTACAGCGACTTCAGGTGTGGCCCCGGCGGGCGCCGAGGGGGGCGCCGTCCTTGGAGCACCTCGGGGAGGGCGGGGCTGCGCGCCCCGTGGGTGACCTCGGGGCCCCTCGGTGACCTCGGGCGCGTCCGAGACCCGCCCCGTGATGGCCTGGGCGCGGGAGGCTCCGCCCTGGGGCAGGGGTGGGGGTGGGGGGGCTCTGGGAAGCGCGCGCAGGCTCCCGCGGTGACCCCTGAGCGCCCCCTCCCACGCGCCCTGACATCCCCATCCCTGCGGGATGGGCGCGCGTCATGAGCCGCAGGACCAGGGTCTGAGCGCGGAGGGGCGGAGAGGACGAATAGAGGGGAACGTGGGCGCAGGGGAGGCGGCAGAGCGGAAGGAAGGAGGAAGGAAGGGCGCCCGGGAAGGACGTGCCTGGGAGAGGCCGGCGGAGAAGGGGTTAAGCGAACGTGGCTCGCTCCCAAGGTCTCCACCTGCGCCCCACAGCTCAGGGAGGAGCGTTCCGGTCCGCGGGCCTGGGTATTGCGCGAGGAGAGGGCGCTGAGCGTGCTGGGGTCCCCAGGCTGTGTTCTCTGAGCCGCAGCAGCCGGAGCCACTGGGTGGCGTGCCCATGTGTCAGTGGGTGTGTAGACGTTGTCTGTGTTCAGGCGGTTGATAGGTGCAAAGGCTCAGAGCAAGGCCCAGCGCAGGGTCACGGCTGAGTATGTTTGTGGTTCTCGTTCCTGGGTGCGCGCCCTGTGGCCTGCAAGCGTGAAGCGTGCATATCACTGCAGGCTATGTGTGTGATGGGGAGCATGTGACTGCAGGGGGCGTGGGCCGAGCGATCTAGGGGGCAGGCGGGTCCCTAGGGGTGTGTGTGTGTGTGTGTGTGTGTGTGTGTGTGTGTGTGTGTGAAGTTAAGTGGCCGTCAGGGAGGTGTGATTTGGCACGCAGAGGGTCTCCACGGGGCCGAATCCCAGGGCGGGCGCGGCTTCAGCACCACGGACAGCGGCCCACGGCGCTCTCGGAACCGCGGGTTTCATCAAGCTCTGGGTCCTGCCCGGAGCCTGAGCCCCTCGCCCCCACCCGGGAACTGGTTCCGCGTTTGCTCCCGGATGTCCGGAGCTGGGAAAGGGGGCTGTGGGATTCTCCCCTGTTCTGACCCTTCCGCAGCTCCAGTGCTTGACAGCTGAGGAAACTGAGGCCCCAGGGGCACACAAGTCAGGGACAGAGACTGGGATTCCACCTGCCTACTCTTCAGACCTTCCCTGGGGGGTGAAGACACCCTTGACCAATGGCTTGAGTTCTGGGAGAGGCCACGGGTGGGGGGACCTGGGGTGTCCGAATGAGGTGCATCTGGATGGTCCTGACCTGCACAGGGGCTCCCCATTCCGTGCAGGTGGTCCGGGCTGGGAGAACTTGGGTCAGTGTTTCTGCTCACGTTCCAGCGACCTGGCCAGCTGGCTGGGAAGGGACATCAGGGACATGGGGGGGGGGGGCAGGGGAAGGTGCCTGCAGAAAGTAGCCATTGCCCTGGGTCTTCTCCAGCACGTCTGCCTGCAGCCAACCTCCCCCCCCCCCACAACCACCTGCCCACTGCCAGCGGTGGGGGACCCTGGGCTTCCTCTTGGCTGCAGAAGGGGCGGCTTACAGCCTGGGGGGAGGGGATGCCAGGGGGAGGAGCTGGGCTTCCCGGTGCTTGTGCCACTTGGAGCGTGGTCACCTGTGAGGATCTGGGCAGGCCACGTGGTCTGGGCTGGGCAGATAAGCTGTAAAATAGGGTTGAGCAAGCAGGGGGATGGGGACTAGGGGAGACACTGTCAAATTGAAAACAGGGTATTTCCAATCTGGGATGCCGTGGGGCCTCTACAGCCCCCCGTGTCTTAGTGGAGGGCTGATTCAGTATGGACACAGGCCCCAAGCTTCCTGAGGCTCCCTGGGCGGCCCAGGTGCCATGGCAGCACCTTACTAATACTGATTCAGTCATGTCAGCTGTAAAGTGGGAAGGGCACAGAGAAGTTGAGTCACCTGCCCAAAGCTACACAATGAATCGGGGCAAATTGGGGGTTCGCACCCGGGCAGGCTGGCAGCCCAGCCTCTGGCCGCGTCCCATCCAGACCGGGAAGACACGGCAAGGAAAAGGCTTGCTGGAGACTGTTCGAGATATCGGGGTACCCGAAGGCGGGCTGCAGATCGTTGCTATGCTTCTATGCGTGTGTGAGTTTTTGCGAAACTGCTCACGGAGCAAAAGGCGGAGGAGCCTTTCTGGGCCCGCTTTTCCACACGTGCCCCCTTGAAATCTGACCCGACGGTGCCTGCGTCCACACACTGTGCAGGCTCTCAAGCGGAAAGAGATTCTGAGGTGCAGGCTCCCACGCCAGCCCCCACGCCTGCCCAAGACCAGGGTGTCTCCACTTCCCTGAGCTCTCGCTGTTGCTTGCCTGTGAAGCCCTTCCCGTGCCCATCGGCCCGGCCCCCACCTGGCACGGAGAACGGGACGACGGGTGTCCGCTGAACTGGAGCCGCCCTGGCACCGCCTCGTGCGCCAGCGGGCATACACCTTCCAGGGCGTGGGGTGCTTGTGGAGGCCTCGAGGAGGGGGAGCTCTTGGCACGTGGGAGTGGACAGAGGAAGGTGTCCGGGAGGAGAGAGCGTCCGGGGGAAAGGCCAGAAGGCAGCCGTCTGCAGAGGGCCCCGTGCTGCCTGCGGCTGGGCTCGCGTCCTCTCTGGGCCTCCCGCCTTGGTTTCCCCAAACGTGAGAGGCGGTGGTGTGAGCAAACGGGGGTGTGTGACTTTCTATGCCATTCCGGCCCCTCCCCCTGCTTCCCTGGAACGACCAGCCTTGGCACACGCTGTCCCCTTCCCCACCCCTGCCCGCACCCCAGCTCTGACCCACTGCCGCCTTGTCTCATGGACGCGCTGCCGGCACACCCCGACGCGGCCATTTCCACTTCATGTTGCTGGCCTGCCTGCCCCTCAGCGCCTGCCGTGGGCCTGAGGGCCCGTGAGGTCCCTGTCACGTCTGGGGTCTCAGGTGTTTGCGAGCTCGCTGAGCTCACACAGGCGCTCCGTGGTGCCCATCCCTGGGCTGCGATGGACCAGCCCAACCCCTTCTGAGGCTGTTTCTCCGCGTGGAAACCGGGCATGTGGGAGGCACCAGGGCCAGGACGGAGAAGCCCCGGGACCTGTTCCAGAGGGGCTTGCAGGGGGCAGGGGTGGGGGGAGAGGGGGAGCAGGCGGAGAAACAGGTCCAAGGGACAGAGGGAACAGTTTGGGCTTGGGAGGCTTGGTGTTCCTTCTGGGCACCCTGAGGTCCGTGCCCGAATGGGAACAGGTGTCAGAACAAGAGTGCGAGGCAGGGGGGCAGCCACGGGGCCGGTGTGGAGGGCCACAGTCACAGCCGGCACCTCACGGAGTCCCCTCCCCTCCAAAAACATGAGAAAATAAGTACAGTTAATTCCCGTTCCTTTCACCTGGACCAGCACTGATTCCAGAGGGCAACAGGCCCCACGTGTGTGAAGCTCATGGGGGAACAGTGGGTGGGCAGGGGACCCCAGCAAGGGTGGCCCCTGTGGGGCCCGGCTGGGACCTGCAGAGACGACCATCACTCATTCTGGGTTGTTCTCCCCCACCGCCTCCTCATGTGGTTGTCACTCTGGTAACTGAGGCAGCCCCGGGGCCCGGGGGCCCGGGCAGGTCTGAAAGTTTGGGCGAGTGGCTTTCAACTTGCTCCTGTCTGTAAGTGCCTCTGAGGTCTGATCTGAGTCTCTGCCGCTGCTGCTGACTTTCCTGCAATGATCCCCGGTTGTCTACCGCGGGGAGGCCCCGTGTGAGGGGAAGAGATGAGTCCTTTCCTGCCCCTCAGAGGCATTTAGACAAAGCCGGGACCAGTGGACGCTGACCTGTGTCTGTGTCACGTCCTCTGGGGTCCCCGGGGGACTGGGCCGGTGGAGGGGCTGGTCTGAAGAACCGGATGGGACTGGAGGCCCCTGTCTCCTACCCCAGATGGCCTGGCGGATCCGAGGGAGATCAGTGTGGGAGCACTGTCTGCAAATCCCCGCATTAACTCACGGGAATAAATCCTGTATTATCCGGGGAGGGGGGGGCGGGGGCAGGGGTGAGACAAGGGTTTCCCTGGCTCCAGACCCAGCACGGAGGCACGTGGGGTGGGGACAGGGGACAAATCCACTTCCCCAGGTGAGGGTTGAGGCCCAGGGCCCACCTGGTGGAAGGAAGGAAGCTCCATGATCCATATGAAGGGTGAGAGGCCATCTGTGGCCGAGGTCCCCCTCCTCTCTCCAGGGGACTCCTGCCAGAATTTGGAATTTCTGGTCCCTGCTTTAAAAACCTCATGTCTCCAACCCCCTTGCTCCAACATCATGGGGACTGGGCCTCCTCAGACCAGACCCTGCTTCACTTTTCCCCGTCAAGAAGCCGGCCCCAAATCCAGCCACTACAGGCCATTCCATCTCCCTCCTGCCCCCTTCCTAACCTCCCCACTGCCAGCACGGGCCTCTCAAGGTACATTTGTCTGTCTTTCCCCCTCACTTACGGCCTCCCAAGGGCCTGCAGAACCCAGCTCCTGCCCTCAGCCATTTTTCCTTTCGTGCCTACTCCAGCACCAGGCCACCTGGCCAGCCTTGAGAGGGGAAACCCCAGTGCAGCCACAGGACCTTTGCACCTGCTGCCTCCTCTGCGTGGGGCGCAGGGTCCCCTGAACTCTGTCAAGCAGCTACTTCTCCATTGTCTGCCCAAGTGCCACGCCCTCTGAGAAGCTCTCCCCACCCACTCTGAAGCATCCCACTCACTTATGTGTTGGTGTGGAATGTCTGTCTCCCCCACCCAGCCTGGGGCTCTGAGGGAGAGCTGGGTCTGTGTGGTCGCCAACTGTCCTCCCAGCCTGGCACACACCCTGCCCCCACAGCCTGCCCAGGCCCGGGCTCACCCAGGAATCCGCTGATCTTTCCGGGAGGTGTCTTCCTTTCCTAATCCCTGACACTCGACTCGGATTTGAAACTCCATAAGGGAGGGCTCCTGCCCGCCCTGGCCCTAATCCCTTCAGATTTGCCTGATTTGTAATTCCTGGACTGCTTCCTGCCAGGTTCTTAGTGCTGGGATCCTGCGGGTGGGGTGGGGGGTGGCGGGCTGCCTTGGTTCAACAGCCCTTATCTGGCCTGGAAGTCTCTGCACCTGGGTTCTGTCCCTCAGCACTCGCCGTTCAGGGTGGGGGCCCCAGCTGAAGTCCCGTGCCCCTGTGGGTGCACGCGGGTGCATCTGGGACAGGGCTCCAGGACCTTCTCCCAGCGGCAGGGCACTGGAGCTGAGACGTCCTGGGCCTGGGGGCTGGGGGTCATGGCTGTCGAGCCCCGAGCTCCCTGGGAGACCCTGCATCATCCCAGTGTCCCTGGGGCTGAGCCTGTGTCACTCAGCCAAGAAGGCCGCTGCCCTCCCGGGGCTGTGCTGGAGACAGAACCGAGGGATCCGGGTGCTCCCACAGAAGCAGGGGCCCCTCTGGGGCCTCATTGTTATTTGTCAGGGAAGGTTTTTTCTTTTAATGTTTATTTATTTATTTTGAGAGAGAGAAACAGAGAGACCGTGTGAGCAGGGAGGTGCAGAGAGAGAACAAATCCCAAGCAGGCTCCAAGCTGTCAGCCCCATGTGGGGCTTGATCTGGCAAACCGTGAGATCATGACCTGAGCCAAAACCAAGAGTCAGACACTTAGGGGCGCTTGGGTGGCTCAGTCAGTTAAGCGTCTGACTTTGGCTCAGGTCATGATCTCAGGGTTCGTGGGTTCAGGCCCCACGTCGGGCCCTGTGCTGACAGCTCAGTCTGGAGCCTGCTTCGGATTCTGTGACTCCCTCTCTCTCTCTCTCTTCCCTTCCCCCTGCTCATGCTCTGTCTCTCTCAAAAAATAAATAAACATTAACATATATATATATATATATATATATATATATATATACATATATATATATATATATATAGTGGGATGCTTAACCGACTGAGCCATGTTAGGGAAGATTTTAAAATATGGGATTTAATTACAGTCATTGAAGGCCCTGGGTAGCTGAAAGCTAACCGTGAGCCAGGCCTCTGCTGGCTGCCTGGGGAGGCCCTTGTAGTCCCTGGGCCCCAGTCCTGCTGGTGTGGCCCAGTGAGGGAGGGCTGCCAGGATTGGGCAGATGAGGCACTGAGGCTCAGAGGAGAATGGTTAGTCCCAGGCTGTGCAGCCCAGGAGGGAGGTCAGGGGAGGGGAAGGGGAGGGGCTTAGGGGGAAGGCCGGGGTTCCTCTGTCCCCTGACCAGATCCTCTGCCCCAGTCCTTAGGTCCCCCTTGGTGGGTGTGTGCAGGGCCCTCTTCCTCCTCCTGTCCCCTTCCAGGGGACCAGGGGGCTGGTGAGGACAAGGGTCAGGGCCTCGGGCCCCTTTTGGGGCGTCCTGGTTGGAGCAGGTGGGGCACCCTAGTGATGGACCTGGGGATTGGGTCACTCTGCCCCAGAGCTGCTTCAGAGCCCCTGTCCAGCGCTCTGTCCTCTGTGGTCTGACTCCTCATTAGCTCAGGGGACACTATCCAATCTGGGAAGACAGCCCGGATAGAGCGACAGGACCAGGGATCGCTCCCCAGGGACCAGGGGCCGTGGACAGGGCTCCAGGCCTGCAGGAGGAAGGTTAGCCCTAGCCCTAAACAGACGGGCAGCAGACGGAGGACAGGTCCTGAGGGCACCAGGCCTGGATCTCGGTTCTTTGCCCCCACTCCCTGGCGGGGCCACCTCTCTGGTCTGTCAGTGGGGAAGTGTGATGCTTGCTCCTACCCTCATCCCAGGAACAAAGGCAGAGAATGTCTGTGAAGAGTCACCTGTGAAGCCACCTTGCACTCTGGCCATTTAGATTGTTTCTAGACTCCCCCTGGTGGTTTCTAACCGCCCCCACCCATGGTTTCTAGGTCCTCCGGCCTTCTCAGTTACTCTTTCCCTCTTGCTCTGCCCCAGGCGTGTGCCGGAAGTGGGGGAGGGGGCAGGGCAGGCCTCAGCTCAGAGAGGGTGAGGGGTGGGACTACAGTGGAAGCGCTGGGAGGGAGGGTGGGGGGCAGGGGCAGCAGGCAGGTGGGGCCCCTCATCCCGCACCCCACACCTTGCCTAGATTCAGGCCAAGAAAGGTCCTGAATTTTTAGCAGCCATTCGATTTTGCCCTTAATACTCACCCCCAGGGCACTCAGTCCTTTTAGCTCTCAAGGTCTTCAGGTCTTTGTCCCCATCCCCAGGCCCTCCCATCACAGCCCAGCCGGGGCCTCACGACCACCACCGAGAGGAGGCTCCCGCTGCAGGTGTGGGTGGGACAGGCTCGTGGAGGGCCCTCACAGGCTGCCACTCCCCGGCCCCTTTCTCCCCCATGGAGAGAAGAGTGGGGGTCCCAGGGGCTGTGGGACTGGCGCACGGCCGCATCCACCAACAGCCCAGAGAACTGGGTGTCAGCCCGGGTCTGGCCGCTGCCACCGAGGTGTTAGGCGTTGGGTGCCTTCCAGCCTTTGGCTCTCGAAGACTGAGCTACTGTGAACATCTTGGTACAAATTGCTTTTTAATTTTTCTCTCTTCCTCTTGGACAGTTTCCTTGGGATCACTTCCCCGAAGTGGAGGGCCTGGGCCAGCCGGCACACACGGGGCTAACTGCTGCTCCCCACAGCGCTGCCCAGAAAGGAGCTCCCAAAACACAGAGCTCACTGTGGCCAAGCCAGTCTGCAGCCTTCGGCTTTGCTTCAAGGTTTTTTTTTTTTTTTTTTTTTTTTTAAGTTTACTTATTTTGAGAGAAGGAGCACATGTATTTCAGCCAGGGAGGGGCAGAGAGAGAGGAGAGAGAATCTTAAGCAGGCTCCTCGCTGAGCATGGGGCCCAAAGCGGGGCCCAGTCCCAGGACCCCAGGACCATAACCTGAGCCGAAATCAAGAGTTGGATGCTCAACCGACTGAGCCACCCAGGCACCCCTGGGTCTTATGGCTTTTTATTTATTTGTGCTAATTTGGGCGAACGCTGCAGCCCATGGACCCCTCCTCTGCTCCTCCAGCTGGCCAGCCAGCAGGAGGATCCAGGGAGCCACAGCCTTTAGGGGCCTCTGGGGCCTGTCCCGCCCACAGGTGACAGAGCTTTCTCTAAGTGGATGTGGGGACCCCCACCGTGACGGGGAGGGCACTGGGCCCACGGCAGAGCCCTGCACAAACCTGTCTGGGAGAGTGACGACCTGGAGAGAGCTCACAGGGCTGACGCGATCCAGGGGTGGGGGTCTCTCTCTGCAGTTCTCAGTAAGAGCAATTTCAAATAAGCGACTTTGTTCAAAATTCGAGACTCTCCTTTACCTGGATCTAGACAGGATGTGTGGACCCAGACCCCAGATCTGGGGCACCCGCTCATCACGGAGACCCCCAACCCATAGCCTCAGAGTTCTTTTGTTCTTTTATGTGACATAAAATTTGGCATTTAGTCATTTAAAAGTGTACAATTGAACGGCATTAAGTACATTCACAATGTTGTGCAGCCATCACCACCATCCATATCCAGAACTTTCTCATCTTCCCTAAAAATCCCCAACCCCTCGAGCCCCCCTTCTGTCCGTGGATGAGCCTGTTCTGGACGTTTCACACACACGGACTCACACCCCACGCGGTCTGTTGTGTCGCGTTCCCTCCCTGAGCGTCGCAGGTTCAGAGTCCGTCCGCGGGCGGGGGTGGGGGGGGGGGGTGGGGGGGCGCCTCGCTCCTGCTCGCGGCCGAGGGATGTGCGCGTGCGCGGGGAACACGGTCGTCTGTGGACGTGCGCGTGCGCGGTGGACACGCTCATCCGTGGATGTGCGCCTGCGTGGTGGATGCACCTGAGGGGCGTGCGCGTGAGCGGTGGCCACGTTGTGTGAATCTGCTCCCCCACCGAAGTTTCCACCTTTGGCTTTTGTGAATCCTGTTCCTGCGAACACGCATGCGCAGTTATCCTTAGGTTCCTGTTTTCAGTTCATGGGGTTCACACCTAGGAGTGGAACTGATGGGTAAGACCATGATTCTATTTTTTTTTAAGCTTATTTATTTATTTTGAGAGACAGAGCGAGAGCAGGGGCGGGGAGGGTGGGAACAGAGAGAGAGTCCCAGGCAGGCTCCTCGATGTTAGTGCAGAGCCCGACTGGAGGCTCGGTCTCGTGAGCCGTAAGATCATGACCTGAGCCAAAAGCAAGAGTCAGACACTCAACCGACTGAGCCACCCAGGCGCCCCGCTACCGTCTGGACTTTTGAGGACCTAACAGAACAGTTTTTCCTTGGAGTAGTTTTGATTTGCATTTTCTCGATCGCTGCTGTGCTGGGCATCTGTCCACGTGGCCCTTCTGAACCTGTATGTCCTCACGCTTTGTTCAGAACACCAAGCCCAGCCGCCAGCAGATGGCCCTTGAGTGGACAGGCCTTTCCCTGAACGTGCTTCCCAGGTGGAGTGTGGAATGGGCCTCAGGGACTTGGGGGTGGAATCCGCCAGTCAGCACTTTTTCAGGAGAATTTGTCACATGAAATGTCCTCTCTCAGCCTCTCCCAGCCACCCACCTCCAGCCTGGGGGGCCTAGGCCTCTTTCCCCCTGCCCCCCGCCCCCCGGGGTGCTGCCTGAGATGGAAGTTGGGCCAGGAACCCCTTCTGGTGCCTCACTCGAAGCCCTGCTACTCAGGACAGTGTGCGCCCTGCATGCCCCGCCCCCATCCCGCACCCCAGACCCTGTTGTCCCCCACTGTGCCTGCCCCCCCTGCGTGCCCACCGCCCCTTGCTCCAAAGCCCCCTACTCCCTGCCGCCCCAGCTCCTCCTTGCTTGTCCCCCCTTTTCTTTCTCATACGGAATAGTTTTGTGGACACTGACCCTGTGTCCTGCACATTGAACTTTTTTGGTCATGGGCAAGTTTTAACCAATTTGGGGGGCACCTTTTGGGCTCTGCCAGGTCTCCTGCCTTTTTTTTTTTTATTAAGAAAATATTTATTTTTGAGAGAGAGAGACAGCACACGAGCAGGGGAGGGGCAGAGAGAGACGGAGACACAGAATCCCAAGCGGGCTCCAGGCTCTGAGCTGTCAGCACACAAATTGATGGGGGGCCCGAACTCACGAACCGGGAGATGGTGACCTAAGCCAGTTGGTGGGAAACTCCACCAACCGGGCCACTCACGCGCCCCTCTCCAGTTTCTTTAAGGAGGGAAGGTCGTGGGCCGGCTAGAGGAGCCCAGGCTGTGGGGGCCCAGCGGGCAGTGGGGGTCATCAGGGGGTGGGAGGGCTTCCTGGAGTTGGGGTACACACTGTGATTCGAGGCCCAAGTCTTAGCTTGGAGGAGCCGAGCTCCGGGCCGGCCCTCGAAGGCCTGTGTGTGCTTGCGCGCGCCGCCGTGGGGACAGCGTGCCCCGCGGCTGCGTGCCGCGTGGGCCAAGGCCTGGCGGCGTGACGGCGCACACTTCGCCCCCAGGTTCTACTGGGACTTCACCATGTTGCTCTTCATGGTGGGAAACCTCATCATCATACCTGTGGGCATCACCTTCTTCAAGGATGAGACCACCGCCCCGTGGATCGTGTTCAACGTGGTCTCGGACACGTTCTTCCTCATGGACCTGGTGCTGAACTTCCGCACGGGCATCGTGATCGAGGACAACACGGAGATCATCCTGGACCCTGAGAAGATCAAGAAGAAGTACCTGCGCACGTGGTTCGTGGTGGACTTCGTGTCTTCCATCCCCGTGGACTACATCTTCCTCATCGTGGAGAAGGGCATCGACTCCGAGGTCTACAAGACGGCGCGCGCGCTGCGCATCGTGCGCTTCACCAAGATCCTCAGCCTCCTGCGGCTGCTGCGGCTGTCGCGCCTCATCCGCTATATCCACCAGTGGGAGGAGGTGAGCGCCGGGCCCGCGGGCAGGTGCTGCGGGCGGGTGCGGGCAGGGGAGGCTCGGGGAGGGGCTGCGAGGGGCAGGGTCATGGGGGCCGCAGGCGGGGCCCTCCACGCATTCGCGCCCCCCCCCCCGCTTCATTCTGCCCTGTAAAGGGGGGATCCCGCCCCTCGCCCCCACTGGCGGCAGCGAAAACAGGCCCAGAGGAGCGAGGTCACGCCCCCTCTGCCCCGAGTGAGCCGCTCCCGGACTGTCCTCCAGCCCGCTGCCGGCAATATCGCCCCCAGTTTCTGGGGCCGCGGCAAGGCTCCGGGGGGGGGGGTGGGGGGGGCAGCGGGTGGGGACGGGGTGGGAGGGGACCTGGGCCACGCGCTCTCGTCAACCCGGAGGGAGGGCGACGGCCTGGGGGGTGGGGTTAGAGCTTGCGGTGAGGCGGGGACGCTCGTGGCAGGTCTCAGGGGCTGGGGGTCCGGGCCCGGGGGCGTCTTCCTCCCACTGCCCCGGTGGGTGAGAGGCGGCGGGCGGGGGACCCTCACGCCGCGCCCCGCCCGCAGATCTTCCACATGACCTATGACCTGGCGAGCGCGGTGATGCGCATCTGCAACCTCATCAGCATGATGCTGCTGCTGTGTCACTGGGACGGCTGCCTGCAGTTCCTGGTGCCCATGCTGCAGGACTTCCCGCGGAACTGCTGGGTCTCCATCAACGGCATGGTGGTGAGCGTCCGGCCCACCGTGGCGCGCAGTCCCCGGACCCCGCCCACCCCAGTGCCCGCCTCAGGTGCACGCAGTGTCCGGACCCCCCCCCCCCCCCCCCCCCCCGCAGTGACCACCTGGGTGCTCTGGTGACTTTGAGACCTTCAGACCCCAGCCGCTGAGAGGCGGCTTGTTGACCAGAGTGCCTAGGACAGCTCTGGCACCACACACAATGTCAGCAACGTTTCCTCTGTGTCCACTGTTTACCTACATACACTATGTCGAAGAGGGCTTGTGGTACCCTGACCCTGAAGTGGGAAAGCAGTATCTTGGGCCGGAAGAGAGAAGACCCCACCGAGGGAGGGCGCAAGCACCCGTGTGGATTCCTGGCTGAGACGCTGACCATTAAGAAGGGCGAGTCCCGGGGCCGGACGTGGGCCTAGATGGCAGGATGGGCGGGTGGGGCCCCTGAGGTCAAGGGACTCCCCGGGGTGGCGACCGCAGGCCCACCTGCCCCTCGTGGCTTTGCAGAACCACTCGTGGAGCGAGCTCTACTCCTTTGCACTCTTCAAGGCCATGAGCCACATGCTGTGCATCGGGTACGGGCGGCAGGCCCCCGAGAGCATGACCGACATCTGGCTGACCATGCTGAGCATGATCGTGGGCGCCACGTGCTACGCCATGTTCATCGGCCACGCCACCGCCCTCATCCAGTCGCTGGACTCCTCTCGGCGCCAGTACCAGGAGAAGGTCTGAGGGCAGGCGGAGTCTGGAGGTCTGGGGGGCCCGCCCTGCTGTCCCCCAGCTCCCTGTGTCGTGCCTAGGACAGGGGCCGGCAGGGAATGTGGGGGCTGAGGACCCTAGAGGGGTCCGTGGCTGCGATTAGGGGGAGTTGGAAGGTCCCCAAGACAGTGAGGAAGCTCGGGGCCCTTTAGGAGGAGGGCAGTCCGGAACCTGGGTGGGAGACATGGTGGGAAGGGTTGAGGGGGACACAAGCTGAGGATAGGGTGGGAGCTGCAGTGGGGGGGGGGAGGTCCCAACGGAGCAAGGCCAGTCCATGGCGCATCAGGGAGCCCCTGGGGGCTGCCTAGGAGGCGGGGCTCATCACCCCAGGGGTCTCTGGGCCAGCGTGGGCGAGGCCAGAGCAGGGAAGCACAGAGAGGGGTCCAGGAATCCTGGGGTCGCTTGAGGACGTGCTGGGTGACTGAACCCACTGAGGAGGCTCCTGGGGGAGCAAAAGGATGTCTGGCCCCTCGGACCTGGCCTTTGGCGGGGGGCAGCCCCCCTCTGGGGGGGTGGCGCCAGGGCCCCCGGAGGGGGGCAGGAGGGGCCAAGGGGAGTGGGCAGAGGCCCCGTGTGCTGGCCCTTTCTCGAGTTCTGCCTCGAGCTCCACCCTGCCTCAGTGTCCCCCTTCAATGCCGAGGTGTGCTCGGCTCTCCGGGACACAGCCCCATCCGTCCTGCACTGCTGCCTAGTGGCCGGTCCTGGCTGGGCAGCTGCGAGCGCCCCCCCCCCCCCCCAGCCCCACAGCAGCGACGGCTGGGTCGGCCGGGTCAGCTGGGCCTGGTGCCAGGCGCCCCGGCTGTCCGGAAGCCACGGGTCTCACACCCAAACATGAGCTGGTGCTGCCACCCGCCTGGCATCACGGGTTCCGCTGAGCTCAGGGCAGCTGTGTCCGGGTGGAGCCGGGGCGGAAACGGGGCTGGGGGCACCCTGGGAGCACCATCCTGGGGACAGCAGGGCCTGGCACCCGTCTAGTGCCCACAGCCCCGCCCTGCTCAGGAGGGGCTGAGCCGGTGGTTTCTGGAAAGCTCTCTGGGGAGGGGAGGCAGGGCCACTGACCGATTCGGGAGCCTCTGGGATGGGCTCCGGCATCCTGGGGGACCTGGGGAGTCTGGCCCAGCCCACTGTGAGGGCCTAGAGCCAAGCTGACCCGCCACTTCTCGGGGGGGGGGGGTTCCCAGATAAAATCCAGGACACAAAGAGTAACTTACCTTTGCATAAGCACGGGCCGAATATTGCACGGGTACCGTTAAATATTTTTGCTGTTTATTTGAAACTCAGATTTAACTGGGCACCTCGTGTTGCCGTTGTTGAAGCTGGCAGGCGTGTCTGGGCTGCAGCAGGGGCCGCCGGAGGTGGCAGCCGCTGACCCGGGTCCCCCCCCCCCCACTCACACAGTACAAGCAGGTGGAGCAGTACATGTCCTTCCACAAGCTGCCCGCCGACTTCCGCCAGAGGATCCACGACTACTACGAGCACCGCTACCAGGGCAAGATGTTCGACGAGGACAGCATCCTGGGAGAGCTCAACGGGCCCCTGCGGGAGGTGAGGCGGGGCCACGGGGCTGTCCCTGCTGCCAGGCCCTCCTTCCTGGGGTTGAGCGGGGGGGGGGGGGGGGGGGGGGGGTGGCCCGGCTGCAGCTAGATGTGTCCTCCTCAGGCTCTGACCCTCAGCAGGTGCCCCTCTGTGAGTCTCCACGTGCTGCACCCCCACGATGCCCCTTGGCGCCCCAGACCCTGCTTCTGCAGAAGTCCTGGGTCCCCCCCAGCCACTGCCTGATTCCCCTTACCCCGTCTGGGGTCCGAGCTGGACAGAGGGGAGGCGGCCCGGAGCTGGCGAGCCCAGGGTGGTGGTCGGGCTTTGCTAAGCACAGGAGCCCTGCCGAGCACCGGCTTTGGGCGCTGGCTCTGCCGGGACAGCCCGTGTGACCTCTGGCGAAGTTCCTGGGGCAGCTGTAATCAGTTCCCGCCAGCTGGGCGGCTTCACACCCCAGAGATGTGTTCTTTCACATTCTGGAGCCTAGAAATCCGAGATCCAGGTGTGGCGGGGCCACGCCCCCTCCAGGGGCTCCGGGAGGGGGGGTCCTTCCTGCTTCTCCCGGCTCCTGGTGGGAGTCCTCGGTGTCCCTCGGCTTGTGGACACCTCTCCCCGATCTCTGCCTCTGCCATTACATGGCCTCCTTCCCTGTGTCCCCCCCACCCCTCTCTCTTTTTTTTTTTATGTTTATTTTTGAGAGAGAGTGTGAGCAGGGGCGGGGCAGAGAGGGGGACAGAGGATCTGAAGCGGGCTCTGCGCTGACAGCAAGAGAGCCCGTGTGGGGCTCGAACCCACAAACCATGAGATCAAGAGTCGCATGCTCTACCCACTGAGCCAGCCAGGCGCCCCACAACGCAGTAGCTCTTAGTGTATTTAGAATTGTGCGGCATTACCCCCGTCCAACCCACAGCACCCTTGAACCCCAGGACACCGCTGGCGGCTAGTCGTCACTCCCCATGCCACCCCCCAGCTCCTGGCAAGCCGTGTTTGGTCACTATTTGCTCACACGGTTCCAAAGTCACATTTACAGAAACACGTATGTCCAGACAATCTCTGGCTCCCGTCCTGACTTCCTCCCGCCACATCTCCCATTTCCTTCTTCGATGCAAACCCAAGGCGTGGCCACCGCTCTCAGCTGCCTTCACTGGACCCTTCCGGCTGTGGGGGCCTCCAGGCACCGAGGCCCCAGGGTCCGCCCTCCTCTTTCCCCTGAGTTTCTGGCACGCACCTCTGGAGTTTTGCTCATGTATTTGGGACGGGGCTGAGGGATGAGGGGAGGGTCCAGGCCCTCTGGGCAGCCAGCAGCGCTGTGAGGCACCCAGCCCCAAATGCACACGTGAGAGGGGCGTCTGGGCTCTTCATGTGATGAAAGGCTGTTTTGTGTTTCTCCTTCTGTGAACCGGCCATAGGTTGCGTTTGTATTTCTACAGAATTTCATCCTTTTGTCATCTTACAAATCCTTTATGTGTGGAGGACTTCATGTGATGCAAATCTGCACCCCAGTGGCTTTTAACTTTGCTTATTGAGTGTGTGTGTGTCTGTGTGTGTGTTTTGCCGTGCGGGATTTTCATGCTCTATGAGTGCTTGCTGTACACAGCAGGTGTTAAATGTGTGCCTGCTGCACAGAGTGGGTGTGCAGTGGTCAGTGTCTATCTTCTGTACACAGCAGGCGCTCTGTGTGCTTCCTCCACACACTAGGTACTCAGTACCTAATTGCTGCACAGAGTAGGTGTTGAATACCTACTCTCTGTATACAGTAGGTGCACAGTACATACGTGCCGACATAGTAGGCCCCAATACCTGGCTCCTGTCAACAGCAGGTGCACAGTACATGCTTGCTGTGCCACCCAACTGTGGGGGTTCACCCACACTTCCTTATAGCACTTCTGCAGTTCTGCTTGTTGGGCTCATCCTGGACTATCCCGTGGGGACGGGATGCGGGTTCACCTTCTGCTCTCGGGCTGAGACGTCTGGTTTGGCCTCGGAAGTTGTGGGGCAACCCTCAACTCGCCGCGTCGTGCCTGGGCACGTTTCTGGCCTCCCGGTGTCTCCCGCCGGCCCGCCTGCTCTGTGTGCCAAGCCCACACGGAGTCTGGAGGCCACACAGCGTGTTTCAGTGTGCTGGGGGGTCAGTCGCCCCTTCTGCTCTTCCGCACGAGCAGGCTTCCCTGCGATTTTTGCTCATTTGTTCTGAACGGCCTTGCGTAGCTTCAGTAATTAACAAGCAAACCTGATGGTGTTTTCTTTGGGAGCACGTTACGTGTGTGGATGAATAGGGAGAACGGTCGTCTTTCGTCCTCGTGACGGTGACGAGCTCTGCCTAATGACCGTGTGTTCAGCCTCCCCCCCGTGCCTTTCGGGGGGCTCTCCAAGCTCCCCTCACTCAGGTCCGGACATTTCTTGACCTCGTGCCGTGCTGTTTTACTTTGCTCTCTGTGCTGGTGTCAACGGGGTCTTCCCATGTGTTGTGTCTTCTTCTGAGTGGTTTTTGTTTGTATACGTAAAAGCTATTGAGTTTCCTTTTAAGGTTAAGCTTCCCTTTTTATTGAAATGTATCTTACAGAAAAAGTGCCCACGTCGTGAGGGCACACTGGACGGATGAGAGCGACACCCTCGTGTACCCACTGCTTGGATTGAATGTGGGACATTTCCACCCCTCTCAGAGGTTCCTTGCCGGGGGTGACCATCACCCTGGTCTCTGCCACCACTGATTCATTTTACAGTTCTTGGGTTTTATGTTGATTTTTCTAATCGCTTGCTATTTTGACTCTTAATGTTGTAGTCGTACATGGAGTCTTTTGGATCTTCCAGGTCCGTCATATTAAAAGAGTAAAGAGATTTAGTGTCACTGTTTCTTTCCCAGTCCTCATGTCTCCGATTGCCTTTTTCTTGTCTAATTGCACTGGCCAGCATTGCTAATACAGCGTTAAATGGCAGGGTGTCACTGCACATTTTTTTCTTGCTCTTGCCCCTGGCGGCAAAACCCTTCGATGTCTGCCCTGTAAGTAAGATGCCGGCTTTCGGCCCGAGTATTTGAAACTCCTTTCATGGGGCGCCTGGGCGGCTCAGTCGGTTGAGCGTCCGACTTCAACTCAGGTCACGATCTCGCGGTCCGTGAGTTCGAGCCCCGTGTCGGGCTCTGGGCTGACGGCTCAGAGCCTGGAGCCTGTTTCCGATTCTGTGTCTCCCTCTCTCTCTGCCCCTCCCCCATTCATGCTCTGTCTCTGTCTCAGAAATAAATAAACGTTAAAAAAAAAATTAAAACTCCTCTCATAGATGAAGAAACTGCGGGTGTGCAGGAGAGGCAGCCCCTAAAGGAGGGCAAGACGGAAACAAAAACCTGCGCCCTGTGTCACCCCCTGCTTCCTGCCCCTACAGGAGATCGTCAACTTCAACTGCCGGAAGCTGGTGGCCTCAATGCCACTGTTTGCCAACGCCGACCCCAACTTTGTCACGGCCATGCTGACCAAACTCAAATTCGAGGTCTTCCAGCCCGGTGACTACATCATCCGAGAAGGCACCATCGGCAAGAAGATGTACTTCATCCAGCACGGTGTGGTCAGCGTGCTCACCAAGGGCAACAAGGAGATGAAGCTCTCTGATGGCTCCTATTTTGGGGGTGAGCCGGGGACCAGGGGCTGGTGAGAGCTGGACCCCCTTCCTGGGGGTGGGGCAGGCGGGGAGCCTGCAGGGGTGATGCCATGGGCATCAGGAAGGACCTGCGGAAGGGCCCTACTAGCAGAGGGGAGGAGGCGGGACTGAGCGCAGCGGCTGTGCGACCCGGGGGGGGGGGGGGGGGGGGGGGGTCGCGGGATGGGGGCCGGCGGGTGTGGCCCGGAAGCTGAGGTCGTCTCCCTCGGCCGCGCGCGCGCAGAGATCTGCCTGCTGACGCGGGGCCGGCGCACGGCCAGCGTGCGCGCCGACACCTACTGCCGCCTCTACTCGCTGAGCGTGGACCACTTCAACGAGGTGCTGGAGGAGTACCCCATGATGCGGCGGGCCTTCGAGACTGTCGCCATCGACCGCCTGGACCGCATCGGTGAGGGGGCTGCTCGGGGCGGGGCGGGGCGGCGGGGCATCCGGCGAGATAAGGTGGTGTGTCCCAGCTGACCGCAAGTCCCCTTGTAGTCCCCAGACCAGACTCTCTGACCTGCTTTGTCCCTTGGCCAAACATAGTCCCGGTTCCCCAGGAAAGAGCAAGTGCAGAGTGTTTCCAGTTGTGCACAACTTCTGCTCACTTGGCAGAGATTTGTGTGGCACCTGCAGCGTGCCAGGAGGTGTGGATGCTGGACCAAGAGGCTGGCTCGGAGGCCACCCTCGGGCTTATGTCACAGAGGAGGGGGTGGGGGTGGCAGGGCTTCTGCGCGATGCTGAGTAGAGGCCAGGCTGAGTAGCTGTTGCCAGGTAGAAAGGGACAAAATACATTCTAGGAGTGAACACAGCATGTGCAAAGAAAGGCCTGGGGCCGGGGGGGGGGGGGGGGGGAAGGAGGCCTGGAGCCCAGGGAGCTGGAGAAGCTGGGAGGTCGGGGAGGCAGGCAGGCAGGGACCAGGTACACGGGACCTACCGGGCTGCGGATGGGAGTTTGGACTGGGAGCAGTAGGGAGCCATGGATGATTCCGGGCAGGGAAGGGTAGCATACAGGAGAGAGATGGCGGCCTGGCCTCGGGTGTAGGGAGAGCCAGAGGGTAACCTCGGCAACGGTCGGGAGGTGGGGCCCTCAGCACTTGCTGCTGACTAGACACGCGAGTCAGAGAGGTGGTGGCCCCTGGTGCTATTTTTGGAAGTGAAGACAAGTGGGAAAGGACTGGGTGGAATGCAGCGGTGTTAGAGGAAAGACTTCCCAGCATACAGAAAGCATTCAATTCATGTTTGCATACAGCAGGCACTCAATAGTGTGCTCTATACATAGGTGCTCAGCATATCCGTGAGTGGCAGGTGCTTAGAGGTGTTTGCGATACACAGTAGGCTCTCGACATACGCTTGCTCCACACGGTGCGCACTTAGCACCCGGGCTGCGTACAGCCGAGTGTTCTAGGTGTGTTGCCGTATACTGCAGGTACTCAATACACTGATCACTGTACGTAGGAGGTACATTGCATGCTCGCTACGGTGTCTCATACCTGCTTTGTGTACACAGCAGGCACTTTAAGTGCTTGCTGTACACTGTGGGTGTGCAATACGTGTCTCCTGTATGCAAGAAGTGCCCCGGGCATGCTGGAGGTATACAGTAGGTGTCTCATGCCTGCTTTGCCTATGCAGTAGGTGCTCTAATGTGGTTGCTACACACAAGTACTTGATTAATACTGTATACAGTAGGTACTCCATACCTGCCTGTTACAGCAGCAGGTCATGCGTGCTTATTGTACACAGTAGGCGCTCAGTTTTGCTGGCTACACTACACACAGAAGACACTTGGTACCTATTTGCTGTAGGCAGGAGGGGCTCCGTGCGCGCTTGCTGTGTAGAGTGCTTACTTGTACGCAACGGTTTCTTGACGAGTGTGCCAGCTCTATGTCGTAGGTGTCCGACACCTGCCCGCTGCTCTACGCTGCACGCTCTCCGTGCGCTTGCTCTATACAGCAGGTGCTCCATACGTGCCTGTCGTGCACAGCGGGCGCTCAGATTCTGGCCTAAGATGTGCAAAAGGTGCTCGGTGCGTGTCAGCTACAGCAGGTAGGTAGGTACGAGCGGGGGCGTGGTGCACACTGGCTGTGCCGAGGAGGCGCTGACAGCCTGACGCAGTGCACGCGGCGGTGTGCGCCCCGGATGGACAGAACAGGTGCCCAGTACCTGCGGACCCGCTGCGGGAGGCGCGCCGCGGATGCACACGCCCCAGGGCTGCAGCCCCCTGACGCCCCTGCCCCGCCCCCAGGCAAGAAGAACTCCATCCTGCTGCACAAGGTACAACACGATCTCAACTCGGGCGTGTTCAACAACCAGGAGAACGCCATCATCCAAGAGATCGTCAAATACGACCGCGAGATGGTGCAGCAGGCAGAGCTGGGCCAGCGCGTGGGCCTCTTCCCGCCGCCGCCGCCTCCGCAGGTCACCTCGGCCATCGCCACGCTGCAGCAGGCCGTGGCCATGAGCTTCTGCCCGCAGGTGGCGCGCCCGCTCGTGGGGCCACTGGCCCTTGGCTCGCCACGCCTCGTGCGCCGCCCGCCCCCGGGGCCCGGGCCCGCGCCCTCCGCCGCCGCCGCCGCTGCCGCCGCCTCGCCGGGACCCGCGCCCGCCGCCAGTCCCCCGGGCGCGCCCGCCAGCCCCCGGGCGCCTCGGACCTCGCCCTACGGCGGCGCGCCCGGCTCCCCCGCCGCACCCCGCGCCGGACCCGCGCTGCCCGCGCGCCGCCTGAGCCGCGCCTCGCGCCCGCTGTCGGCCTCGCAGCCGTCGCTGCCCCACGGCGCGCCCGGCCCGGGCCCCGCGGCCTCCGCGCGTCCGGCCAGCAGCTCCACGCCGCGCTTGGGGCCGGCGCCCGCCACCCGAGCCGCCGCGCCCAGCCCGGACCGCAGGGACTCGGCCTCGCCCGGCGCCGCCGGCGGCCTCGACCCCCTGGACTCTGCGCGCTCGCGCCTCTCGTCCAACTTGTGACCTTCGCCGTGCCGCCCCGCGGGCCCAGGCGGGCCGGGGGCGGGGCCGTCATCCACACCAAAGCCATGCCATCGCGCGCTGCCCCGGCCGTCCTCGGCCGCCCGCCCCAGAAGCCATAGAGGAGTCCTAGGTAGTTGTAGTCGGACGGGCGGGCCGGGGCGGCGCGGCAGCCCCCTCCGAGCCCCCGCCGTGCCCTTCATCGCCCTGCGCCCACCCACATCGTCCTCGCCCCCGGCGGCGGCCTCGCCTGAGTGCGTGCGAGGGGGCCCCCCCTTCACCTCGGTGCCTCAGTTCCCCCAACTGTGAAGCGGGGACGGGGACGGCCCCGTGGCCGAAAGGAGACGGCTGTGGAGTCCTGCCCGCCCCCACCCTCGTAGGTGGCCCGTCCGATGAGGAGTCTGTTTTTTAAGTGCAATACTTGGCCCGCCGGCTTCCCGCTGCCCCCATCGCGCTCACGCAATAACCGGCCCGGCCCCCCCCACCCCCCCCCTCCCCGACCCCGTCCGCGCGCGCGGCCCGCGGTGACCTCCCCCCCCCCCCCCCCGGGAGCGGGCACACCCCGCCCCCTCCGGCGCCCAGGGGCGGGCAGTCCTGGCTGCGCCCGGGCGCGGGGGTCGGAGGTGAGGCCGGGCCGCCGTGATGAATGTACCGACGGGCCGAGGCAGCAGCGCCCCCACCGCGCTCCACGCCCCTAACCCCCACACCCCCATTCCGCGCAATAAACGACAGCATTGGCGTCCAGCCTGCCGGCCTCTGACTGCTTGGTGCCCCGAGACCGGCGGGAGACGCTCGACCCCATGGGTGGCAACAGCTTTATTTACACTATGGTACAGGGCGGGCGGTGGCGCGGCGTCGCGGCGTCAGCTGAAGAAGTAAGTGGAGTGTTTCACCTGCTTCAGGTCGAAGGCCCCTGTGGAGCAGAGGGCCCAGCGGAGACCTTGCGGCGGGCCCTGGGCGACACCTCCCGCGCCCCCCCCCCCCCCCTCAGGGAACGCTCAGGGTGTCGGGCCCTACCTGTCTTAGGCACCGACTTCAGCGTGTCCTGGAGCTTGCCAGTCCGCATGCTCTTCAAGTGCTGTGGGGACCTGAGGCCGAGGGCAGGGTGGGCGTGAGGCCCAGTGGGGCAGGGAGGGGTGGTCCCGGCCGCACTGGGGGAGGGGGCGCTAAACCTGGAGCCAGAGCAGAATCGCTTCATCAGGAACCTGGACAGGTTGTGCAGGATGGGCTGGCTGTGCAGGCGGACAAACTGCTCCCGGCATACCTGGGGGCAGGGGGCGTCGTCGGGAGGGAGAACAGGGGCCTGAGAGGGGCGGGGGCAGGGGAGGGCGGAGCTTCCCAGGTCCCGCCCCAACCCGGGAACTGACGGCTGGACTGAGGCTGCCGGTGCCTGGTGCTAGGGGCAAGGGCGTGGGGTCAAGGGGACCCGCTGCCCTCTGAGGGGGGGCCGGGTGTGGGCGCAGGGCGGGCAGCACCTGGTTCATGACCTCCACGTCAGCTGCGTGGGTCCAGAAGCAGTCGTGCACGGAGACAAAGGTCAGGCCTTTCCTGCGGTGGCAGTCGGGGTCTCCCGTGAGGGGGGCTGCCCCTCCAGGACCACTCCCCCCTCTGCTCCTTCCCATCCTCACCTCAAGCCCCCCCACCCGCGGTGGGACCCGGCTCCCCACCGGTCAGCTCACCTGTTCATGGTCCCGCCTCACACCCTCTTCACACCTCCTGACCCCCCCCACCCCGTGTCCCAGCCACTGACTGTTTGCCAGTCTTGTTAACCGGGAAACGGTTCTCCTCTTAGTAAGAAAACTCTGTCCCATGTCACTGCCCACCCCCGCCATCCCCAGTTGCCGCAGCCGATACTGTCCCCCCACCCATCACTACAGGGCTCCGTCCCTGGGGTCCTGTGCGCCCCGCAGGAGGCAGGCACAAATGGCAACCTGTCTCTGAACGCTGGCTCCTTCCTAACCCAACTATCCACACACCTGCCCTATGGCCATGCTTGGGTGCCTCTGCAGAGCTCAGAACAGAAACCCAGACGCTCCCCCCTACAAGGCCCACGAACCCGTCAGAACAGTGTGCTGCCGGCACTCCCTTGGATGGAACCACACGCACTTCTCACTCGGAGCAGTGACACCTTCCCCACCGGCCCAGCCAGCTGCTTCCCCCTCACACACACCTCGCCGCCTCGGGGCCTCTGCGTGTGCTTACGTGTAGTCCTTTTCTGGGCACCGGGTCCCACGACCCACGTGACTAGGGTCCTCGCCTCCTGTAGGCCTCGGTCCTGGTCCCGACCCTGTCTGACCCGGCCTCACCACCTGCCTTCCCCACTCTGTGGGTCCCCACTGTGTCCCCAACACCCAGAAGAGGGTGTGCACACAGATCGCTAACAGACACAGTCTGAGCACGCCCGGCCCACGAGGCAAGCTGCAGACGTGGGGCCCACCTGTAGCAGTGCAGGGCTGTGAGCATCATGTGTGAAGAGTCCAGAGAGTGGATGAAGTTGGGGGGGAAGCCATTCTTCTGCTTCAGTGTGTTGGGCCTCCTGGGGAGGGGGAGGACTCAGCCGCCTCTAGCCTGGTCTGACCCGGGGGCAGCCCCCAGCCCAGCACCCCCACCGGCACTCACTGGCTGGTATCCCCACTGTGGCTGAAGGTGAGGCTCTGGATCCCGCCGCTGATCTGCAGGAGCGGGGTGGGGAGGGTCAGGAGTCCCGCCTGGACAGGGACACGGAGCGGGGGGGGGGGGGGCGGGGGGGGGGCGGGGCCGCACCTACCATGACCTTGGAGTCCCGGTGGTAGGGCTGGATGATGGGAATGCCCAGGGGCGTGACCCACTCCACAGCCGAGCCCGCGTGGGCAATGAGCCGGGCGCTCTCAGTCAGCCAGTGCTGTGGACACAGGGCACGGGCTCAGGGCAGGGCCCCCCTCGTCAGGGACAGCCCGGTGGGCCCGGGGAGGGGGCGAGGACACACCTGGATGGCCCGCGTGCCCGAGAACATCTCCTGGAGACTGTTGAACACCTGGCGCACCAGGTAGTGAGACGCCTCCCACACGAACTCCTGGAGGGGGCGCGGGGCAGCGGTCGGCGGGGGCACAGGGTGGGCGATCACCCACCCACCTCCCCCCAGGAAAACGACCTCACGGCACCCTCTGGGAACCCAGAAGCCCAACCCCATCTTTCTTTCGGAGAGAGACACGGGAGCCCCTGAGGCTGGGGGGTCGGGGGGGGGGGGGGGGCAAGCCCCACCCCCAGGACTGCTTGCTGTCCAGCAGCTGGCCGTTCAGGGCAGGGGGCGGGCCGGGGCCGGGGGAAACCTCGACACTGCCGCGGGGCCAAGCGCCCGCCAGGCTGCGCACCTGGGGGAAGTCGCTGAGCTCCCGCAGGCGCCTCTCGATCTGCAGGCGGCCCCCGTAGCGGGTGACCCCGTACACCACAGTCATCACCGTCTGCTTCACCACCTTGCGGCTGATGAACCCCTCGAGCACCTGGGCGACCCGCACGCCCCGCTTGGCGTCCTGACTGCGGAACACCTCCACCTGCGCAGGCGTTCGGGGTCAGCGGGCGGGTGCGTAGACCTTCTGCCTCCCGCCCTGCCCGGCAGCCCCTTCTCTTCCCAAGGACCCCACGGTCCCCTCTTCTGACACCTCCCTGGGGAAGCCCACCCTGACTGCCTGCTCCCGTCACAGGTGACTGGGGCCACGCGACCTGCAAATCCAGGTGTCCCCAGGACGAAGACCCCACGCGGGCCCTGGGCACGAGCAGGCGGGGACCGCGGTGCCCACCTGCGCGGCCACTCCGCTGTACACGTCCTGCGGCACGTCCGAGGGCAGCAGGTTGACGGAGGCGGCCCCGATGCTGTCGCGGCCGAGAGCGGCATAGTGCTGCAGCCCGTTACAGGAGCCGTCCTGGGGCCGACAGGGGCGGGGGGTGGGGCAACCCTGGGGATCAAGCCAGCGCTCCGGGGCGCCCCAGTGTGCCGCCTGTACCACCGCCGTAGGAGGTTGCCCCGCAGGGCCAGCCACTCCCACGGGGGCCGGCCTCCATGAGGGGGACACCAGCCAAACACAGCGGGATGTGCACTAGACTCCCACACTTCTACGGAACCTCACACGCCTCTAGCCGCGCCCCCGAGCCAGGCACACCCCGAGCCAGGGTCCCCGCCAGCTCACCTGGTGGACCGGGAAGTGAGAAATATAGGCAGCGGGGTCGGGAGCGCGCACGGCCCGAGCGATCTCCATGCAGCAGGCCAGGGCCTGCCAGGGCTCCTCCACCTCCATCCACCACTTGCGGCCCTGAGGGAGGGCAGCATGAGGCCGGGACAGAGCCCCCCGGAACAGCAGGGGTGGGGGGGCGGGGTGTGATGGGAGCGATGGGCAGGGAGGGACACCCGGGAACAGCCCCGAGCGAGCAGGAGCGGGACGGGGAAAGGTCTGGAAGAAGAGCTAACCCTGGAGGGAAGGGCCGCAGAGCCGCCGAGGAACCGGGGCCAAGGGAAACCCCGAAGGAAGGCCGCCGCCAGGAGCGTGCCAAGGGAGGGGCGGGGGTAGCGGGTGCAGGGAACAGGTGGGGGAGGTGGGGGGAGGGGAAGACCCCGCCCCTACCGTCATGGGCCGGTCGGCAGAGTCCAGAATGTCCTCCATCACCTCGTCGGCGAAAACCAGGCGCGCCTGCAGCGGCTCCCGCTTCTTGAGCCCGGTCAGGTTGACCAGGTGGACCTTGAGCCAGTCGAGGCCGCGGGGGCCGAGCGGGCGGCCCTGGGCGAACTCCAGCAGGGCGCGCGCCAGGTCACTGCCCAGGTGGTTGAAGTGGGGCGGGCAGGGGTAGGTGCGGCCGCGGAAGTCCATGTTGTGGGGCAGCCAGAAGACGCAGTGACGCAGGTGCTGCGCCAGCGAGAGGCGGTATAGCGCGTCCGACCGCAGGCTGTGCATCTCCCGGGCCACTTTGAGGCAGCGGGCCAGCTCCCGCCGCAGCTCGGCCTTCTGGGCAGGCGAGGCGTCCGGCGGCAGGCGGCCCTCGGGCGGCCGGGGCGCCTCGGAGGGCGGGGCCGGCACACCCAGGCGGGGGCAGCCCTTGGCGGCAAAGAGCTCCAGCACCAGGTCCAGCACGCGGCCGTTGACGCGCCAGGCGCAGTTGCCCAGCTGGGTGAGGGCGTCCAGGGCGCCGTGCAGCTCGGCGGGCGGGCAGCTGTCCAACAGGCGCTGGTGCTGCGTGGTGCCCTCCACGGAGCGCACGAGCTTAGTGGGACTCAGCAGGAAGGCGCCCGTGTGCGGTGACGTCCAGGGCAGCGGCGGGCACAGCATGGGCACCTCGGTCGCCTCGAAGGTCAGCGTGTGCTCCGCTGCGGTCGCCAGCAGCTGCGTGAAGGCCGGGTGTGGCTTCAGGATCCCGATCTGGGGGCGAGGCGGGCAAAGACCGGCAGAGGCGTCGATCGCCCCGAAGGACGCACGGCGGGCAGAGGGCCCCCTCCAGCCCCGGGACCAGGCGTAGGACCCCAGCAGGATTTCCACAGGACCCGGCCACAGCCCCGGGGTCCCCACGGCACCCGGAGCCCCCCGCCTCGCGCAGGGCCCACCTGGCGGAAGCTACGGAAGGAGTACACGTGGTAGAGCACCGGGATGAGCGAGCAGGAGCCCTGGGGGGCGGCCAGGCTGCCGGGCATCCGCACCACCTCCACCAGCATCTCCGCCAGACGCTTGCCCAGCTGCACCAGCACAGGCAAGGGCCAGGGCTGCTCATGGGGGGCCTCGGGCGCCCCCAGCGTCTCCCAGTACTGCCGCGGCAGGCAGGGCACCGCCACCTGGGGGCGGGGGAGTGGGTCAGGGGCTGGGGGTCTGAGCCCAGCCCTGCACCCCCCCCACCGCCCCGGGCCTCACCTGGGTGTCCGAGGCCCCCCCCCCACGGGCCTCACCTGGGTGTCTGAGGCCCCCCGCCCCCCCCCCAGGGCCTCACCTGGGTGTCCGAGCCCCGCCCCCCCCACGGGCCTCACCTGGGTGTCCGAGCCCCCCCCCCCCACGGGCCTCACCTCGGTGTCCGAGCCCCCCCACCACACCGGGCCTCATCTGGGTGTCTGAGGCCCCCCACCAGCCCCCTCGACAGGCCTCACCTGGGTGTCTGAAGCCCCCCCCCCCACGGGCCTCACCTGGGTGTCTGAGGCCCCCGCCCCCCCCAAGGGCCTCACCTGGGTGTCCGAGCTCCCCCCCCACGGGACTCACCTGGGTGTCTGAGCCCCGCCCCCCCCGACGGGCCTCACCTGGGTGTCCGAGGCCCCCCCCCCTCCACGGGCCTCACCTGGGTGTCTGAGGCCCCCTGCCCCCCCCCAAGGGCCTCACCTGGGTGTCCGAGCCCCCCCCCCACGGGCCTCACCTGGGTGTCCGAGGCCAGCAGGTGCAGGTACTGGTAGTAGCGTTGCTGCAGCGCCTGCACCTGGCTGAGCTGCTTCTTCTGCACCGCGTGCCGGTTGAAGACGCGCAGGCCCAGCTGCTGCGCCAGGGAGAGGAGGGACTCTCCCTGCGGGCGGCAGCACCTGCAGGGTCTGGGGGCGGCACCGTGAGGTGAGCAGAGCCCGGCCAGCACCGCCACCCACCCCCCCCAGCCCGCCGACGCCCCACCTGCAGCAGCAGCCTGGCGAGCTCCCGCTCGGTGAGCAGACACAGGTACGGGAAGAGCGTGGGGCGGCCGGAGCGGGCGGCGCGGGCCTCACTGGCCTTCACGTCCCGCAGCCCCGCGCACAGCGCCTCCACCCACGCGGTGCGCAGCTGCTTCAGGGTCCTCCGCTGCGGGGGCGGGGCGGACACAGGAGTCACCGCCGGGGGGGGTGGGGGGGGGGGGGGGGGGGGGGGGGGGAGACCCCGGAGGAGGGGTCCTCCCGAGCCACGTGGCCCACCTCGCACTCTCCTCGCGGCGGTGGGCGACCCACGGGCTGCCCCGGCCCCATCGCCCGCCCAACCCCAGGGGGCTGCGATTCAGCCGAGCTTCTCACCGCGTGCAGGACCTCCTTGGTGAGCAGCTGGGCCTTCTCCACCGACTCCACAGTGACGGTGGTGGCCATCTCCACACGCAGCTGCTGCTGGAAGAGGGTCTGCAGCTTCCACAGAGGCAGGTGCAGCTTGGGGTATGACACGGGGCCCTCCTGCGGGGTGGGGACAGTATGACACGGGGCCCTCCTGTGCGTGTGGGGGGGGGCAAGCAGGAGGTCAGGCCCCCACAGGCTGGACTCTCCTACACACAAGGCCCACGAGAGCAGCTGTCCGGCCTGCACGTCCAGGACCCCCCACCCGCAGAGCCACATCTGCTTCTCCGAGTCCCCGGAAAATCATCCCTCCGAGAGGATGGAAGGAAGCAAGGTGCCAAAGAGCACGTGACAGCCACCCAGCATTTGCCCGGCCTCACTGGGTGGGGGTGGGAACTACCTGGGGAGACACAGCTCAGGTCTCTGGGCGGTGAGCTCGTGTTTAAACTGGAAACTGTGCAAATGCGTGACCCATCCAAAAAGAGAAATTGAAAACTGCAAAACCCAGCACGCTGAGAATCACACACAGGCCCACACAAGGCAGGTCTTCTAATGACTGCACAGCGGACAGAGCCCCGGCCACACTGCCCACCTGCTGCTTGAGGCCGGCCAAAGCTCGGGCCGTCTACACCCAGCTCTGGTATGACGCCTGTGCTCTGCCCGCCGCTGAGCCTCTGGGTGTGGGAACCCAACGGCGAGGCTGTGGCACCTTCCAGCTTTAATCTTTAGGGTCAGGGCCCCGGTGGGGACTGGGACTTGCCAAGTCTGGTTCGTCTGGCCTCTGAAGAGCAGGGAGGGCATCCCTGGGACGCGGGTGGCTCCGAGAGAAATTAAAGGAGGGGCCGAGGAGACTCCACAAGGACAGGGTGGTTCCGGCTCATCCCCAACAGGACACGCCCCCCCCCGCCCCGTGGGTGTCAGGGCCCTCTCACCTTGGCGTAGATCTCCCTGAGCAGGGGTGAGGTGTTGACCTGGGGCTCGGGCTGGGGCTGCAGAGGAGGGCTGAAGGTGGGCTGGGCCTTGTGCACTGCCTGCAGGAGCGCGGCCTGCTCCTCCTGGCACAGTGGCACGCTGGAGAAGAGGTCCTGCAGCCGCAGCCCATCCTGGGCCATCTGGTCCAGACACCTGTGGGGGCGCATGGTGCCTAAGGGATGGGCAGCCCCCAACACCCTGCAGGTCTCAGCGCCAGGAGGCCACGGGGGCCTTCTGGGCGGCCCGGGCCCCAGCAAGGGCCCGATGCCCACCCACCTTTGGACGGTCCTGGCGTCCTGGTCCAGCCGTCCCATGCACTGGAGCGCAGCTGCGTAGGACAAGAGGTCTGGGGTGAGGCCGGCATCTTTCACCATGAAGAACACGTAAACCAGCTCTTTGAAGGAGCCCTGGGGAGACCAAGTTGGGGTGAGGGTCCTGGGGTGGCCAGCCCGTCCCTTGAGACCTTGCTCTCCAGCCAGCGAATTAGGAAAAGGCTTGCCGGCCAAGCGCAGCGCAGGCGCTCGGTGACACCACGGCGGGACCAGGTGGGGGCTGGGTTCCCGACGGGAGAGGTGCTGATACCGCGGACGTGAACGTGCACTATTCCAGCCGCTACAAGAGGCTCTTCAGTGTTCTCTGCGTCCGTGTGCTGTCTTCCACCCGCCTGCTCCGGGGTTAGCCCTCCTCTTCCCCATTTCCGCGAGTGCTAGTCCTGTCCCTGGTTTGAGTGCGGCCTCTCTCACACAGGCGCCGTGGCTGTCAACCTCCCTCCGACACCCCCCGGCTGGAGGCACGCCGCGTTCAGGCCTCCGTTCATTTCCAAGTACAGGAAACCTTGTTTGCGAGCTAAGTCGTTCCGGAAACATGTTTGCAATCCAAAGTACTTGTATGTCAAAGCGATTTCCCCATGAGAAATAATGGCAACGCACAATCCAAAACATATTCGTGTAAAAATGATTACGATACCGTAAGATAATAGAAAATAACATAATTCACGGTGTAAAGAAACACTCGTTAACCTGCACTTACCTTTGAGAACCTCCGTGGCTGGAGCGAGGGAGACGAGACAGAGGAGGGTGACTGTGCAGGACAACTGTCACTATCACTAAAGGAATCGCTGCTATCTATCGGCTCAATGCAATCTTCTTCTTTTCCTGAGGCTTTAACAGGGAACCTACCCGGTGACGCTTGCTTTGCCTCGTCTTGAGGGTTTCGTAAAAACGGGACATCGCGTTGTGGTTAAACAGACCCGTTGCTCACACTGCTACAGCCTTATTCGGGCGGTGCTTTGCTACACAATTCTGCAGTCTCCCACACTTCACACATCTCCCTAATCTCGTTTGAAGTGAGGGATTCCTCCGCCTTTTCCTCCTCCTCTGCAGGCGAGGTACAGACGTAGACTTCTTGTAAAATCTTGCAATTTCAGCCCCTGCACACCTCGCTCATAGTCTCCAATGATTTCCTTCGGCTTCCACCAGAATCATCTCCTTCTTACCCGCCTTTCTCCTCAACCTTTTTCTGCGTGGGGGTCACTGTATACGCTGCCGCTGATGCTGACTAAGCACACGACTAATAAACTTTTGTCACGTGCCGCACTTAATGCAACTGGCAGCGAGGCAGCAGAGGACAAGGTCCCTATCTGCAGGCGGCCCGACCTAGAATGAAGCAAAGCGTTCCCGAGCTCGCTCTTGGATGGAAAAGCAAAGGGCTGTCCGCAGGTGCGTTGAGGGGGACAAAAATACACGAGCGCCAACGTTCTGAAAACTCACTGAGTTCTGCCAACGAGACTGAGCATCCCAGCGTGGGCGATGATCACCCACCCCCGCAGAGAACCACTGGCTCAGCTGCGACCACATGACACTCGGCGTCATGTTCTAGGCGAACTGCAAGACCTCGCTCGCTCACCAAGTGAGAATGTATCAGGAACGTCTGCCTGTCTCGCGGAACAGCTTCCTCGCGGTCCAGGTTCTGCTGTACGTGCTACGTTCTCTTGCAGCTGCTTCCCGGACCACTGGAGGTCTGTGCCGCTGCAGACCCGCTGGAGAAAACAAGGCTCCTAGCACCCCCCACCCCCGCCCCCAGCTCCTGCTGCCTTCATCCAAGGCGTGCCGCCACACCAGGGACCACGGTGCCGGCAAGCGGGTTTTCAGGCGCTTGTCTCAAGGACCTCGCCCAGGCCGCCCTACTGGCCGTCAGCGGCCACACGTAGCCACCACGTTTAAACCTTCAGCTCTGCAAATGCTCGGGGGTCACACGCAGCCGGAGCAGGTGAACGTGCCAACGGGGAAGGGACCCTCGCCGGACAGCGCTGGTCTACAGGAAGCGTGTCTAAACCCCACGTGCCGTCTCACCTTTACGCTTTACAGAGACACACGCGCGCACGCGGGCACGGTGGCCGAGGCTCTAAATCAGGCCCTCTGCCTTACACGTGGGGACACCGAAGCTCAGAGAGAAGTGGGAGGTGTGGGCCACACGGTGAGCAAGCGGCAGCCACAGGACTCAGGCTGGGCTCTGGGTAACAGCCAAGCCCCATCCCGCATGCGCAGGCTGCCCAGAAACCATGACTTCCGGAGCCCAGGATGCCTGTGCAGTCCACGCACGACGCACGACGGGCCTGGGACGGGGTTAGCAATGCCCCCAAACCCCCACCTACTCGGGACCTCATAACACGGGCCCCTGAGGGATCTTTGCTAACGGAATGAGTTCAGATGAAGCCGCGTGAGGAGTGTGAGGACAGGGCAGATGCGGGACACCTGGAGACGCCTGGGGACGTGGCCACAGGCCCAGGACCACAGGGGCTCCGGGAGCTGGAAGAGGCAGGAAGGCAGTGGCCCCGCCCGCTTTGACCTGGGACTGGAAAAAAATAACTCACTTTAAGCCACCCAGGTTTTGGTCATCGCCACAAATGCAGGAAGCTGGCGCCCGCGCCAATGGCAGAAATGTCCCGCCGTAACAGGGCCCTGTGACCTTGGGGGGAAGAAAACGACCTTCTTGCCTTCACTAACTCCCTGAAGCTAGTGCGTCCCAGTGACGAAGACGAACGTGACTGCCGCCTGTGGGGACCGGGCATCTCCACGCCACGGGCCGACGCAGACGTAAAGCGATGGTGGCCCCTGGGCCTGCTGTCCTGTCCTCGAGTGAGGCCCGGCGGTCTTGGCCACAAGCCCACGCTCACAGCCGGCGCCTCGGTCCCCACGCGACGGTCTCTGCCTCGGGCCTGAGCACAGGGAGGGGGCTCGGAGCTGTGCCCCTGCGAGGCCACGTGAAGAACACTCTTGAACAAGCAGCCCGGGCCGCCGCCACGGGGAAATTAAAAACGCTTGGAGAGACACGGGGCATGGCCAGAGCGGACCCCGCAGGGAACCCCACGGCCACGAACGAACGCCCGCATCGCGACGCGCTGAGCTAACCCCCCCACCCGAGGAAGCCCCACCTAAAGCAGCGAAGTCGCTGTCCCGAGAAGGACCTGGAAACCCCCCCGGAGGCCAAAGCGCCCCTCACACCAGTCAGGCACAGAGGCCCCGGTCGAGGCGTCCAGAAGGAAAGGGACCTGAAACGTTCAGCAGGACTCCCTCCTTCTCTTTTGGCCGTTTTGGGAAATGTCCGTCGAGGGGCCACGTGGGACTTATGGTTGACAAGCGCGAGAATCATCAGGACGGTAACAAGCACAGGACTCGGCCTCTGGGGCTCAGAGCCCCGGGTTCGGACCCCACAGACACCCCTCCCCCGGGGCCGCCGCTCACCTTGCGAGCCCAGCCGAGCATGACGGTGTTGTACGCGGCCAGCGTGAGCACCCGCCGCTGCCGCCACTTGCTGTGGCAGGTGACCAGCACGTGGTGGGCGAGGGGCAGGTGGCCCGAGAGCAGGCAGCACTCCAGGAAGGCCAGGAGCCTCTGCTGCTGGGTCTCCAGCCGCGCGGGGGCGCCCCCCGCCTCGTGGGCCCGCTCCGCCTCGCAGCTCAGCCTCCGCGGCGCCTCCCGCAGCAGCCGCGCCAGCTGCTCCTCCCAGGGGCTCCGGGGGGTCTCCTGCTCCCAGCGCAGCAGGCGCTCGGCCAGCGGGGCGCTCAGCAGCTGGGGCACCATCCGCAGCCTGTGCTCACAGGCCAGCTGCTGGGCCCGCACCTGCAGCTTCGCCTGCAGCCGCTGCTTGCGCCTCTGCATCGCCCACTTCTCCTGGTCCAGCTTCTGCGCCCAGTGGCCGCCGAGCCCCGGGGCGGTGCCCTCGCCCCCCTTCTGGGCCTTCCTGCGTGGCTGGAAGCCGCCCGCTTCTGGGAGTCGGGCCGGGCGGGGCCTCCTCACGGTCACCTCCGACACACGCGCGGCCTGCAGCTGCCGCACCCGGGCCTCGAGCACTGTGGGGGCGAAGGGCGAGGACGTCAGGGGGACCCCCGTGCGAGCAACCTCTTCAGACCTGCGGTTTTGGGGGGTGGCTGGCTTCGCCAACTCTCGGGGCCTTGGTTCTTTTTTTTTGAGAGAGACAGAGCGTGAACGGGGGAGGGGCAGAGAGAGAGGGAGACACAGAATCGGAAGCAGGCTCCAGGCTCCGAGCTGTCAGCACGGAGCCCGATGTGGACTCGAACCCGTGAACCACAAGATGATGACCTTAGCCCAAGTTGGATGCTTAACCGACTGAGCCCCCCAGGCACCCCTCGAGGTCTCAGTACTATGTATGTCCCCCAATTTTCAGGCGCATACACCCTACCCACTCATTCAGCACCTGTGCGACAGCCTGACTCAACTTCCCAAAACCTGCCCCTCCGTGTCATCGTCACTGGCCGTCACTGTCCCTGGCGGCGTGGTCCTTGCAGGCCCTCAGCCAAAAAACCCTTAAGACCGTCCAAGCCTCCACACCCAGCCTGTCAGCACACCCTCAGAGGTGTGGCGCTGCCTCAAAATCCATCCAGGTGCCCCAGGGGTCCTGCCCTCGCCTCCCCCCACTCCCCCCAGGCTGCGGCCACAATGGCCTCAGGGCCTCTGCACGCTCTACTCCTGATCGCTATGATCGGTATGACCGGAGTTTCCTGCAGAGTCAGGTGCCACGGCTAGCCCTGCGTCACAACGGCTTCACAGATCACGGGAGTCCCCGACAGATCAACACGTAACCTTCTTCCGTGTCCCTCTGTTTAAGATGCCTTCTTTCACATACGTTGTTAATTCACTAACGTCGAGCCCACAGCCAACAGCACCGCAACTGTAAGCAAACACCTATTTCTGGGCGCCTGGCTGGCTCAGTCGGTTAAGCGTCTGACGCTTGATGTCGGCTCAGCTCATGAGCTCACAGTGTGTGAGTTCGAGCCCTGTGCTGGGTTCTACACTGGTGGTGTGGAGCCTAGCTGGGATTCTGTGTCTCCCTCTCTCTCAAATCAATTAAGTAAACATTAAAAAAATAAAAACGAAAATGTGTATTTTCTCCAAAAGGCACATCACAGCCTTCTTGAACTTAGGCCGGTAGAAAACACCTTGGCGCTATGCTTAGGGACCACTTTAAACAGCAAAATCACCAACAGACAGCCCCCAAAATGCAGAAACGTGGCACTACACATACCTTGAGAAGGACACTTGTTTACAATATGTGCCAAAACAAGAGGCCAGTGTGTCACCTGCTTCAACCCCAGCTGGGGACGGGGACAGCGGGCAGCTCCAGCATTTGCTGCTCTGCACGTGTCCACAAGGGACTGGGATTTGGGGGTTACGGATGGAGTTTAGTTCTTAGGTAACTGTGCAAATACTACTGAGGACCAACGGCGCCCACGCAGTCCAGCCTCACCCGCCGGCCTCGGTCCAACAAAGACTTGCCGGAGTAAACTGAAGAGGCAGGGCGGCCTTGGCCCCTGTAGGAGCCAACACGTGGGGCGTGCAGGTGGGGTACCCGTGTCTGTCGAGGAGGTGAGGCCGACATGACGTGGCTGTGCACACAGCTTTTTTCCCGCGGTGGCAATGGTGCCTTTGGATGACAAGGCAGGCAAAGGCCACATGGACCTGTGACTGGGGGGGGGGGGAGGTTATTAGCTTATCCTATGCTAGGGGACAGAGTTGGTGGGTTTTTAGGCTGGAGAGTGACGTAATGTGATTCAGACTTCCAGAACCTTCCTCCATTGAACACAGGATACTCGGGCTTTAAGACAATTAGGTAGTGAGTAAGAAACGAAAGAAGGCTGCTGTTGAGGACGACGGTACTCTACTTCTCTATGTTCAGAATTTTTAGACACACTGGAGACGCGGGGCGGGGCGGGGGGGGAGCAGGAAGCAGTGGCCATGGTCTGGGGGGCTCCAGTGAGGGAACACACGTGCCCCCACCTCCCTGTGGCGGTGCCGGGACTGGGCCGGCCGTCCCACGCTGTGAAGACGGCAGGACCCCGACTGGACCCCTCGGGCGCCCGAGCCCAGACAGCCGAGCCAGGGCACGTGTGTCAGTTCAGGATTCGAACCCTGACTCTGCAGGAGCAGTTCGTGCAGCCTTGGGCCAGCCTCTCCAGCTACCACGTTGGGCCTCACCAGGAGAGTAGGAGCGCCTGCGGGGTTCGGGGAAGGGGAAACAACAGCCCTCTGTGCACAGCACAAGCTTCCTGTCACCATCCGCATGAGGACACTGAGGGCAGGGGAACCATTCAGTTACCCTGCTTTGCAGAATGCAGCCCTCCTCGTGGTGTCACTGTGAGGAAACGGGGAGGTAACCCCCCAGCAGAGTGCCCGTGGCTGGGAGGGGCGGGGGGACAGAGAGGAGGGGCTTCAGGCTCCAAGCCTTGGGGGTCTGGGCTCACCCTCCAGCAGCTCCGCGTGGCCCCAGTCCTTCCGGCGGTCTTGCTCACAAGGGCTGGCGGACAAGCTCCTTCTGCGGCCCCAGACACCACTGAGGGCCCCTGTGGGCGGAAGAGAGAGGCTGAGGGAGGCAGAAGGAGGCCCGCGGCCTGGGGGGCTGGGAGGGCCTCGTGTGGACAGAAATCGCAGGATCCTGGGGCAAAAGAGCTCTAAATTCACTGCAAACCGTCAGTGGTCACGGGCCTCACGTTGGAAAGAACCCAAGAGGTCAAAGGTGAAGGGGACCTTACAGCAAAGAAATTTGGGCGTGGGATCAACATAAAGGGTTCCTCCAACTAAAGGTGCTGTGAGAGTTCAAAGGTCAAGGGCCCTAAGTCGCAAAGAAGGGGTCAGGGGACTCCAAAAGAAACCAAGAGTCAAGCGTCAAAGTGCTGTGCCGATCCCCATCGGGGGAGTGGCCTAAGGGCGAGTGAAAGCGGGGTCCAGTCAATGGGTTCCACAGAACCACACTGGGCAAGGAGCAAAGGTGGGGGGTAGCTGGATCCCGCGGACCTAAAAGCCGAAGGTCACGGCCGTGGGGAGAGGAGGCAGTGGCAGCGGCCATGGCGTCACCCTCGGCTCTCCCCCGCGTTACCTTCCTCGGCCAGGGGGCCGGGGGGGCCCGCAGGCCACAGGGCCCTCCGGAGACCGGACGCGCCGCGGCCCCAGCGAAACGCCGACATTCCGCACGCCGACCGCCGCGCCGCCCGCGCTGTTCGCACCGCCCACACCGCGCCTGCGCCGCCTGCGCCTGCCGGGAGTTGTAGTTCCACAGCCTACGGCGGCTGTGAAGGGACCTCGCGGCGAGAGGAGGCAGCCGGAACCACGATTCCCAGGGAGCAGCGGGGCCCGGGAGTCTCCGACGCATGCGCCGATAAAGCCCTCTAATTGGCTCTTCCTCCTGCCAGGGAGGGGCGGGACAGAGCCGTTGCTTGGGTAACCCGGGGTGACTCTAAGCCGTCTTCGGGAGGACCGGGAAGCCGGATTGTTGTTGTCATTGGTCTTCTTCTTCTTCTTCTTTCTTTTTTTTCCTAAAGGAATGGTCGCCAAATAGTTAAGACAGCGTTCTGCAATTTAGAGATTCCTGTCTGCGATCTTCATTGCTCCAACTTCGACTTTGGAGCGGCAACTATGACTAGCCCCAGTTTATTGCGGAGGAAGTTGAGGCTGGGAGAGGTCGAGCAAGTTGCCCCAACATTAGGGAGACCGCAGTGGAGACAGAGGTCTGTCTGACTCCCAGCCCCAGACCAGGGGCAACTGGGACGTCGTTTCCAGGACGTCTCCCTCGTCCACTCCCTCCAGTCCCAAGGACAGGAGCAGAGCAGGGCGTGAAAAGCAGACCAACCTACTAAACTGATTTGATGAAAAATGGAATGAGCCCGGAGCCTGAAAGTTCCCAGTCCTGATCTTCAGGGTGGTCTCATTCGGGAGTAGTCAGAGCCAGAGCTTCAGAATCAGACCAGGAAGGCACTTGGGAAACTGAGGCGGGGGGGGGGGGGGGAGAGGAGCATCAGCTGGCATGGAAGGATGAAACTAAGAATATCTGGGGTAACTGTGTTCCAGGCAGAGTTCACCGCAAGTGCAAAGGCCCTGAGGCAGAGTCAGGTGTGGATACCTGGAGAAACTTGAGCAGAGAGGGGGTTAGGAAGAAGAAGCTAAGACAAAGCTGGAGGAGTTCTCAAGGGGCCAGGCCAGTGGGCCTTTGGGGCTTCAGCTCAAGCTGCCACCTGCCCTTGGGCTCTCAGACTTGGTTATCCCATTAGCCCAGAGTGGAAGCTGGACCTGTGCTCTAGAAGGGCCAGCCTCCTCGGCCTGGCGGCCTCTTGAAAGCACATTCCAGACGCAGCTGCCCACGCGGGCCTGTGCAGTATGATTCCACCGGCTGGGAATGTTTTCAGCAGACAGCAGCGTCCTCTCAAACCTGCCCCGACCCACTCCAAGATGCCCCAGGGGCCTCGACCTCAGATCTGACTCACCCCTGGGATGGCCTTCCTGGCCCTGAGGGGCTGAATCAGTATGCCCTGGTCTCCCCAAGACCTAGATACACCCCCCTCAGACCCCCGCAGTCTGGCAGAGCCAGGAACCTGTGCTGGAAGCCTAGACTTTGGAATCGGTGTGCCTTTCTGACGCCTTGGTCGTCTCTTATATGCAACGGGGCATCAGATGCCCTAAAGCATATTCCCCTGGAACCAGGGTCCTGGAACTTAGCAGTAAGAAAGTTCTTTCTGCTCCCACTCAGGCACAGGAGGTCTCCCTGAGTGCTGCCTACATCTGACTCGACCTCAGCTCTCTGGCTGTGATCCTATCGGTCTGAGAATTCGTCACATGGTCGTCTCCTCAGTGTTTCTTTTTATGGCTTATCGTCATCATGTCTGTGTGTGGTTCTGGTTTTCCACTCCTGATGGTGACATCAAGTTTCCTTGTAAAACTTAAGTAAGAAAAATATTAATAACACACAGGACAGGTGGAGGCAGATGTAATTAAACGGGGAACACAGCGTCAGAGGTTGGAATTTGGGCAACACCGTGTTTCAGAAGCTGTTTGCTTATGTCGGGTTCTGACCCAAAATGTTTGGTCAGATTCGTGCCATGAGACATTCAGATGAGCCTGGGTTGTGTCCATGTTGAGAAAGGTGGAGAAAGGCCAGGATCTCTAGATGGGAGGAGATGGTATCAGCCCCCTAGGGCTGCGTGTACCTTCAACAACAGAAAGTTATTCTCTCACATTTCTGCAGACCAGATGGGCAACGTCAGTATCTGTGAGCTGAAATAAGGGTGTGGCAGGGCTGTGCTCCCACTGGAGGCTCCAGGGGAGGGTCCTTCCCACCTCCTCCAGCTTCTGGGGGCTCCACGCGTCCCTTGGCCTGTGGCTGAGCCCCTCCAGTCTCTGCCTCCGTGGGCACGTGGCCTCCTCTGTGTCTATGTCAAATATCCCTCTTCTGCTTCTCTTATAAGGACACTTGTGACTGTATTTAGGGCCCACTGGGATGATTTCCTCATCTGAAAATCTTAATTGTATCTGCCAAGACTCTTTTTCCAAATGAGGTAAAATTCACAGGTTCCTGGGATGAGAATATGGATATATCTTGGGGGACCGTTAATCAGTGGATCACAGACTATCCTGAGTTTGTGATCAGGAAAAAAAAAAAAAAACTATTGAAGGACATTGTGGGGACAACAGGGGCCATCTGAGCATGGATGGTGGATTAAATTGCAGTTTGGTTATGACAGAGGACCTTGCCTTCGGGAGATACATCCACATGTTTAGAGGTGAACTGGTACCATCCCTGTGGCTTATTCTCGAATACCCACTTACATAAAAAGATTACGTGTGTGTGTGTGTGTGTGTGTGTGTGTGGAGGCATAATGTCAACAGTGCACAGGTCAAGAATATAGCTCAGTTTCCACCAACCGGACACATGGGTATTCCGAAACATGCCCCGCCCCTGAAGCCCCCTCACGGTCCCATAGCTGCCCCAAGAGTGACACCCACATCCTGATGCCTCACACCGTGGCTGCTTCGGCCCCGTTGCAGACTGTGACATAAATGGACCTCCTTGTGTCAGGCTACTTCTACACAACATTATGTCTGAAATTCATCCACACTGTGCTGTTCCTGGGACATAGAATTCCTGGGGGCGCCTGGGTGGCTCAGTTGGTTGAGCGTCCGACTTCGGCTCGGGTCATGATCTCACGGTTCGTGGGTTCGAACCCCGCGTCGGGCTCTGTGCTGACCGCTTGCTCAGAGTCTGAACCCTGCTTCGGGTTCTGTGTCTCCTTCTCCCTCTGCCCCTCCCCCACTCACGCTTCATCTCACTCTGTTTCTCAAAAATAAATGTCAAAAAAATTTTTAAAAATTCCCTTGTGCATATATGCTACAGGGTGCGTGCCCTCCTGCTGATGGAGAGCAAAAAGAATACACAGAATTGGAGAATACAGGAACAGGGTGCTCACTGCACTGTCCTTACAACTTTTCTGTAGGTTTGAAGTCTTTCAAAAAACCTCAGTGAGACATCACTCTGCCCCCACGAAGGTGCCGGTAGTCAAAACAACGGACAATCACCAGCGTCGGGAGGGTGTGTGGAAATCAGAACCCTCAGGCATGGCTGCTGGGGCGTAAGACGGGGCAGCCGTTGTGGACAACGGTCTAGAAGTTCCTCAAAACACTGAACACAGAATTATTATATGACCCAGCAATCGCACTACACATATACACGAAAGAAATGAAAGCAAGGCCACACACAAACCTGTATACCCACGTCCACGGCAACACAATTCACAGCAGCCAAAAGGTAGAAACAGCCCATGGGGCACCTGGGTGGCTCCGTCCATTAAGCACCAGACTTCGGCTCAGGTCATGATCTCACGGTTCATGAGTTCGAGCCCCGCGTCAGGCTCCGTGCTGACAGCTCAGAGCCTGCAGCCTGCTTAGGATTCCACGTCTCCCTCTCTCTCTGCCCCTCCCCCGCTCACACTCTGTCTCTCTCTCTCAAAAATAAATGAACACATTAAACACTTTTTTTAGGGGCACCTAGATGGCTCAGTTGGTTAAGCGTCCGACTCCGGCTCAGGTCATGATCTCCCAGTTTGAGACTTCGAGCCCCACGTCGGGATCTGTGCTGACAGCTCAGAGCCTGGAGTCAGCTTTGGATTCTGTCTCCCTCTCTCTTTAATGCCCCTTCCCCACTCACACTCTGTCTGTCTGTCTCTCTCTCTCAAAAATAAATAAACATTAAAAAAAAATTTTTTTAAGGTAGAAACAACCAAGTATCCGTCAATAGATGAATGATACATACCATGTGTCCACCGCGCACGCGCACGTCCCTCGGCCGCGAGCAGGAGCGAGGCACCCACACCCGCCGCCCCGCGGACGGACCCCGAACACACGACACTCAGGGAGGGAACCCGACACGAGAGGCCACACGGGGTGTGAGTCCACGTGTGTGAAACGTCCAGAACAGGCTCATCCAGGGACACGAGGGGGGCTCGTGGGGGCGGGGGCTGGTGGGGGAGGGACTTGAGGTGAATACTAATGGGTCCGTGTTTCTTTTTAGGCTGATGGAATATTCTGGAACTAGGTAGAGATTCTAGGTGATGGCTGACAACTGTGTACTGAAAACAGAGTTGTGTACTTACATGAGGGAATTGTGTGGTGTGTGAATTATATTTCAATTTTTTTAACGTTTATTTATTTTTGACAGAGAGAGAGAGAGAGAGAGAGAGAGAGAGAGAGACAGAGCATGAGTTGGGGAAGGGCAGACAGAGAGGGAGACACAGAATGTGAAGCAGGCTCCAGGCTCTGAGCTGTCAGCACAGAGCTCGACACAGGACTCGAACTCACAGACCGCAGAGATCATTGACCTGAGCCCCCCAGGCGCCCCCTGAACTATATATTTCAATGAAGCTGTTATTAACCTGCAACAACGCCTGGGGCAGGACAGCTTCCTGGGCGTGGGTCCCACCCCCCGTCACGCAGAGCCCGAAGACTGTCCTCCTGGGGGGCAGGGTGGGGAAACTCCAGGAAGGGAAGACTGAGTGTTGCCTGGTGGGAATCAGGATGTTATTCCAAGTTTGTGTGTTGCACCCTCTGCCCAGCAAGGTCACGGATTCCCTCATTCTGTCCTTCCAGCCTTCCCTTCCCGGCCCATTTTCCAGAGACACCGAGGCTTGGGGACCTGATACAAGCATGCAGGGTCCCTCAGGCACTGGCCTCAGGGCTCTGAGTGTGGGGGACATCCTCTCCCAGATGGGAGGGGGCACACACCACGCCTGGCCCTCCTGGGGCCAGGAAGAGGGATCAGGGAATCCCCAGAGCCACAAGGAAGGCATCCCAGCTTCTGGCCAGACCGGTTACCCCTCCAACACGCCATCAGGTCAGGCTTGTCACCTTGTCTTCACCCGGGTGCTATTTAAAGGTGCCACCTGGGGCTCTGGCTGCAGGACTGGGTCTATGGCAGCAGAGGGACAGGGACTGGAGCCCTGGGATGTGTCCTGCGTGGGGCTTTGGGGAAGCTGCTGACCCACTCAACCTCGGTTTCCCCATCTGTCAATGACATCTCTTGGCTCTGAGTCTGTGAAGGTTCACTGTGCTGTTCTCAGGATCCAGGGCACAGGGTGCCTCCCAGTGGGCCCTGGGTGTGTCTGCGAATGATGAGCAGGTGTGGGTGTAAACGGAGCCACGCCATTCCCACCTCGGACATGCAGCTCCGAACGCTGGGCACAGGGTGCTGGCCTCAGTCATCACCCATGCCCCTGTCAGCCGGCCACAGATGTGCTCATGTGTCCATCCGCCATCAGCCACCTTCCCGCCCCCAGCACCCCATCCACCCCCCTGCTCCAACACCTGTAGCACAGCATTCCCAGGCGTTCACTTGCTCCCCTACCTACATGCCTCCCCATGCCCACCCCTCAGTGAAGACCCTGCCCCTGAGCCTCTCAGGGAGTTCAGTCTGGAGGGCAGACAAATCCCACCTGGGCATGCCCAGTGCAGGGACCTGGCTGGCACGGACACGCAGGCCAGAACTTCCCACCCGGTCTCTGACCCCTGAGCTGCTCCATTTCTCCCGGGATCTCTCAGATCTCTCTATCTCTCTCTGTCTCTGTGTCTCTTAGCCGCCTTTCCTCGTGTGTCTCAGAGTCTCTGTCTCTCCATCTTTGTCTTGGTCTCTCCCGTAACTGTCTCCCTCTGCGTCTCTACGGGCTCGCCTCTCTCACACCCACGCCCCCGCAGCCCCTGCAGGCTAACCCGGTGACTCAGGAACACGCACTGCTGCCCTCCCCATCCCGCAGGACAAACACGCGCGGAGGCAGGAATGTTTTCCCGAGTGGGCCCCGCCCCGCGTCCTGGTCCCGCCCCAGCCGCCTCGTTGCCCCGCCCCTGCAGCGTTTGCCCCGCCCCCCCCGCGACGCCCCATTGGCCAGCCCCAGCCTCTCCATTGGTTGGCTCATTGATCGCGGCCCAGCCCCCGCCCCCGCCCCGCCCCCTGTGGAGCGGCTCCCGCCCCCGAGGCTCCCTATTGGCCCGCATGGGCCGGCCCCTCAGGGCGCCCCGCCCCCGTCCCGGCGATGGCCCGGCCGCGGACGCGCGGGGAGACAGGAGAGGGCGGCGAGCCGGGCGCGGGGACATGCGCGGCCGCCTGTGGCTGAGCCTGGTGTGGCTGCTGCTGGCGCGGGCGTCCGGCGCCGCGGGGACCCCAAACAGCCCGCGGAGACCGCGCAGCTACCCACACCTGGAGGGCGACGTGCGCTGGAGGCGCCTCTTCTCCTCCACCCACTTCTTCCTGCGAGTGGACCCCAGCGGCCGCGTGCAGGGCACCCGCTGGCGTCACGGAGCTGACAGTGAGTCCGGGGAGGGGGTCCAAGGCAGACAGGCCGGCAGTACCAACAAGGGCAACATGATAGTAAGGATGAGCCGGGCCCTCCTGCGCGCGTGGGAGCGTCCCAGAGGCTCCTCTGGCTGTGTGTGTGCTGTTGGCCAAGTCGTTTCCCGTCGGGGACCTCAGTATTCTCAACTGTGAAATGGGCCCAGCCCACACGGTGGGAGGGTGGGACAGTTAAAGTAAAGGTCACCGAGGAAGCTCCTGGCTCTGGGCCTGGCTCCGCAGCACAGAAAGGTCTTTGCAGAATAGTCGAGGCTGGGGTCACTGGGGCCATCTACAGAGGGGCAACTCTGCTGCTGGAAGGGCCCCCGGGGGCCCAGTTACATCATGAAGTGGAGGCAGAGCCGGGGTCTGGACCCTGGACTTCCCACACTGCAAATCCAAGCTCAGGATCTGCCTGAGTTAGGGACCCCTCTATTTCTTCCTAGGCATCCTTTTGGCAGATGAGGAAACTGAGGCACAGAGAGGGAAAATGAGCAGCCCTGGGACACACTGCTGGGGTGGGGGCAGGGGTGTCGCTGGGGCTCCTTCATGCCCATAACCTTGTCAAGATGTCCTGCCCAGCAAACAGCAGGCACTCAGTGTTTATGGAATGTGAGGCAAGAGGGGACATGGGCCCAAAGAGAAGCTAGAGCCTGGGACAGCTGGGGACAGTCAGTGGCCCCCGGTCCTGTCTCAGTCTCCGGAGAGCTCTGAGGCCCAGGTCAGGGAACCGGGTGGGGCGTGGGGGGCGGTGGCTGATCACTGGCCACTGCCTGAATCACCACCATTAGGGCAGATAATCACCCCCTGCCCCTCCAGCTGCTTTCATCGGGCTCCCAGGGCTCTCATTAGGTTCACCGGACAAGGGCGATGACAGGGGGACTGGCTGGGCCAGTTGCTCAGCGGTGGGCACAGGCAGGCAGGGTGGCCTCAAGATGGGTGTGGGGCCTGGATCTGCCAGGCGACTTGGGACAGTCGCTGTTTCTGTCTGAGCTGCACCTTCCCCATCTGGACAGCAGTGGCAGTGACATGGTTGATGGCTCCACAGGGTGGGGGTGGGGGGTCCTTGGAGCTCTTCTCTCCTTCATTAATTCTGTGGTTCCTAATTGGGCACCTATCGTATGCTGCCTTGGGCACGGGGGACGTAGCAGTGACCAGGACAGCCACCTTCATGGGGCTCCCGCAGCAGAGTAAAGCAGTAACACAAATGAACAGCTAATGTGGTAATTTCACAGGAGGCCACAAAGGGCGCAAGGAAAATGAAAACAGAGTGACGTCCAGGAGATGAGTGGGTGGCAGCTTTGTCTGAGAGGTCTGGGGCCTCTCCATGGAGATGGGCTTGGGTTGGCTTTCATACAGGGCGAAGGAGCTGGCATGGTGACACTCAGGACCACACGGGCCCTGCGGGAGCACCGCAAAGATGTGGGGGTGACCGAGGGGGCAGGAAGGACACTTGAGCCAGCGTGAAGGCTCGCCCTGGTCCTGCCAAGTGGGAGGAAGTCAGCAGGGCAAGGACCACTTTCCCTTCTGACAGAGGAGATAGGAGGAACAAAGGCCCCATGCAACAGAGTGAGCTCCCCATCACCTCGGGCATCCAAGTCCAGACTGAAGACCAGGGGCAAGGCCTTGACTCCAGATTAGGCCCCAGTACATGGGGGGGTGGGGGTGGGGGGGAGAAGGTTGAGGGTGTGGGTGGCTGCTCATCCCACAGTTCTACTTCACTGAGCAGCTCAGAGTGGGACAGGGTCGCCCAGGGTCACCCATCTGCAAGTCAGGCCCAAAGCTGGCTCTGCCACTTCCCAGGCTCAGTTTCCCTCTCTAGGAAGGAGACACAGCAGGCACCTCCCACCTGGGGTTGATACGTGGGCTTGGTGGGGCACAGCGCTCCAGCAGCATCCGTGCTGTGCTCACGGAGTTGAGCACGGTAATCTGTAGACACCCCGTGTCCCGCCTCCAGGCCTTCGCCTGGACCATGCCTCCCCTCTGGAGGCCGACTGGGGGGGGTCTACGCCCATCACACCCGTCACTTGTTCTGACATCACGGCTTGCCCAGGCCATCCCCTGCCTCCTCTGGCTTGGTTTTCTCACCCTTGACCTAACTCAGTGCCCTCCTGCCCCGCTGACGTCCCCCCGCTTGGCAGGGCTGATCCTGTCTTGAGCCTTCACATTGGCTCGAGTGTCCTTCCTGCCCCTTGGTCACCCCCACATCTTTGGGGTGCTCCTGCAGGGCCTGTGTGGTCCCGTGTGTCACCATGCCCATCACAGGGCCAAGCACACAGTAGGTGCTTGGTGAATGTCACCTGAACGAACGAATGAATGAATGAACGAACGAACGAGAGTGCACAGGTGAGTAGATGGCGGACCATGGGCCCTGACTGCCCCCTGCCCCCAGGCATCATTGAGATCCGCTCCATCCGTGCGGGCGTCGTGGCCCTCAAGGCTGTGCACACCGGCTTCTACGTGGCCATGAACCGCGGGGGCCATCTCTACGGGTCGGTGAGTGCACAGCGTATGTGGTGGTCGGGGGCGGGTGGGTGTCCAGTGGGGGGACCGGTGTCTGGGGGACGGGCGGGGTGTCCCGTGGGGGACGGGGCGTCCAGGGCGGGGCGGGGTGTCCGGTGGGCGGGCAGGTATCCGGTGGCCTGCCTCACACACCCGACCCCCCGAAGCGGGTCTACACCGCCCACTGCAGGTTCCAGGAGCGCATCGAGGAGAACGGCTATAACACCTACGCCTCGCTCCGCTGGCGTCACCGCGGTCGGCCCATGTTCCTGGCGCTGGATGGGCAGGGGTCCCCGAGGCGCGGTGGCCGGACACAGCGGCACCACCTGTCCACCCACTTCCTGCCCGTCCTGGTCTCCTGAGGTTCCCAGGGGCCACGAGGAGCAGCTGGACAGAGATCCCACAAGATGCCCGAGCTGCACGGCCAGGGGCTGGGGAAGCCCAGGCCCTGGCAAAGCACGTCTGGTCACTCCTCTGTTCCACAAGCAATAACGGTGTGTCCGCAGTGTGCCGGGCTGGGGACACTGCAGGACCCCCACAGATGCAGCCTGACTCCCAGGGCGCTCCTGTCCGAGTCTGCGGGGAGGTGGACGCTCAGCTGAGCACAGGCTGCAGGTGTCCGTTCACAGGCTGGGAGGGCACGGAGGCCCCACTCACCACCCGGGACGGAGACTGAAAGGATGTGGCCGTGTGCTCACCGGAAGGTCTGGGAAGGGCACTCCGGGCCGGACCCGGCCCAGGCAGAGGCTCTGAGGTGGGAACCCACCGGTGTCCGAGGCAGGGAGGAGGTCTGAGGGCCAAGAGAGAGAGGGCAACGTGGATGTGCCTGGGTCACAGGTCCCCATTCTGGTCCTGGGACCTGCAGATGTGTCACCCATGTGGCAGAGGGGACCTTTCAAGGCCCCCTTTCGGGGGGGGGGGGGCAGTGTCCTCACGAGGTCCTCTCGAGAGGGAGGCAGAGAGACAGGCAGACCCCGAGCTGCTGGCCGTGAGGATGAGGAGGGGCCACGGGTGGGCCAAGGGGGCTTCATGCCAGTGTCCTTCAGGAGCTCAGGGTCCCGGGGAGGCTGTGCCTGCTGCCCGCCGGGCACCCCTGAGCCCTCCCCGCCCAGCCCAGCCCCAATGGAAGGAAAGGGGGCGGAGCTCAGAGCCCAGGTCCAAAACCAGCTCTGCAGCCGGCCGAGCGAGATGGGATATTCTGCTGCGGGAAGGGGACAGTCCCTGGGGTGGGGGTGTGTGCAGCCCGGACGGTCACTGGGGTCAAGGCCCCTGGTCCCCGCCCGCCCCCCCGCGGCCACACAAACACAACGCAGCCAGGCTCCCAGCGGGCAGGGGGCGGGGCGGCGCTGCCAACAGGCCCCGCCTCAGCTCACCTTCTGCAACACCGTGAAGCTGCCGCCCGCCCCGGGTCCCGGGGTCCCGGGGTCCCCGGGGTCTGCGGCCACGGAGCCCGCCAAGGCCGGAGAAGCTCGGCCCGCCCCTGGCGCCGACGCGGAAGGAAGACCCCGAACTACCTGCTTCTCTAAGTAGGTGTATTTTTAAATAGCTTTCAAGATACACGTATTTTTTCCTTTAAAAAATGTCTGTCGGAGCAGTTTTGTTCTTGTTTTGCTGGTCATCCTGTGGTCCCGAGCTCCCGGCGCCTGGGTTGGGGGCTGGCGACCCGTCCAGGCGTCGCAGAGACCACGGCCTAGCGGCTCCACCCGCTCTCTCCACAGATCATGCAGGCCGCACGTGAGCTAAACGTCCATTTATTTCAAAGCAGTAATAATTTAAAATTATAAAAACCTTTCCGCCGTCGAATGTGTAGGGGTGAGGTTAGAGACAAACGGGTGGGGGGGTCGACGCGTGCCCAGGCTCCTGCGCGACACACTCCGCGGGGAGGGCTGAGCCTGCTCCGGCCCGGGGGTGGGCTGCGGTCCTCGAGGCTCGGCCGGCGGTGGCGCGGGGGTGGTGCGGGGGCGGAGGCGGGCGGGGGTACCTCCAGGCTCCAGCCCTGCCAAGCTGCCCCCTGTCCCGCCCCGCCCCGCCCCGCCGGGCCGGGCCTGGCAAGGCCCAGGTCCTGTGCCCTCTCTGGAGGCCGGCCGGCGCGCTCACGAGTTGCCCGCTGGGTTTTCGTTGCTCGGCGAGCTCGAGGACGACGAGGACGACGAGGACGAGAAGCTCACGCCGCTCAGGCCCGGGGGGTTGGTGGCCGTGTTCTGTCCGGTGAGGCTCTTCCGGCACACGGGGCAGCTGTCGTGCTGCGTGGGGACAGCGGGGGGGTGGGGGGGTGGGGAGGGTGGTGGTGAGGGGCCGAGCCTGCGGCGGGGGCGGGGGCAGGGGCCAGGGTTCGGCCTGGGGGTGGGCAGGGGCCGGCTCACCTGCTGCAGCCAGGGAACGATGCAGCCGTCGTGGAAGAGGTGACTGCAGGGCAGCTGCCGCACGCGCTCTCCCAGCCCGTAGTCGTCCTTGCACACGGGACACTCCAGCCCGGAGCCTGCGGGGCAGGGAGCCTGTGACGGCGGAGACGGGGGAACCCCCCACCCAGGTGTCCCGGGAGGGGGCGAGCCACTTACCTACGTGTTCCTCGGTGACGGGGACGGTGGGGAGGGCCTGGATCTTCTCTTTGTCTGCTGGGGGGGGCCCCGTGTTTTCAAACTGATTGAGGAGCTGAAAGACAAGAGGCCAGAGTGCCAGGAGCTCGGCAGGCAGGCGCGGCCCCTCGCCCCGCGGGGCTCTGAAATGCAAGGCCGGGTTACCTGCAAAAGCACCAAGGCTGTGTTTTTCTGGGGCCCCGGACCCCCCCTGCGCCGAGGCTGAGCCCCCTTGCCCCCCACGCCTGTCCACTCTTCTGCTCATCCTGTCGGGGTCACCCTGCAGCCAGGGAGGCCCCTCCCAGCGCCGAGGGTCCCACCCTAAGTCCTCTCACCCGCTAGAACCAAAGGGCTGGGCCTGGCTGTGGCCACGTTCACCACCAGTTCACCAGCGAAAGGCTACAAAGTTGGCAGCGTTCCTACCGCACAAGGGCCACCAAGGTCATGGTGAACACCCCATCCCCAGGGACAGCTCAGGAGAACGTGCAGGTCCACACGGGGCCCCCCCGGCCTCAGGATGGGAGTTATGGGGAGCAGGGCATCCACACCAGGGACATCCTGGTCCCCAGAAGATGGTGACACCCTGGTGCCCACCTCGGGGAGGCCACCCTGTACCTGCGTGATGATGGCATCCAGGCCGTTGGCCCCCCAGGCGTAGTCCATCGGGTTTGAGTGCAGGACACCCCTGGGCAGAGAGGTCTGGGGTTCAAGTGGCAGAGGGGCTGGGCAGGGCGCAAGGGGACCCGCCCACCTACTCACCAGGGGCCCAGGCCCAGGCTGGGGATGCTGGCAGGAGTGATGATGCCATTGACCAGCTGCTGGATGATCCTGGAACAGAGCGGGGCCCGGCCTGTGGTCAGCGCCCTCCAAGGCTGGGCACCCCCAGGGGAGGCAGCAGAGGACACACGTGTCCGGCTTTGAACTTCACGGTGTTTTAAAGGTTGTGTTTTCAACCAGCAAGATTTGCAAGCAATCAAACGCAAGACAGGCCGAGAAAAGTGTCTCCCTTGCGGATTTTCGGGCCAGCTTTCCCAGGGGCCTGGACCGTGCCCGTTAGCTCATGACCACACGTGCTCCCTATTTTATAACCTGGGGGGCGGGGATCCCCAGCCCTGCTGTTTGCAGACGCTCCGCAACGTCCGGCTGAGGTCACAGGTGTCCGAGCTTGGGGGCGAGGGGCTGCTACAGGGCAGCTCACGAACACGAGACGCCTGGGGGGTCAGGGCAGCCCAGGCTGTGTCCTGGGCTGGAATGGAACAGGGCAGAGAGCGTCGGGGCTCCCTGTGACACAGGCACTTCTGTGCACAGCCTGGTCGCATCTACGAAGATGCTGGAGGACCCTATGTTCTCTGGGAGTGGGGCCCTCAGAAAAATGTTTCCTTTTCACCCCAAGTCCTCTGAACAAGCCTCAGGTTACAGAGAAGCCGTTCCTGGTGCTGACGCCGACACGGAGGGAGCTCGGGGCTCTGTGGTGGAGCAGGGGGGCCCAAAACCCACCCCACTTGCCTGCCGCCCTGGGAGACAAGGACCCAAATGTGAATCGGCCATGTCTGAACAGATGGGGGTGAGGGAGTCGGGGGACAGACACCCCTCCAGAAGGATGGAAGGCACTGAGTGGACGAGAGGCCCCCCCGGGCCACACTGTAGGGGCCCCCCTCCACAGCTCTTCAGCACGGTGGGCTCTGCCTGGACGCACAGGGGAAGTGCCCCGCCCACAGGTCAGCCCCAGAGCTAGCATCCACCCCTCTGTAACCACAGAACCTTCTGGAGGGGCAGACGGTCAGGCCACCTAAGTCAGGGTGGGGCAGGCTGCAAGACTCTCGGGAGCGTCCCACCCGCTGGCTGCCCCCAAGCGCCCTCACCCTTCCAGCGTGGGGACGCCTTCGTGGCGGCCGGTGGCCCGTCGTGCAGTGAGGCGGGCGCGAGGCTGCCGGGCGCCATACCGGTGCCGGGAGTGCTGCTCTCTCTCCCGACGGCTCTCAGGGTCCCTGCCCTCGTCGGCCTGCACCCCAGGGGGGAACGTGGGGATCTCGAAGCTGTCGTCAAAGATGCCGAAAGCAAACTGCCCGTAGCCCTGTGGCAGTGTGAACAGGTGCTGGTCCGCGTTCTGTGAGGGGGAGGGCAATGTGACCACGGGGCGGGGGGAGGGCAGGGCCCCGAGGACCTTCTGTGGGGAGGAGGGCCATGGGACCGTGGGGGGAGGGGGGGGGGCGGCACAGGAGCCCTGAGCGGCCACCTGGGTCCTACCTGACCCAGCCCCTTGCCTGGACCCCAAGTCTCCTCCGTGTGCCACGGGGCCCCATCCCAGGCTTGGGGCTCTGAGGGTTGAGGATACAGCAGGGGAGCCTTGGCATGTGTGGGAGAAACGAGGAAGGGCAGGTCCCAGTGGTCAAGGGTCAGGTGGGAGGACCGGTCCACATGGGGAGGGGAGGGCAATCTGGGGCCCGACTCACCTCAAACGGTGGCCTGCTCTGGTCCGTGGGGGCTGTGGAGGGGGCGGAACCATTCTCTGTACTCCTGGGAGGATGGGGTGTCCTGAGTCAGGAGAGAGGGAGGCCCTCTCCACCTCTCACCCCTGCCCGCCACGGCCTGTCCAGGCTCTGCCCGCCCACAGCCCCGCCCACCCCAAGGGGCCTGGGCGCTGCCAGCGTGCACCTGGGCCGGGTTACCTGGTCTCTTCAGGAAGCTCCTCAATAAAACCAGACTCGCATCTGGGGCAGGTGTAATCCTGCGGAGGAGAGGGCGGGTGAGTGCGATCTCGGGGGTCCCGGCCCCCGTGCTGTGTCAGCCGTGCCTGTGGGGTCACCGGACACCCCACCTCAGGCCACACCGAGCGGCTCCAGGCACATCGGTGAAACTGCTCAGGCCCAGAGTCCGATTTGGCACAGACCTGCCGGGTCTCTGAGATGTCTGAGAGGCGGGCGCCCTTCATCCGAGGCCACCACCTCTGTGTGGCGATGACCGCAGCCACCTCGACCTGCCCCTCGTGCAGGCGAGGCCTGAGCCCCCAGGTGAGCTCCTGCCGTGCCAAGGTCCATCGGCCCACGCCCCTCAGGGTGACGAAACTTTCCGAGCTTCAAGGCCTCCACTCAGCCACACCAGCTGTTTGAAGGCGCTGAAGAAGCCTGTACCGAACGGGCCAGCTGATGCGGGCCCACCTAGCAGTTCCCGACTGGTGCAGACGTGAGACGTGAGAACATTCCGTGAGAGGCTCCCCTTTTGCATATAAAGGCACCTGCCCCGAGCTCCTGAGAAGGTTGCAGGAGGGACTGTGGGGTCACAGGACTATCGAGGCCTCAGTAGCTCAGCTCCCAGGAAGGCGGCCGCTGAGGGCGGGAAGCGCCACCTGAGCAAAGGGACCAGCCCGCGGGTGTCCCGTGGCGGCATCTCTGGAACATTCCAGCAATCCCAGCGCAGGGCCTGTGACCCCAGGCTGCAGTGTGACCCCACCCCCATTGGCCATGCCCCCTCCAAGCCCAGCCACTCCCGCCCCAGCCAGGCCCGCCAGTCAGATGGGGGAGGTGTAATGTCCCGAGTGGAGGACGGGCCCCAGGGGCCGCAAGGCATGGAAACACCAAAACCAAACATGTGGGTTGGGGGCTCGCACGAGTGTCCAAAAGCCACCCAGACAGGAAGACACAGACGCGAGTGCAAGCTGTGCTTCTACCTAAGGTGACGTTTTGGAAGCACTGTCCCCGCGTGCCGAGTGGGAGACACAGAGGAGATGCAGACTCTGTCAAGGAGGGGGCCGCCGATGGCCCCACGTGAGCCACAGGCACCGGTGGCTCAGCAGGCACGGGCCTCCCTGTGGACACCCAGCGGGAGTGCCAGGCACCTCCACCAGGGCAGTGGGTGCCACCACAGCACGCGCCATGTCCCCCCCTCCTACCCCGCCACCAAAAGCAAAGGGGGGGTGGGGTCAAAGAACACTGTCTGAGCCGGATGGGGAGGACAGGAAGGAACTGCACCCGCCATAGGAGCTGGGATCCAGAATACAGAGCTCTAACGCTTCAACGCCAAAAACACAAACAACCCGGCTAAAAAATGACCAAAGAATTAAAACAGTTCTCCAAAGACACACAAAGGGCGACAAACCAGCAGAGAGCCGCTCGACACCGTCAGGCAACGAGCCAACGCAAACCGAAACCCGTGAGACACCACCTCCCGGCCGGCCGCCGGGACCGCGACACTCAGCCGACTAGGCTAAGCGTCAGCGGAAGTGGAGGAACCAGAACCCCCGGCTGGCGGTGGGGACGAGAAGCGGGGCGGTCTCTCTGGAAGACAGGCCCGCGGTCAGTTCCTCGTCAGGTCAACCCCAGGGTCACCACACGACCCCGCGACCCCACTGCCGGGTCCACACCCGAGAGACACGAACACTCACGTCCACGCAACCCCCACCCACACGCCCACACATGACCACGTCCCCCGCGCACGCGCACAGATGACCGTGTCCACCGCACAGGCGCACATCCCTCGGCCGCGAGAAGGGGCGAAGCGCCCACCCCGGCTGCCCCGCGGACGAACCCTGAACGCACGACACTCAGGGAGGGAACCCGACACGAGAGGCCCCACGGGGTGTGAGTCCACGTGTGTGAAACGTCCGGAACACGCTCGTCCACGGACGGAAGGGGGTTTGTGGGGGCCGGGGGAGGGGAGGGGGAGTGAGGGTGAATGCTAACGGGGACAGGGCTTCCTTTTAGGGTGAGGGAATGTTCTGGAACGAGATAGCAGTGGTGGGTGCAGGGCTCTGAGCGTATGGAAAACACTGACATGCACACTGTGAACAGGTGAGTTGTATCTCAACAGAGCCGTCAGAAGGCACAGCGAGGACAGTGACCCCCTGCCCTCCCAAGTGGGGACACGGGGGCAACGGGCAGCTCGGCTCCACAGCGAACGACCAACCCTCGGACTGTTGGCTGCAGTGGAAGACGGCCGCGTGAAGCTCTGTGGACGGGCCAGGGCTCTCACGGCCTGGTGCAGCCCCAAGGGGAGAGAGGGCCACGGACATGGGCCAGTGTGGCTGCAGGTGGCTGCGACGGCCTCGGTTAGGACGCTGGCAATCAAGCCCTTAGCGTGGCCATGTCACAGACGACAGCAGGCGTCTGCTCAGGGCTCCCCTTGGCTCGGGGCCGGCGGCAAGGTCCAGGCTCTCTCTGGGCCCTGGTGGAGCCCACCGCCACCACACCTGCCCTACGGGGGAGACGGAAATCAGAAGTGCGCCCGCCCTCTCCAGCCAGGATGGGGGTGGGGGGGCCTGGGTGAGAAGCTGTCCCTCCCCCTCCTCTCCTCTGAGCACGCCGCCCGCCCCCAGTCTCCATGCTCCCCTGGGCAAGCCTGGAAGAGCCAGGGCAGGACCGGTGAGCCAGGCGGCCTCAGCCTCAGCCTCAGTCTGACCTGCTAGAAACAGGCAACCTCTTCTGCTACCAAGGCCGGGTGCCATTTCTGAGCGTCACCTTGGAGCCCCATCCCACGCGGCGCACAAGAACCTCATCGAACTACCTGCTCTGCACTCTCCTCCCCTGCGGTCGACTCAGAACAAGCTGGCCCGCCACTCCCGCTTCCCTGCCCCATCCAGGCCACCGCCACCTGCCCTCTCTTCTCAGGGCCTGCACACCATCCCCTCAGCCGGAGCATTCTCCCCCAGATAGCTACCTGGCTTGCCCCCTCTTGGAAGTCGGGTCTCTGCTCAAACGTCACATCCTGGCTGCAAGCCTCGGTCTCCCCACCTGTAAACGGAGGACGGCCTCAACCCTAGGGCTCTGAAATCCAGCAGCCACTGAGGACCAGAGGGCTACGGCTCAACAGCTGGCTGCGGTCAGGGCCCTGCCTCCACACTCTCCATCCCCATGCGAGCCCCACGCTAAGTCCAGATCGGCCTGACCATGGGCCACCTGACACCTGGCATTTCAGGAGTGGGCTGCAGCTTCTGCTTGTATGCAGCAGGGAAGGGACCAGATCTGGGGGTGCCCCAGTGCTCTCCTCCTCCACGGGCACACCCCACCGGTTCCTGTTAAATCAGACTAGCCAGTAACGGCCATCTGAATCCAAGCGAGGCGACGCTGGGATGGATGTCTGCCACCCACAGGGCAGAGCCCAGGTCCAGGTGGTGACAGCCCCACTTCCCAGGTGGGGGTCAGCCGGCGCTCGCTGGCCCTTAACTTGTGAGCGCCTGTCTCTTATGGTTCCTCACCGTGAATCAGTTACCTCTCCCCCTAGGAGGAGGAGAGGGAACGAAGGGGACCACCCGAGCATCATCAGCAACGGCGGTGGCCAGCACACCAACGACAGGAGAGACAGACGTGAAATTCACTGAGCGCTCGGTCTCTATGCCGTGCCTAAGAGGCGCAATTCAGCCCCTCCTCGGTGACGAGGAGGACCCGGGGGCCCAGACCAGGGAGTAGCCTGCCCAGGTCTCCCAGGGTCAGCCAGGGCAGCCCTGGGGGACAGGCGCCACTCTTCACCCAGGCACTCCTTCAGACCACAGCCAGGCAAGCATGATTAAATCAGGGAAACTCGGGCGGGAGGTAGAGAGGTGGCTGGCCCCACGGGATCGCCTGCTGTACAGTGACCTCGGCCTCCGTGGGCCCCGGCCCCTCAAGGCCCCTCCAGGAGAGGCAGAACCCAAGTGTAGCGCTGCGGCGAAGGAACACGGACTCGGCCCCAGACACAGACGTGATGGGACACCCAGGCCCCTGCTGCCGGTGCTCCCAGCCTGTGCCCCACCAGCCCACGGACCGCGGGAACGCACTGGCTGCTCTACATAGCCCTCCTCAGCTGCCACTGGGCAGGCAGGTGCCCAGGGCCCACGGAAGGCCCACCCTGCTGCCACCACACCCCACATTGACCCCACCTGTCCCCCAAGCGCCCGTGAGCATCACGCACACCGCTGGATGCCAGGGTGCAGAGCCACGCCGGGATCCGGCCGTGTGTGAGGCCCACCGGGAGCCAGTGATGCTTACACACAGAGCCCAGCAGATGTTACAAGCTTCCTTGATCTTGCCAGGGTGCTTCTGACACCACTGCTAGGGACCGGGACCCCGTGTGACACGACATGTGTGCCCACTGTGCTGGGAGCCCCACCTCACTTCAGCCTCCCCACAGTGCCATGTGACTCAGAGGCCTGGGGTGCCCTAGGATGTGGCTCCGCCCAGCACCCAGCCACCTTTTGGGGGCTCGGCTCACTTCGTGCCCCGCTGACTTCAGACCCTGAGCAAATGCCAGCCCTCTCTGCAGCGCCCGCTGTGTGGCGTTGCAGGGTGGGGTCTGTGGTCCCCCAGAGGGGCAGCCCACACATCGGAGCACCCGGATTTCTGCAGCGGTGAACAGACGGCTGGTCACAGGGCAGGACCCGGCACGACACACAGCATCCGGCACGTGGGCACACAGAGCTGTCAGGTGGCCAGAGGGACCCGCCCGAGGCCACAGGGTGCCTGGGGAGGCAGGCCCGGCCCCGGGTGCCCCATGGGAAGGACTCCACTTATTCTGCTAAGCATCAGTGGCCAGGACTCCTCGAGGCCCCTCGAGGGGCAAGGACAGAGGACATGCAGACTGAGGCATAAAGAGAGCGAGGGCAGACACCCACCGCCGCTGGGCGCTGACCACAGGCTGGCTTCCTCCCCCCAGCGCCCTCCGGGTCCAGGTCCCGCCCGGTCACACACTCAGGCCGTCCCTGAGAAGGAAAGCGGTCGCCAGCAACGAGAAGGCGGCCTGAAGAGGGCCATCGGAGGCACCGCCTGTGGCGAGGCGCTCGGGGCCGTGGCACAGGGGTGGATGCAACCCCGGACTGCCACCCGCTCAGCCCCCCCGGTGGGAACCCGCACCCCCTGGCGAGCCCCAGGGTGCCAAGCAACCAGGTGGCGGCCCGTGGACGCCGCGTCTCCACAGCCCTGCAGTCGCCCACACAAGCCCGCACGTCCGCCTCATCCCAAGAGCTGCCGTTTCCTGGGCGGGCTCGAGTCTGGGCTTGTGTGCCAGGCTCGGAGGCCCTCAAGCCAGCCGGCCTGTCTGGTTCCTGTTCCCACATGCCCTGCTCCGGCTAGGCTGCCGGCCATTCCCCGTCCTGGGAGCCAGGCACTGGGCTCCCCCCTACGCGCGTGCTCCCACCGAGTGGGCACGGGTTATCTCGTCAAGCCCATCTTGCAGGCGAAGAAACGGAGGTCCGGGGAGGTCGAGCACCTCACCCAGAGCCACGCTGGTGATAAGAGGCACAGCTGGGCGTGGCCTCAGCCCGACCCTGCCGAGAAGCACCTGAGAGCGGGCACTGTCTCAGTGCCTACGGAGGTGCCACGATGGTGACAAAAATCAAAAGTAAGAACTGCACAAAACCCAGCCGCAACGCCCTAGAGCAGGCCAAAGTCACGGCTACCTCCTGTGAACAGAACGTGCTGTGCGCTGGCTGGGACCTGCCACCGCTACCAGGTTGAGGGCCAACCCTCCCCATCCCGAAACAGCAGGTGCGCCCCTTACTGGTAAACAGTCACCCTGTCTACCGGGCCTCATGGAACCCTTCAAACCCACAAAGAGGCACACGAGTACCTCACTGCCATTGGCTAATTTTACGGAATTTGCCAGCATTCCTAACTAAATATTTGCCAATCACTTATTCAACACTGGCTCCCTGACCAGCCTATAAACTCTGAGGGCAGAGGTCAACGATACCTTGTCACCACCGGATTCTCGTGCTGAGGCAGGTCCTCCCCAGCCCGGTGACAGCTGCAAGAGATCAGGGTGCTCCGGGTCCAAGGCCACATGGCCAGGAAGCGGGCACACCTGGCCAGGCCCCAGGCCCTGTGCTGGCCCCAGGAAGAGAGGCCCAGAACAGCTGGCTATGCAGACCGCCCAGCCCCAGGTCCCCCTCGGCTCCGGGCAGGCTGCTCTGGGGAAAGCCTGGGTCCCAGGGCCTGTCCTGGGCTCATACCAGCCGCAAGGGGCTGCAGGCAACTAACTCAGGCCGGTGAGCTGTCAGGCCACCAGCCGCCTCCTGCCGTGGTCACGGTCGAGAACGGAGCTGGGGCTGCAGAAAGCCAGAAAAGGCAGAAGCAGGACTTCCGGGAGGCTAGAGTGAGGCAAGTGTCGGCTCCCCCAGCGGGTGCTCACAGCTGAGGTTTCGTTTTATTTCTCCCTCCTCCCTTGCTTCTGGAAGCCGCACCTCCCTACCTTTTCTCGTCTTCTGGGCCCAGGCATTGCTCTCTGCTCCCAACCTGACTTGAGCCCACTTCCTTCCTCTGTGGCTGGGATGATGCCCATAGACTCCTTCCCCTGGCCCCCTCCTCCCAGGGGTCCCCACTGCTGGCAAAGGCAGGACTGAGCCTGGGTTTGAGACGAGAACAGCCTCCACCCACCACCCACCACCCAGGCGACTGTGGGGAGCATGCGGGCCAGAGATAAAGTACTAGGACCACCTAGAAAGTGCTCGATAAATCCTCACCACCTGCAGGGCCTCCACCATCCCACACCTCCCTCTTCCAGCTCCGTGGGAGCTGGCCCAGGGGCAACTGTCAGGATGTCAGGGCCACAGCTGGCCTGCGCTTCCCCTGGCTTCATTTTTCCCACCTGTAAAATAGGAAAGGGTCGAACTAGACCACCGCTTTCCCTGTGGGCCTGGAGCAGGGGAACACGGGCCCCATCCCAGACCTGCTAACTGGGAACCTCCGGGGCCAGGAGCCTGAAACACTGTACGTTGAACAAGCAGTCCCCTGCCGCACCACACGGTTTGGGAAACGCTGGCCTAAAGCAGAAGGCAACACCTGGCCACAGGCGGGCCTAAACCCGCCCCCCAACCCCCACTCCGGGGAAGCACAAAAGCGCAGGCTCAGGTCACGGAAGTCTGCCCGGGGCTGTCAGGCCCGGGCCAGGTAGGTACACAGCCGTCCCGTCTCGACATCGGGAAAGCAGGCGGGAGCGCTCGGCGGGGCGGCCCGCAGCCAGGCGCCCGCAGCGCCGACCACGCGCTCCGGGAACGGCCCCCGGAGACACCTCCCGGGGTCCGATTCCCCCCACCTCCCTCCTCCGGGGCGGGGCGCCGAGCGCAGGTCACGCGGCCTCTGCGGGCCTCAGTTTCCCCGTCGGGGACCGAGCGGCCTCCCCGCCGCGCATCTGGGATCATCGGTCCCGCTGCTTCCCCGTGGGTGGGCCCCGCCTCCGGGCCCTCCGCAGAGACCCGGGCCAACGCCGCCCGGGCCTCAGTTTCCCCGGCGGGGCCAGCTCGCTTCAGGCCAAGGGAGAGAGAGCCCCCGCCCGCCGCCCCGGCCCGCGCCTCACCGGCAGGCGCGGCACGATCTCGACCGAGCAGCAGTGGCAGAAGTACCGTCCGGGCTGCGGCGACGCCTCGGCCATGGCCACTGCCGCCTCCTCCGCGCCGCCCGCCCCCCGCGCGGCGCCCGCCGCCCGCCGCCGGCCGTTTGCTGCTCCCTTGCCGGCCGACGCGCCCGCGCACGCTCACGCAAGGCACGCAAGGCACGCACGGCGTGGGGTGGAGGAGCGCGCGGGAGCGAGGCGGGCGGCGCGCGCGGCAGGCGCCTGCCCGGGCGACGGTGGTCGCGGAGGGACAAACTCAGTGCGGGCGCCTCTCTCGCAGGGCTCCGAGTAAGGGGACGGAGCCGGGCCTGGAAGCCCGAAGACGGGGCTGGGAGGGGCGGGGCCGAGTCTCCTTGGCAACCCGGAGCAGGGAGCGGGGGTGTGGCTGGGGGCGAGGCCCGGCTCCGAGGAGGCCGAGGGGAGCGGCCTGCGCGGGGTGGGGTCGAGCCCGTCCTCTTCTCCGAAAGAGGCCAGGCTTCCACTTCCCTCGTCGGGTCTTCTATCCCAAGTGCCGCCTTTCTGTCCCCCCCCCCCGCCGTCCTCACTGGCTCTGGGCACCGGGCGCACTCTCACCTCCGGGCCTTTGCACTTGCTGTGCCCCCGCCGGGTGCACCCCAGACACCTGCGTGGCTTGCTTTCTCATTTTCTCAAGCCTTTGCCCTTCTCAATGGCACTTATTCCCGCCTGACGAACCATAGAGTCGGCTCCACAGTGGAAGGGGTGTTTATATCTTGTTCCCAGCTGGACTCCTAATAGCGCCTGGTACACAGGTATTCCACGAACACTCGTTGAATAAATGCAGGGAGGCCCGTTCCTGGGTCGAAGGAGGACTGCCCTCTGTGCCTCAGTGTGACCCACGGGATGAGACAGTGCAAGGCCTGCGGGGTGTGGCCTTGTTTTTGAGAGCAAAGAGAACCTAACCACTCCCCTCTCCAAAAAATTAATCAGCAAAAACTGCACTATCACCTGGCACAGGCCCGGAACATTTCTGAGGTTAATTCCAGCCCAGTCATGAACTTATTTCCCTCATCGACTCAACAGAACGTTCGTGGGTCACCTGCCACATGCCACACTTTGTGATGGGTGGTACAAGGACACAACACAGAACGCAACGCAACAGGCACTGAAAGTGGCTCGGTGGCTCAGGGAGACAGAGCTGGACGCAGGCACCCCAGCCCCGTGAGGCTGAGCCAGAGGATGGGTCCCTAAGGTCGTACTGGCTCTGCCTGGGGAGACAGACAGGGTTTCCTAGGGGAGGGGGCATTTGAGCCAGGGCTTTGAGGAATGAATAGGAGTAGGTTGGAGTTGGGCCTCCCGCAAAAGGGGGCACAGGAACCAGACTGTCAAGGCATTAAAAATTGCAGCCTGTGTACAAAGGATCTTGAACGTCAGGGTAGGGACAGGGACTTCTCTGACAGTCAGTCTTGTCCCCCTCAAGGTTCAGGGGTGATTCCAAGCCATTCCTGGTCTGGCCACTAGAGAGTATGCGGGTCCCATCCCTGGGAATCCAGGAAACCCCAGATCCAGGGAGGGCAGTTCATTTCAGGCCACTCGAGCCCAGCCCCTAGCTCATTTCATACCACCAACATTCATTCATTCATTCATTCATTCATCCATCCATCCATCCATCCTGTAGAAGTTTATGAAGTATTGAGAAAGAGGCCTTACAACCATCAGGACTGTGTTCAAATCCCACCAAGTCATGCTGGCTGTGTGACCCTGGGTAGGTCACTTAACTCCTCTGTGCAAATGGCAGAACCCACCTCCCGGGTTTTGGGATTGGATGAGGCTGGGAGCGCACATGGGCACACACGGCACTTCCTTGGTCCTCGCTGGTCCCCTTGGGTGGGCCAAGCTGCATCCCACCTCGCGACCCCTGTCTGGTCATGCCCTCTGCTGGGCACGCCCTTCCCACTGTCCCTTCTGTTTCCAATCCCTTCCTGAGGGAGCCCCATCCATACTGCACCCCGCTGCCTGGCACCCTCTTTCCTTCTCCTACAGCTATCCCCAAATCCAGGAGTTTTCAATGGCGTCTCCCAATACATGAGGCCAGTACTCAGCATATAGTAGATGCCCCATAGATTCTTGAATAAACGAATAATTAGTGAGTGCCTGCTGCGTGCCAGGCCCAGGCAGGGTTTGTGTACTATAAATCTAAGGGCTAAGTATGTGCTGGGCCTGAAGTTTAATCTTCATGCAAGCACCATGATGTGAGGAAAATGAAGACCCCCATTTTATAGTTGGGGAGACCGAGGGCTCAAACATGGTCATGCGGCAGGGCCAGGACTTAGGCACAGGCCATTGGGTCTCTGTGCCCTCTGCGTGGGCTCTTGCCTGCTGGCTACCCTGGGACTGTGGCATTGGAATACAAGCACGCAGGCCGTGTCTGCAAATGACCCGGTGTCTCTGCAGTTCTGGGGCCCTCAGGTACCCACTTCCGGCCCTGTGGCTACCTTGCTGCTGTTGCTGCTGCTGGGACAGACCTGGGAGGGCGCTCTGATTGCCAGGCACAGTGAAACACAACTTGAGGGTTGCCCAGCACTTCCCGAGAAAGGCTCCGAAAGTGGGTTGAGGAGGTAGGCGGCACCTGGGCCCTACACATACCCCCCAGGACAGGGCCATGCCTCCCTCCTCAGACTTCCCACAACACGGTTGTGCTTCCCCCTAGACACTGCAAGACAAGGACCAACAGCCCCTCCGAGACTCAGTCTTTCATCTGTAAAGTGGGTCTGCCTCCCACCTCCCGGGGAGGCTGCCTCTGCAAGTGGCGGCTGTGATTATAGCCTCCCAGCTCTCTCTAGTTGCTAGACCTTTCACGTGCCTTCCCCTTTGCCGGGAGCACCCTTTCCTTCCGCCGCGGCCGCCGCCACGCTGAGCCAGGGGCCTCAGGGGCAGAGGGGAAGTTGCCCTGACACCGTGCACCCTTGAGTCTCCGCCTCGGGCGGGTGACTTCTGCTCTTGCTAGGTTTCCTCGCCTGTCACCCAGGGACACAGTGGCTTTGTCCTCTGTGTGGGGAGATTTCAGGAGGTGGAGCCTGTACAAGGGCAGGGGCCCCCCCTCTCCTAATCCTCTCCCAGGTTCACTCCGTTCCTTTTCTTGTGGCTTTGTAGTGTGTTTGGATCTTGATTTGGGGCAAGTGACCATGTTTGAACTTCTTTTCTTTCTCATTTATTTTTCCAGATGAGAGTTAGAACGGTCTTGGTTCGTTCTCAGGAGGGACCAAGCCATGGAGATTCCGATTGGAGCCACATTCAACCACCAGAGAGCTGGTGGCATTAAGTGGCTTGTCCTGGGCCAGGGGGCAGGTGTGCCCTCATGTATTCACCTGCTTAGTTCAAATCAAGCCTCAGGGAGGAGCCTTCGGGGTTGGAGAAAGCGAGTTCCCATGTTGCAGGCAAGAGACCGAGGCACCAAGCAGGTAGGGCCACTGGCCCACCAGCCAGTATTCCTACAGGTGTGAATATGCCACCGTCTGAGTATGCAGTTTTTGTCTTTGAAAAATTTTATTTGTGTATTTTGAGTTATGTCTTTTCTCCCCCATTTTAAAATTTTTATTTGAGAGAGAAAGAGAGACAGAGAGACAAGGAATCCCAAGCAGGCTCCACACTCAGCCTGACTCTGGGCTCCATCTCATGACCCTGGGATCACCACCTGAGCAGAAATCAACAGTCAGACATTCAACCGACTGAGCCACCCAGGCATCCCTTCCCTTTTTATTTGTGTTTGTTGGCTTGTACTTTTTATTTCTATTTTTCATTTTATTCATACACACCCAGGTGTATCTCCAAAAGCAAGCTACTTGCTTACCTGAACCGAAGGCACATTTACCAAAGACACAAAGGCAGGGCTAATCCGCAGCCTCATCCAAGCTGGCTGCTCATCTCCATGGTTTTGTCTCGTTCCGCATCCTGTGGTTGTCAGTTCTCCCACATGGGACATTTTTGGCCTTGACCTTACACACGGCATAGGCTTGGATCAGGGCAAGCGAGTTCTGTCTGGTGCTTTCTCTTCCCGTTCACAGGCCCAACCCCAGAACACTGGACACCTGAGCAAACAGACGACGGGCCAAGGTGGATGACAGGACAAGGACGTGCCCAGGTCGCCCCTGTGCCGGGTGGTGAGGACGTGCCCTGGGGGCGAGAATGCTGCAGGATAGAGGACGCGCCCTGGGGGCGAGGACGCAGAGGCCACCGGCCGGACAGCGGCGAGCGCTGCGACCCCCGGACACATCTGATTTAATCTTGGCCGCTGAGACCCGCCTCAGACCCCTGACCCCCAGCACCGCGAGGCGTCGGGTTTGTGCAGCTAGAATCGCGATCATCTGTTAGAGCGGCAGACGGGAACCGAATCCATCAAAGCTCTCACGGGTCACGTGCACACACGCTCGACCGCGCCGTCTTCCAGTCCCCGCCCGGGCAGGTTGTCTCTCCTACCATTGGCCAGATCTGGGTCACATGGTCACGCCTAAACCAATGGCTAGCAAGAGGAGGGCGGGCCCTACCTTTGGTTACAAATCATACTGCCGGCTCCCTGCCCAAGATCTGGTCACTTTGCGGGGACGGGGGTGCGGTGGGGGCGCTTGGGGGTGGCGTGGAAGCGTTGCAGCGGGGATTGCATGGATTGAGCAGGAAGGGCCTGGAACCCAGGCTGAGAAGCCTGGACTTCGTCCAGGGGCCATGGGGAGCCACGGTGGCGTTTGAGAGGGGAGGGCACATCCGATGAAGGCGTCATGAAGCCCAGCTCTGACCAGAGTTCTCCCGTAACATCCACCATGCCCGAGTCTTCAGGTGCTGCCTTGGTTATCAACATCACATACCCTATCGGAGAACCCACAAGGCCTTGAAGTTTTCAGGTCCTAGTGCAAGGGCTGTGGACATGGAGTGAGTGTGGAGTCCATCACAAGCCTTCTTCCGGCTTGAGGAAGGTGGGAGCTGGGGGGGGGGGAGGGGGGGAGGGGGGGAGGGGAGGGGGGCGGGGGCGAGGGCGACCCTGACCGTTCTGGACCAAGCTAAGACCCATATCCTGGAGGCAAAGGTCTGCACTTCAGGGTGTGTGTGATTCCTATAGCCCCTGCAGACCCACTGCTCTGGGTCCTAAAGGCTCCACTTGAATAAAATGTAAATGGGCTTATTGAAAGCTGGTTTTGTCCACTACGAGCGACAGAAACTCAGCTTAAATGGACTTCGTCTTATTGGGGTGGAGGAGTTCAGGTGCAGCTGGATCCAGGACTCCCAATAGCGGCACAGGGAATTTCTGCTGCCCCCTCTTGGCTCAGCATCCCACTGGATTGGCCTCTCCCTGGCCATTGGTAGGAGCCACCTGCAGCTCTAGGCTCACACCCATCTAGCTCAGGCAGGAAGTTGGTGTCTCTGGATCCCAGAAAAAAATCTCAGCGCTTACTCCTCCCGGCTTGCTGAATGTCAGATGATTCTAATTGTTTGAGCCTGGGTTGGTGTCCATTCCTGGGGTCATTTGGACTGGAAGCACAGGAGGTGATTTCTCAAAGGGAAATCCAGTGCTGGAACCAGAACGGGATGCCAGCCACAACCTGGGGGCTGGCCCCCAATGTCCGATCCAGAATGGGGAGGGACCTGCCCCACAGTTCGGCACATGGGGCCTGGGAGCTTGCTTCTCTGGTACTGTCCCGACACTGTGGGGCTTTGTGACTGCCGGAAAGTCACTTTCCTTCCTCCAGCTTCAAATACCCCCTCTGTAAAACGGATGCCTGTCTCACAGCATTGTGGTGAGTGGCAGAGAAGACTCGTCACGCATCTTCCCTGGGCAAACAGTTATCTGCTGGTTAATAAGAACCTGGGCACACATGTCGTGCCCCTACTGTGCACCAGGCACTGTCCCTCGCGTCCTTCCTAGAATCTGCAGGCCTGGGACCTGTGCCCCCTTTACAGGTGAGAAAATGGGCACACACGTGGCCTAGCCAAGGCGGCACATCCTCCTTCCCCCAGAAGGCCCCTTCTCGCTCCAGGCCCCAGGGTCACCCTCCTGCTCCTGGGGGCGTCTATACCGCCGCCTGCCTTCATACTGGTGATCACTCTCGTCTGTCTCCAGCCAAGGGGGACCCTCTCACTGTGGCACCAAACCCGGTCTGTAGCATTCGTTGCCCGTTGCTGCTCCAAGGAACTGCCACGAACGTGGTGGCTTGAAACAAGACACATTCTTCTCTTCCAGTTCTGGGGGTCAGAAGTCCACCCCTGAACCAAAATCGAGGTATTGGTAGAGCTGTGTTCCTTCTGGAGTCTCGGGGGGGGGGGGGGGAGGGTCTGTTCCTTGATTTTCCGACTTCTAGAGGCTATGCACTGGCTCAAGGCCCCTTCCTCTGCCTTCACAGACAGCAATGGCAGGTCACGTACGTCACTGTGACCACAGAGGGAAGTGGTCTCCGCTTTTGACGATCCTCTGATTCCACTGGGCCCACCTGCAAAGCCCGGACCGTTTCCCTGATCCAAACCTTTGAGGTGGGTTTTCTCTTACCTGTAGCACAAACATCCTATCACTTCTGTCCCCACACCCCCTTCCTCACCATTGTTCAGTCCAATGCGATTTAAATGTCCTCCTCCTCTGGGAAGTCTGCCTGGGCCTCCCCAGTCTGCACTGGGTATAGCATCCTCCATCACAGTCCTGATCACTTTGGATTGTCACTGCCTGTTTTCTGTGGGGTCTGGAGGAGTGAAGCCTGGGGCCACGGGGAGTCATGGTGGATGTCTGAGCTGGGGGAGGAGCCTTATGGTAGACAGCCAAGGTAGGAAGCGGGCTGCAGGGGATGAGGCTGAGACCAGTTCAGGGTGGACAGGAGGGCATGAAACGGAGAGACCAAAAAGGGGGGGGGGGAGGGCTCCCCAGAGAGGGCCAGTGTCTTGCTTAAGGTCACCCAGCACATGGCCTCTGGGTCGGAGAGATAGGCCAGGATGGGAGGCAGGAGGCTGCTGGCAACTGGTCTCAGTTTCGAACCCACGCCAGGCCAACAATGACCCTTTGGTTTGCACAAACCCAGGCTGGGGCGGCTGAGCCACAGCAGGGTCAGCCCTCGGCCAAGGCCACAATGTCCAGCTCTTGCACACCCCTGGTGAGGACATAGGGTCCCATCCCCAACCGGGGGAGAATCCCCTCACATACTCAGAGGCCAAGGACAGGCCAAGAAGCTGGGTGTCCTCCCTCAGTGCCACTGGGCAGGGACGTGGCCCTTGGCCACGGGTGGGGGCACATGGGTCAGGCTGAGCAGCTGAGATGGGGCAGAGGTCTAGGCGTGGTGTATGCTGCTGACAGATCTCGTGTACACGGAAGGCGTCTGCTGTGTGGCTGCAGGGATCTTTGGGTTCCATACCTGGGGAAGGAGTGGGGGGAGATGCGGGAATGGGGGGTGACGAGGCACCCCCCCCCCACGATACACCATACTGCTCGCAAGCGTTTTTATTTTCCCGAAAGCATTTCCCCTCTTCGAAGTCATATATTAATTTGTCCGTGTAGGTATTTCATTTCCACGGCCCCTGCAAGCCATGGGCTTGGTGATGACAAGACAGGGCGTTCCTTGGTCACTCGGGAACCCAGCACCCTGAACAAGCCCTGCCATGAGGAGATCGTCAAGAATTATTTCTTGGAAACTCAGAGAGGGGCTGTACAGGACCCCCGAGCCTTTGGAGGATGCCCTGACAATTGGGGGGGGGGCTCCCAAACAGGAAGAGTGTCCACTGCACTAAGGCCCCAGTGGTCACTACTTTCCAGGGCCACGCTGATGTCTGAGGTCACTGTCACAAACTGGAAAGTCTGGGATTCCAGGTGGCCAGGGGCTGCAGACACAGCACTGAACCTGGGGAGAGGAGAAAACCCTAGCCAGTGAGTTCTCTTTGGTGCGGCCTGGGAGGACCGTTTGCAGGGGTCTGGGGGGCAGTCGTGCGGTAGGATCGCTGCTGTCCACGACGCCGGGAGGGACCGTTGGTGGCTCTGGGTCTCCCGCTGTCGCCCTTGCGCCCCTCCGCCTCTGCTGCCGCCCGGCCCTCGCCCACCCGCACTTGCTCACGCCCAGCTGTGCCCACGGGCTCCAGCGGCCAGGTGGGGGCCCCCGGGGTGCGAGTGGGCGTTGCCGGGACTCAGGTCTCCGGAAGTGTGTGGGCGCACCGGGGCGGGGATGAGTCTGGGGGCGCCACGTGAGCGAGCGACCGCAAGCAAGCCACGACGCGGCTGACACGGAACCGTAGGCCGGCTCCCCGTGGGTCCCCGGCGAGCTCAGCCACAGCCCTCCGGCCGAAGACCCCACCTCCCCAAACGCGCGGTGAGCCCCGGAGCTCACACCAGGGGCCAGGCTGGCCCTCTGGCCCCGGCCACGGGGACACCTTCCCGGGCGAGTTCTCGGGCTCCCGGGTCGCACTCCCGCCCCCCCCCCCCCTCCCGCGCAGCTGCCCCCGGGGTGGCCAGGCCCAGCCCCTGCACACACCGTGCGCGCCCCGGCCCCCGCGCCCCGCCCCGGCCCGGCCCCGCCCGCAGCCAGCGGGACCTTTATAGGGAGCGCCCGGCCGCGGCGCGCTGGGAAGTCGGTGCCGCCGCCCTCCCAGCCGCCCGCCCGCCCGCCCGCCCGCCCGCGCCTCCGACGCGGGGGCCGCCGCCGTCTCTGCCTCCGCCATGCGTCCCGGGACGCCGGGGCCACTGTGGCCACTGCCCTGGGGGGCCCTGGCTTGGGCCGTGGGCTTCGTGGGCTCCGTGGGCTCGGGGGACCCCGCGCCCGGTGAGTGGGGCGGCCGGAAGGGGCGGGCGGGGTGGGCCACCCACGTGGGCCTGCCCGGAATGCGGGCCTTGGGGGAGACGTTGGGGGCACGGCGGCCGTGCTAGCCGCTGATCGGGCGGCCTCCTCAGGTTCAGTCCGGGAGGGCTTGGGGCTCCCCTCCCCCAGCCCCAAAGGGCCTGAAGGAGGGTCACCAGGAGGTCAGCAGAGCAGACGTGACTCCCTTTCACAATTGTCAAGAGTGGTCGTCTCGATGACGGCTGACATTTATCGAGCGCTGAGTGTCTACCTCTCGCCTCCTTGAATTCATGTGATAGCCCATTAATGTGTGTACTCTCACGCCCATTTTCCGGATGGGGGAGCTGAGGCGCAGTCACACAGCCCGTCGGTGGCCAAGTCAGGATTCGAACCGGAACCATCTATGTCCTGAAGCCCCAGAGAGGCGGGAGTGGGTTGGGGGGGGGGGGGTGGCAGGCCCCAGGACCTCCACCGGAAGTGTCAGATCCTCCCCAGCTTTGGCTTAGGCAGACGGGCCATTGGAGTCCCGTACCTGCCACTTGTTAGGGGATGCCAGGCAAGGAATATCCCCACTGCTGGCCTCAGTTTCTCCTTTTAGAAGACGGGTGCCAGAGTGCTGAGTTCCCAGAGCTGCCCCCCGAAAGGAACCAGCAAGCTCCCGGGGATGGGGGCCGGGGCCATTCCCGCCCCCATTTAAGGGTGAAGGGATTGAGGGCTATCTGCCTTCCGACCCCACCCGGCAGCCCCACCCCAGCCCCGCATGAAGGGGAGAGCTGAGCCCCCTCCCCGAAGGCCGTGTCCCCAGGGAGATGTGAGCTCATGCAAGGAGAATGTTCCCAAGTTGGAGTGAGTAAGAGGCGGGCCAGGCAAGGGGGGGCTGCTGGGCGAGGGGGGCTCTGCGTGCCCTCGGGCCCTGTCTAGACAGAGGGCAGAGGCGGAGAGGGGGCTCCGGGGCCCACTGACCCCGGCATGTCAAGCTCTGAGTGTTTGACTGGTTGGGCAGGACGCCAGGCCTGGGCCTGGGGGCCTGGGGGCCTGGGGCAAGGTCGGGGGTGGGGTAGGGAGAGCTTCCCACCAAGAGTGAGGGTTGTGTGTGGGGTGGGGCTCAGAGAGGAGGAAGAATCCCAGAGGGATCGAGAGCGGAGCGGGGATGGGAGCACCTGTGCAGGTCTCTGCCCCTCCTTCCCAAGTTGGGAGCAAAATCATCCCCTGTGTAATCACCGAGCACCAACTGTATGCATCCCCCGTGGGTGGGGAGCTGGGTGGAAGGCCTGGGCGTTGGGAGCGGCATAGGAGGGCACCTCTGGTCCAGTGGTCGCTGTCCCCCTCGTCCACAGGCGGCGTCTGCTGGCTCCAGCAGGGCCGAGAGGCCACCTGCAGTCTGGTGCTGCAGACTGACGTGAGCCAAGCCGAGTGTTGTGCCACCAGCAACATTGACACCGCCTGGTCCAACTTCACTCACCCGGGGAACAAGATCAGCCTTCTGGGCTTCTTGGGCCTTGTCCACTGCCTCCCCTGCAAAGGTGAGCTCCTGGGCATCAGCCACGGGTCAGGGTCACCGCGCAGCAGGTGGGGCAGCTGCGAATGAGCTCCCCACCTTGGGGGTGTGGCTGTTAGGAAGGGTGTTTGTGGGGGGACCCGGGGCTCGGAGAGAGACAGGGGACCTGAGGGTCCAGGCCTCAGCCTCCCTCTGTTGAGGATTCAGGAAGAAGCTTGGAGGACTCCCCAGCTTGGTTTCTAGCCTCTAGGCCCTTGCCCGTGCTGAGCCCTCTGCCTGGATGGCCTTTCCCAGCTGCACCCCACCTGGTAGACCCGACTCACACCCAAGTCCTAGGAAGACGGATTTTCCTAACTGGCCACTTGGGTTTGTGACTCCACAGGCAGTGCTCCCAAACACTTGATCTTCCCATCACCCCAGATTCCAGCGATCTGTGGTGTGGCCACAGATGCATGTTTCATAAGCGTGTCCCTTCTGGATCGTGTTCTGAGAAATGCTGCCTCTTTCTTCAGCCTAGGAGCTCTTTGAAGGCAGAATGATTGAGTGAATAAGCCAAGACATATTCTCTGCTCTGGAGAAGGGGCTGGGGATCCTCCCAGGCCTCTCTGGCCGGGGCTGAACCTGCAAGGGCCCAGAGGTAGTGTGATGCATGGCTTGAAGGAAGTGGGCATTAGGACCAGGGTGTTGGAGTGTGATTAGGAGTTTGCCAGATGGAGAAAGTATGGGATCAGGCCCTAGTGGGTGGGGTCAGGGCAGGGGAGCAGGGAGGAGGCTGGAGCTGAGGGCCAAGCCCAGAGCCCAGCTGGCCACTGGGATGTGATTAATCCCCGCTCGGCCTGGCTGGGTGGTCTTGGACTCACTGCCATGTGCCCTGGCTGGCTCCCTCCAGAACCTACTCTGGGTTCTGGCAGGGGGAGGGCAGACTTCAAAAAGTGCCTGGCCGGGGCATGAGAAGGTCCAGATCACCCCCCCCCCACCACCACCACATCTCATCTGGCCTTGGGGAAGGGAACTCCGTTCTCCCACTTCCGTTCTGCTTGTGAAGCCACCCAGGGGGAGCGTTTCCAGATGTGTGTGTGGGCAGGCAGCGTGGGAGGTGCCCAGGTGCGGCCCACATGCCCTGCCTCTGCCTGGTTGGGGGCACCAGTGCACCAGCTCATTTTATGCTCATGCTCCGCCTGTAAGGTGGGTACCCCAGTCAGCCTCACTTCCACACAGGGCAACTGAGGCTGAACTCAAGAGCTCAAGTCTGCCCTCCAGGTCCACAAGCAACAGAGGTGGGGGGTTCCATCTGGGGCCTGGCCTGGAATTCTCATGCTGAGGGGCCCCTGGCTCCCCTCCACTCACGGCTGTGACAGGGCCTCGATTTCCCCCTTCTGTAAAATGCTAATGAAGTGTCATCACCTCCTAGGGGTGGCTGAGAGACAGCGAGCAGCCTGGGAGGGCCTGTGAGAGGAGCAGCGCAGTAATAGGTCGGGGGGGGGGGGGGGGGGGGAGCGAAGACCCCAGGGAGAGACCTGCCCTGGCCAGACCTGTTTCCCTGCCTGAGAAATAGGGCTGGCGGGGGGAGGGGTATCCCCTGGGCTCACTGGGCTGGGGATGTGGGAAGCCCCCTCCCCAGAAAATGCGCCTCAGGCCAGGTGCCAACGCCCCACCCTCCCCGACGGCTCCTCTGGGTTGGTCCTGGCAGGCCCGGGGAACAGACGCGGCCGGTCCTCCCCAGGCCCGCTCCTGGACGGGGTGGGGCCCCCCTCTGGTGACGCAGCCGGGCCCCGCGCCGGCCTTCCCATAACCGCGCGTAAATCAGGGAACGGACGCCAGCCCCAGCGGGTGGCCCAGCTGCGGAGCGACACCGGGACTGGGTACTGGAAGCTCGTTCCTGGACCCCCAGAACCGAGCGGAAACAACCCACTCCCGCCCGTTCCGAGCCCCAACTCCAGACAGAACCCCAAGCCCAGGCGCAGCCTCGACTCCCGGTCCACCGGGACCGTGGCTGATCTCGTCCCCAACGGATCCCGCACCCAGACTCTGAACCAGTCGTCCTCTCCGGGGTTCCCGGACTCCCGCCCGGCCTCCGGCGTCAGAGCAGGGACGGGGGTGCCGTGGGCTCCGAGGACGCCCGGCCTCGGCCACGCACCTCTCCACCACCACCACCGCCACCGCCACGCGCGCGTGCCCTGTGTCCGCAGATTCGTGCGAGGGCGTGGAGTGCGGCCCCGGCAAGACGTGCCGCATGCAGGGGGGCCGCCCGCGCTGCGAGTGCGCGCCCGACTGCGCTGGGCTCCCGGCGCGCCTGCAGGTCTGCGGCTCCGACGGCGCCACCTACCGCGACGAGTGCGAGCTGCGCGCCGCGCGCTGCCGCGGCCACCCGGACCTGCGCGTCATGTACCCAGGACGCTGCCGCAGTACGTGGGGGCGGGGTGGGGGCGGGGCCTGCGGGGGGCGGGGCCTGGCGGCGCTCTGAGGGAGGGGCCTAGCGAAGGGACAGCGCCGCCGGATTGGGTCTTCTGCCGGGGTCGGTCGGAATGAGGAAAAGCGGGGTGGGGTTTCGGGAAGGGAGGCTCACATGGGGTGCGAGGTTGGGGTGCGTGACTCAGGGAGGGGCTTGCGGGTGCAACCAGAGGGGCGGGGCCCGGGTGTGGAACGAGAGTGGGCGGGGCGCGCGGAAGGGGTGTGGCTTCCGGCGCGGCCGGGGGCGGGGCCTGCGGGTGGAACCTGCGGCGGGCTGGCCCCCGCCCCTGACCGGTCCTGGCTCCCCGCTCGCAGAGTCGTGCGCGCACGTGATGTGCCCGCGCCCGCAGTCGTGCGTGGTGGACCAGACCGGCAGCGCCCACTGCGTGGTGTGTCGCGCGGCGCCCTGTCCCGCGCCCTCCAGCCCCGGCCAGGAGCTCTGCGGCAACAACAACGTCACCTACATGTCCTCGTGTCACCTCCGCCAGGCCACCTGCTTCCTGGGCCGCTCCATCGGCGTGCGCCACCCGGGCAGCTGTGCAGGTGTGGCGCGGAGCGGGGAGCAGCGGTGGGGCCCAACCTCCCGCCCCTCTCCGCGCCCCCACTTTTCTTTTCGTCCCTCCCGCTCTTCAGGCACCCCTGAGCCGTCGGATGCGGAGTCGGAGTCGGAGGAGGAGAACTTCGTGTGAGCCCGTGGGGCCGGCTTGGGCCTGGCGTTCAAGGCCTCCCCGTTTTATTTATTGCCACAGCCGAGTCTAATTTATGTCCCATGGACACTCCCCAGAGCCTGGGCCGGGACCACTTAGGAGGAGCCCTGGAGCCCCCTGACAATACCTTGGAAGGATTGGGGGAAGGGGGCCTGGGAGTGGGGCTGGTAGGTGGGGCTCCCCACTCCAGGCAGGAGGACCCCATGCTTCTGCTCTAGGGGTTAGCTTAAATTATGGTCACCACGGAGAGGGCTGGGGATTGCCTGCCAGCAATTAATGAAGAGGCACCCCCACCTTCTAGACCGCAGACTGGGAGTAACGAAGGGGTCCACAGCCCGGATGTGTATAAATGAGCCGCAGAACCTCCCAGGCCCCAGATAGGCCAAGGAAGCAGCCACTGTCCACAAGCCGCTCAAGGACTCCAGGCCCTACCTTCTCAGTGCCTCCATTTCCATTTCCCCAGGACGTCCTGTGGTGGCTCCTGAGAAGAGCCCAGTGTGTCTCCTGGGGTGGGAGAGGCCAGAAGAGAGCACTATGTGTCGTGGTGCCCAGTGCACTTTGGGCGGGACCCAGTGGGGCCCACAAAAGAGCCCCTGCTCACCCACCGTGGGGTTTGTGTGCCAAGGCCGACTGCACACCCTGCCTCCTAGAGCTGTATGTCTTAGCGGCACCCCCTCGTCCCTGCTGCTCCATCCGAAGGGAAGGTCCAGACCAGGACCCCTCGGTCCCATGAGACATGCCTTGGCCAAGCCTCTAAGCCCAGTTTCCAGGTGGACCCACCTCAACCACCAGCCGGCCGGGAGTTTTGACACCTGCCAGATGCTGGCTCTGGGCAGGGTCGCTGCCTTCTGTTTGCTCAGTGTCACCTCCCCGTGTCTGCATGTGGCAGAGGCTCAGACCGGACATGGGGGGGCCCAACAGGCAGGAGCCCACCTCCCCGAGTTTGCAGTGAGCCGTGCAGGGGCCAGTTGTTTTCGTCCTCTCCTGGCCCCTCGGAAGTGCCTTACCTGTGACACCCAGAAAAGTGCCCTTGAGGCCACCTTCGCACCCTGGGGTCCTGCCTCACCAAAGAAATAAAGACTATAAAAAGCCACTTTGGAGTGTCCGAGCCTCTGTGCAGTCTCCTTTTGCCAGTGCCTCCACCCAGTCGGAAGCCTAGGGGGCTGTGAGGGTGGTGAGTGGGGGGCTCTGGGAGCATCTGGGGGAGATGCCTTCTGTCTCTGGGCCTCAGTGTCCACCTCTGGGCAGTGGGCGGCAGCCAGGGAGAGGGCTGAGGTAGGTGAGGTGCAGGGTGAGGCCGGGGGGAGAAAGGAAGCCTTCGTAGGGCAGGAGACAGAAGAGGCAGTCAAGATGGCTTAGGGCACTCCGGAGAAGCCAGCGGGTTTAGGCTCCAGAAACAGAGGCCTGGCCTGGAAGGGCTGGGGGTGTGATGGTCGCCATAACACCGTTAAAAACAATACGACGACCCTAACACCAGCTGGGACTTACCCAGACGTGGCCATGTGCCAGCACTTTCTTCAGTGAATAACAGACTTCACGTGGGGCCAGGCCAGCCTGAGACTCTACACAGAGGACCAGGAGACCCCCCCCCCCCATCCCCATTGGTTTCCCCATCTATGCCTGGGTGTGGTTAGCTGGAGGCCGAGGGGGAGATGCGCTAGGCTGGGCCACTGCTTGGGCAAAGGCCAAGAGGCTGTCCTGAGTGCAGGCTGTCGGGTGGGGGTCGGTAAATCCAGAAGGGCCGGTGGTGAGGAGGGCGGGGAGGGGCCTGGGTCCCGAAGCCAGAGGACCAGATGAGGCCTCTGAGCAAGCAGCTCACGGTGTCAGGGAGGCTGTGGCCGGGCCAGACCCTTGGCCTCGCTGAGACAGAAACTCGAAGGATCGTGGATGGGCCCTGGAGGTGAACCATCGTGTCTGGTTATTCAGTTAACATTTTATTTGGTCATTTTGGCCCTTTGCATTTGGAACCGATGCCCTCTCTACCCCACCCTCCACCCCACGGATACACCAGGCTTCCTGGAGTTTGGGGGCCCACGGATGCCCTGCCCCAGCCATGGAATTTCCAGGCAGGAGCTATCTGAATCATTTACCACCTCATTTGTGTACGCCGTGCTGTTGTGGTTCAGGCAACTCCTGCAGGAACCCAGCGGTCCCGGGCAGGGGACTGGGCTGGGGCCCGTTTGGGCCTTCGAACCACATCCTGTATCCAGCTTACGAAGGCAGACACCTGCGTGTACACATCGGGGGTCTTAGGGTCGCCGCACCAGAGTCCAGAGAAGGAGACCAGACCATGTGCCCGGTTCCTGCACACCAGGGGTCCCCCAGAGTCCGCCTGGGGGTGGAGGGAAAGGCAAGGTCAGGGGTCCATCTCTGGGCCTCTTTCCCTGGCCTCCCTGCCTCGAAACCCTTCCAAGGCTTCCTAGCGCTCCTCCAGCAAAAACTAAACTTACAGCCTTCAAGGGACTTGAGCATCTAGCCCCCACCCATCTGTCTGCACGCCTTTCCCTAGGTTCCTGCCCCACCAGCCTTCTGGGCTGTTCCTGAAGCAAACCAAGCTTGGTCTGGCCTCTGGGCTTTCCCATATCCCTGAGACCTGTTACTGCCCCCATTGGACACTGCTGGTATAAATATACAAGTCTGCAGTACTTTGTGCAGTACACAACTTGCACAGCTGTACATGGCAGCCCTGTGATGGGTGTCTCTGCCTGGCATGCCTTCCCTCAGATCTCCTCAAGCCTCCTTCCAGTCTCAGCTCAAAAGGTGCTCTCCTCTGAGAAGCCTTCCTGAATACTCACCCTAAAATTCCCGCTTCCTCCCCTCCTCTCCCCTTCCCAGTCGTATCAGCCTAACTGTAATCTGAAATCACCTCTGACCCTAGGAAGTAGGTACTATTAGTGTGGCAGTTTTACAGGTAAAGAAAGGTCCAGAAAAGTGAGGTGACTTTTCCAAGGCCACACACCTGGGAAGTGTCACGGTCTGGATTTGGACGCATGCGGTGGGACTCCAGAATCTGTTTTGAATCACTCTCTTGCCAGGAACAAAAAAACCCTCCAGGTTGTTTCTCCCTCGGCACCAGGGCCAGGGTTGCCCAGAGTCCACGCAGGGTCTCCGGAGCAGGAACTCCTTGACGGAGATCTGTTACTGCCCCCTACTGAACGCTGCTTATAAATACACAAATCTGTAGCCCTTTGTGCGATGCGCGATCCGCACAGCTGTACGTGACAGCCCTGTGACCTCGGAAAAGTCTTTGTCCTTCCAGGGCCTCAGTGAGGCTTCATCTGGTCAAAGGTGAGCTTAAGGACTTAGTTCCCAAGCCTCTGCCTTCTCTAACCCTGTCTGTGGGCCTCGGTTTGCCCATATTGCAGGAAGGTAGGGTGGGGACCCAGTGTCTCACCGAGCAGAAGCCACGCCTCCGGCGGTCCCCACTGTGGGTGCAGAGCATGGCAGGGCTCAGCTGGCCCTTCCAGGAGCTGTTGCAGACGTCCAGGCCCAGCACGCGGACTTCGGCCTCCATCAGCCCGGGTGGCAGGTCCTCGAAATCGGATACAGAGCCCCAGCCAGCCACCCGGCAGCGTGCCCCCGCCCTGAGTGGCGTGGCGCCTCTCCGTGGCAGCCTCAGCAGCCCCACCGCAGGACCCAGGATGGCAGAGCCGTTGAGCTGCAGAGAGACCGCTGAGTTTGGGTTTACCCCCAACCGCCCATCAGTGCTCCTGCCTCAGTTTACCCATCATGACACCTTGGCTCTTTGTGGCCTCTTGCTGCCACGCGGGCCTGCCCATCAGGCCTCACCCGTTCAGACCAGGACGCTGGCCTCCCCAGCTGCCAGCGGTGTCCTTCCAACCAGCATCTCCCCTACTCGCAAGCTCTCCCCTGACTCCCCATTGTTCCTGGGACAATGCGTCCTGGCTCACCATTCAGCCCTCCCCTCTACCCAGAATGAATTTACTGTCATTCCCTGGTCCCCACCACCCCCCCACTCCCCCCCCCCGCCCCCCGCCGGAACACCCTCCCTATCCAGCCTTCAGGTCTCAGCTTAGATGCCACCTCCTCCAGGGAGCCTTCCTAGACTCCCAGGATAGGACAGGAGCCTCCTCCGGGTTCCATGTGCCCCTGCCAAGGCCGATTTACCCAGCTGCCACCGAGTTGGACCGGAAGCTCTAAGGGGACCGGCCCTGGGGTGTCCAGGGCCCAAAACAGCTGGTGGGCGCTCAGTCAGCGTTTATGGGATGAATGACTCAGGTCCCTGGTTTTGGTACTCACTCCCTAACCGTGACCATATCCTGACCGTACCCCAGCCTCAGTTTCCCCAGCTGCATAACGGGACGGGTGACCAGAGCTGTGGGCTCCAGGTTTTGGGGTTTCACAGATGAGCAAAACCCACATGCCAGCTTTGGCCGCGGATACTCGCTGCCCCCTTTTCATTTTGCTTGGAGAACAGCCCCCGCCCCCAACCCTCTCGTTCCCAGGAACCTATTTCTGTTACGCTGAGCATCTCTGTTTTGACTTTTTACCACATTTGGACAGCAGGCCTGAGGTGTTTTCCCTTGAAAACGGAGGCCCTGGGGGCCCCTGGAATTGAATTTGGGGCACCGGAGCGTCCTGCGGGGGGCGACTCCCAGGCAGGCAGGGGTGGGGGGGTGGGGGGCGCTCAGAAAGGACGCACCTGTGTGGGCAGGGAGGGAAGGAGCCACTTCCTGCCCGGAAACCCCACAAAGGGCCTGGGGGGCAGCGACTAGAGTATCTGGTGTCCTAGAGTCTCACGCATTTCCCCTTTCAGCGTGAACACCGGGGCCTGGCGTGCGCTACAAACGGCCACAAGGAGATAAAAATCCCTGCGCTCCAAGTCTGGAGGAGGAAGCAGTGAACGTTGGTGAAGAAGCAAATGGTTTCAGCTGTGGGGGACACAAGGAAGTTGGGACAGAGGGACGGGATGGGGAGGTGGGGGGGCCGGGGGAGGGCAGGTGACAGGGGCTTCTCGAGGGAGGTCCCAGAGGAGGGGACATTTGAGGGAAGACTGGGAAGGGTTGAGGGACAAAGCCATGCGGTGTCTGGGGGAACGGCGCCCTGGAGGGGACGCAGCCAGGGCAAAGGCCCGGGCGTAGGGGGCATGGGGGCAACACTGATGGCTCAGTCTGCCCCCAGGGGGCACCGAGGGGACCATGTGGGAGGCACAGAGGGCAGAGGCGGGACATAATCTGACTCGGGTGCTCACAGGACCTTACAGCTGTTTTTAAAACATGCGGGGGTGGCCAGGGACGGGCCAGACCCGCGTCCGGTGCCCCCCCAGGCTCACCTGCAGTAGACAGATGTCGTTGGCGTGGGTGGCGGGCTGGTAGTCCGGGTGCCTGACGACGGTGGAGATGCCCAGCACCTGTCGTGTGGGCTCCGAGCTGTGCAGGACGTGAGCCCCCAGCACCACCAGGCCCATTCGGGAGTCCCTGCAGGGGGAGGGGCAACTGAGAGCGAGCCTGGGGTCTCGGCGTCCCCGTCTGCAGAACGGGGTGCGGCCCCACGGCCATAATTACGTTTATTCCCGTTCCCACCTCAATTACAGCCTTCACCTAGATAGGCGCGCTATTAACGTTAATACATATTATCACGCGGTACTTAGAACACGGGCGATACTGCCTACGTTTCTTACAGCACCCCCCTCAGTTACACCATCACCCCCAATATTTTCCGTGGCAACGCCGTGGTTATTCAACAGGAAACCCGGAGCGGACCCAGGGCTGCAACCCCGGCTGTGGCCACGACGTCGCTCTCACACACTCTTCTCGCCGAGCCCCCCCTTGCCGTCCGGAGCCGGGGGCCTGGGGCCCGAGTGGCGGCGGCGGGGGCGGCCCCCGGGGTGGGCTCACCTGTGGCTGAAGCAATGGGCCGCGGAGACCACCCAGCGGGAGCGGAGCAGGAAGCCTCCGCAGTGGTGCTGGCCCTCGAAGGCCACAGACACCATGTAGGGCCGGGAGTGGGGCTTCACCTCGTGGCCCCCGATGATCCGGGCTCCCCGGGAGCCTGCAGGAGGGGCGGGACAGAGGGCTGATGCGAGCGGCTCCGGCACCTGCCGGGGTGGGGGTCGGGTGGGGGCGAGGCGCCCGGACGAGGTCCTCGAGCGTGCCGGGAGGGAGCCTGGACTCCAGAAAACCCTGGGCCTGGGCCTCCACCCCGGCCCCCAGTCCCAGCTGAGGCCGAGAGGGGCAGCGACCCAGAGGGCTGAGTAGCTGCACGGGGTCGGGGGCTCTTACCTGGGGGCCCCGTAGGCAGCGTGAGGGCCACAGACACTGCCAGCAGCAGGCGGCCCAGCTCGTTCGCCTGGGGCCCCATGGCTGTCACCGGCTGGTGGCTCCCTCAGAGCTCTGCGGGACACGGCCCGGAAAGGGGGAACCTGGCTGTGGCCTGTGGTGGGAGGTCGGCCAGGCCACACCAGCAACGCCCAGTTCGGCGCTGGCGCCTCTGGGAGGCCTCGGGCCGTTGACGGTCCCAGCCGTCCAGGAGGCCAGGACACAGGGCGGCGAGGGGACGAGTGCGTGGCTCTAGGAACTGCCCGCCTGGGGCGAAGCCTGGCTCTGCAGGGCCCGGAGGTGACCCCAGAGGCCACTTACCGCCCCGTGCCTCGGTTTATCCAGCATCTGCCCACGGAGCACGTGCAGGGAGCTTCCTGCAGCGGCCAGGACCCGGCCGACAGGCATCGTGCCCCCAGCTGCCCCCTGGGCGTGTGGGGCCGCCTCTCCAGCCGGACGGGGTCTGGCCCCATTGCCACCTGCTCCCCCTCTGCAACTCCGGCACCGACCTCAGGGCTGCGAGTTCCCCGGAAAGCCCTGAGGTGGTTGCTGCCTCTGTTGCACTTACCGAGTGCCTACTGTATACAGCCTCTGGCAGGAGCTGGAGATAGGAGTGTGGCAGTGACCGAGGCCCCCCCCCCCCCAGGTGCCCCTCCCACTCTGCCGGCCAGGCCACCTCGCGGAGCCGGGGTGGTGGCCGTCCGGCTGGCCATCACAGGGCAGGAGGGTGAGGCCATGTGATGCTGGAGGCCGGCGGGCAGGTTCCGGTGTCACGGGCTGTGGGCCCACACTGAGGGGGCTGAGGTTTCTGTTTTGGGGGGTGTGGGGACAGGGCGCTAAGGCTGGAGCCCCCAGACCCGCAGCCCATCCCCACCCCTCCCGCAGCCCATCCCCACCCCTCCCTTAGGCCCCGGCCGCTCACCCAGCCTCCCCATGGTGCGCGGCCGCAGCAGCACGGCTGGGAAGTGTCCTCACCCAGCTCCCGGGACGCCACGAAGAGGTCTCAGTGGGGCACCGTCTTGCGCCCCCTATGGTACCACCTCTCAGGGTCCCTGCGAGTCGGGAGCCTGTGACCGCACCCCCAGATGCTGCCCAGACTCGAACTTGCCTGGCATGTCTGTGTGACCTCCCGGGGCCGCTGGGACCCGTCACCACACGCCGGTTCTGACAGCTCTGGGCTCAGAAGTCCTGACACCCAGGCGTGGGCAGGGCTGCTCCCCCCAGGGCCCCAGGGAGCCCCGTCTCCCCCTTTCCCAGCTTCCAGAGCAGCACGGGGTCCGCCCGGCTCTCTGCCTCCCTCTCGTGAGGACCTCGTGAGGACACCGGGCCCCCCGAGCCCCCAGGTCACCCCCGCCTGGTGATATGACAGGTGCCTGGTCCCGGGACCAGGACAGGGACGTCTTTGGGGCCGCACTTAGCGCCCCCCGGTCCACGTGTGTCATCACCCCATTTCACAGACAAGGTCCAGAGCCGTGAAAGCTAGCGGGGTGAGGGGGAACCAGCTGGCCTGGAGGAGGCCCCCGGCCCGTCTGGGTTTGAGCCCCGTGAGGCCCACTGATCAGGTACTAAGTGCATGTCTCGCTAAGCCACCATGTCCGTGGTGACCCGTCAGACCAGCCGGCGGGAACCAGCACGGCCGGGAGAACCCGCGGGAAGAAACCACAAGGTCAGCGTCACGGTTGTTTCTGCCAGCGTCAGACCCCATGTGGCCACCCAGAGCCCTGCGGTGGCCGTTTCCGTGAGGGGCCACGTGGGGCCCTGTCTGCTCTGGGGCTGCCCCAGACCTCAGTCAGTCCCCCTGGCCACACTCCTCCTGAGGCGCTGCGGGGGGGGGGGGGGGGCATGGCCCAAAGCTGCAGGGGTCCCGTTCGGTCCTACAACCTGAGGTGGTCGGCATTGTTTGTACCCCCGTGACCGATGGAGAAACCGATACGCAGAGAGGGCGAGTGCCTTGGCCAAGGTCACCCAGCGAGGGAAGTAGGGGGTCAGGGCTGCGGCCTCAGGCCGGCCCCTGTTGCCTCTGCCCACAGCCAGGCCTGTTTCCTTCCCATCCGGTGAAAGATTATGAAACAAATAACCGTCCTTCCTGGTCAAACAAGCGAGCTTCCCAAAGCCCCGAGGAGCGGGTCAGGGGTCAGTGTTTCCGTTTCCCAAACTGAGGCCCAGAGAGGGGAGCCTGACTTGTCTGCGCTGCCCGGCACAGGGTCCGACACCACAGCTCTGGACTTCAGTCCTTGAAGGGTCCTCCCGCAGAAAATTTGGGTGGCTTTCCTGGTCAGAGCAGGCTCAGCCGTGACGAGGGTGACAATGACGGCGATGATAACGACAGCTCCCTTTACTGAACGCTTACTTTCGCCACGGGTCTGTTGGAGCTCTTTCTACGTCGAGGAGATTAACTCACAGTCAGATGGATTTCTTCTCCTGAGCGAGCTTGGATCGGGTGCCGAGAACCCAGCCTCCCCGGGGGTGCACGTGGATTCTGATGACGTGCAGAGGGGACCCAGGGCCCACGCGGCCAGAGCCGGTGGCTCCGTCAGACCTCGAATCTCCCGTCTCCCTTACCTTCGGAAGCTGGAGCTCCCAGGGCCGTCCCACGAGCAGGCCCAGTCTACCCAGTCCGGCGGCCCCAGCCCTGAGGGTGCCCAGCCCTGAGGGTGCACCCTGAGGGTGCGTTCACCCCTCAGGCCGGGCCAGGGTGCGGAGGCCGGCTCAGGAGGCGCACAGCCCCTTTCGGCGGCAGCAGGGTGGTAGGAGAGGTTCTCGCGGCGAGGAGAGGGGGCGGGGGTGTGTCTGGAGCCACGGGAAACGGGAGAAAAGCTCACAATCTTCCCAGAAGACGGCGGGCGCGGCGTCGGGGCCCGGGGAGCCCAGCTGGCCCGCCTGCGCCGGGGCCTCGGCGGTCAGCGGGACGGTAGCAGCGCTTAGAAGGGCCCAGGCCGGCAGGCGTCCCTCGACGACGCTTTTGCTTCTCCCACTCAATTGAACGCGCATTCCAAGGAAGCCGCGTCTGATTTCTCGACACGGATGGTGCGCCCGCCGCCAGGCCCAACGACACCCCGCGTCCCCGCAGCGCCTCTCGGGACTCGGCCCTGGCGAGCGTGGGGCTGCGACGCACGTGCCTGCCTCGCGCGGACCCTCCCTGGCCCCGCGCCTAAAGGCCTGGCAGAGAAGGGGTGCGGGGTGGGCGCCTCGTACGGGGGGATCCTTGAGCGAGCCCTGCCTCCAGTGGGTAAACTGAGGCTTGAGGGCCCAAGCCCCACCACCTCTGCCCGCCTCGTCTGCCTTCATGGCTCCAGATTTCCATCTGGGGAGGGCACTGGGGAAAGCAGCCTGGCCAGAGCCGCCCCCCGCCCCCCCACGCCTGGGGCACAGGTGACCCTGGGGCATCTCGAGATGCCCAGTGAAGGGTCAGCGAGGGGCTGGGTGCCCACCGGCCGGCTGCAGTAGTGCCTGCCATCCTCCCCATGGGGCGGGGGGGGGGGGTGGTCACAGTGCCCGGCGGGAGGCAGGAAGCCACTCATCCCACGGCTGTTGACTGAGCACCGGGGACACAGCAGCAGGGAAGACAGGCCAGTGTGTGCCCGGTGGACCGAGCAGGTGATGCCGTCTGCCAGAAACACTAGGTGGTAAGACAGTGGCCAGAGAAGGACGGGGAAGGGGGTAGGGCTTTAAAACAGGGAAGCCTGGAGACCCAGTAACAGTGGACAAGTGGGGAAGGTCCTCCTGGAGGTGGGCACAGAGGGTGCAAACGCGGGATGTTGGGATGCGGGTGGGGGAGGTGAAGGGAGGGCCGGGCTTGGCAGGGCTCAGCTGGACCCGGGATTAGGCTGCCGGGTCCTGGGGAGCCACAGCAGGCGTCTGATGGGGACAGTGGCGTCCACAGAGGAAGCAGGGAGACCTGGGAGGCTCCGGGGCTGGGAGGCGGGGGGGGGGGGGGTGGTGACAGGACACAAGACCTAAGCTAGGGTCATGGCTGGGGAAGGTGAGGGCGTCTCTGACTCAGTGACAGGGGACGGGTGGGCTCTGGGGGCCGGCACAGAGCCCGGCATGAGAGAGTCCTGAAGTCCCAGGGCCTCAGAGGACGTCCGGGGGTGGGGGTGGGGCAGGGGCGGGCAGGAGCTCAGGACAGGGGCTGCTGGGCAGAGCCCTGGTGGGGGGGGGGGCACGCCCAGGACAAGCAGGGGGAAGGAGTGCCATCAGGGACACGGTGGGTGCAAGTGGCCGGGGGAGGTGTGGGCCGAGGGTCCAGTAACCATGCCCCCGGACTGGGATGGGGGCTGCAGGGTGCCGAGCGGAGGGGAGGGGAGCGGGTGATGCGGCCGCCTCTTGGGGAGAACGCGCAGCTCTGGCCCACGGCACACCCCGCCCTGCCCACCTCGCGGCCATCGCCTGCCACACGTGCCACCGGGGATGCCCACCCACCGTCTCTGCCTCATCTCCCTGTCTCCTGTGGCACCACCTCCGGGCTGGCCCCCTGGAAGCGGTCTGGGGATGTCGGGGTCTCTGTTGGGGACCCCGAGAGCCTCAGGGAGGACTTTGCTTTCGATCTGAGGGAGGCGGGCACCCTGGGACGTTTAGGGCTGGCGAGGGACAGGAATGGCTTGTCACCTGCCCCTCTCCATCCGTACGCTCTCCTTTCTCTCCGGTCCCTGAACAAAACGCGAACCTCAAAGCTTGCATCATTTACGTAGTAGACAAAAAGCGCCCCCTCTCCGAGGACAAGGCTTCTGCACCTCTGGCACCTAACAGCGTCAGGGGCTCAAGAAATGTTTGAGGGCGTGGCGGACACAGAGGCAGAGGGGTAGCGGTGAACGCACGCACGGCCCGCTTTTGCCGAGCCCCTAGCGCAGGGTCAGACCGGCCGAGCACCTGTTACATAAGCAAAGTTTTATTGGCACACGGCCCCACGGGTGCATCTGCGTGCTGCCCTTGGCCGCTCTCCCGCTGCAATGGCAGAGTCCAGTCCTTGAGACACAGATCGGCCTGCAATGCTGGAAAGTGCTTACCACCTGGGCCTTTACGGAAAAAGTGCCAAGCCCTGAGTGGGCATGTGCCTGAGCGGGAACAATGCTGTTCCAAGGCATCGTGTATATTCGCTCCATCAACCCTCCCAGCGGTCCTAGGACGGGGGAAATAAGGCCCAGGGAGGTTGAGAAACGGACCCAAGGGCACACAGGATACGCGGAGCTGAGCTGGCACTCAACCCCAGGGCTCCCGGGCTTCTCGGGACTGTTTTGTTTGCTCTGGGCTTGCTATTTTATCCCACTGGTTTAATGCTAAGCGGATGCACATCCGTCGTAAAGAGAGAGGGGCAAAGACCCACAAAAGGAAAGGTGTCATGTCCCTCCCCATTCAGAGCTCATTCAAGGTTGTTTCTTTCTACACGCACACACCCACCCCTTCCTTGAGCGCCTGCTGAGTGGAGGGAAGAACCGACTTCCCCCCACTCCAGACCCCAGTACGTGTTCAGGGTCAGGGGCTAGTGTTCTCGTGAGAGCCTGGTAAGTCGGGGCCATGGTCTGCACGTTGGTGGGCACAGGTCCTGCCTCACCCCCAGTCTGTGGGGCCCACCTGGTGACACTGGCATCATGAAGGACTCAAGACAAACTACGGGGGACCAAGGAGACAGCGGGGCATCTAGCTGCTTCTTTGGGCCACCTGCACCTGCTCCCCACATCCTCCTGTCCAGGCCTCCCCACCACTAGCCCAGGCCTGGCCTCACACTGAACCCCACCCGATGTCACCCTTGTCATCTCTCCAACCCTGTGTCATCGTGTCCTTCCAGGGGGTCCCCAGAAGACAGGGGGACCCCAGTACTTGTCATCCCACGTCCCGTCTGGTGGCTCCCCTTTCGGAATCCGTCCAGCCTCCAAGCCCCCTCTCTTTGCTGTCATTAATCCCCTCCTGGCAGCAGGAAAGGGCTTCACAAAAATAAGTAAAACACTGAATCCTCTCCTGCTCTAAACTCTGCTATGGCTCCCCAGTGCCCCCAGGACAAAGCCTGCACTCTGTGTGGTCTCTGACCGGCCCCTTCCTTCATTCTGGCCGCCTGGGCCTGCAGTGTGGCTAAGGAGGGGGGCGGGGGGGGGGCGGTGCGGGGCTGATTAAACGTACCGACTGTCCTCCAGCCACAGGACCAGGCCCAGCGCTGGGGAAGCGCGCAGCTGTTACCCTCCTCGGCCAGGTCCGGCTGCCTTTGCGCCAGTACTCGCGCTCTCACGTGCCCTACACCTGGCGGCTCTTCTTTAAGACGTCCCACAACCGGCCTCTCGCGGCCCTTCGGGCTGCGGCAGAGACGTCAGCTCCTCGTAGCAGCCTCCAGGACACCCCCTCCCCGGGTCCCACTCCTCCTTCTCTCGGGTTGCGTGTCCCCATCCACGTCTCCGCCCTCCAGACCGGGCTCGGGCAGGGGCGACCCTGTCTGTGCAGGCCCGGAGAGGCGGCCGCCCGGGGACACGGAATGCAGGGCGCGGGGTGGGGGTGGGGGGCGGCTGGGGGCCCAGGGCGCGGAGGAGGGGACGGAGACCGCGGCGGGGGGGACCGCCCCCCCCCTCCGCCAGGCTGGGGGCGGGTGGGGGGAGCACGGCGGGGTCCCAGGGCGCCAGGCTGGGGGCGGGGACCGCGGCGGGGGGCCCAGCGCGCCGGGCCACGGGGGGCGCGGCGGCTGCGGGCGGCGGCCGGCAGGGGGCGCGGCGCCGGGAGCCGGGAGGGAGCGCGCGGGGAGCGAGCGCAAGACGCGCGGCGGCGGCAGCGGCGGCGGCGACGCGCGCGCCCAGCCCACCCCCCGCGCCCGCCGCCGCCGCCGCCGCCCGGACAATAAACAGCCGCGCGCGGGGCGATGCCCGAGCCGGTGCCGCCGCCCCCGCGCCGCGCAGCCCCGGCCGCCAGGCCTTAGCCCGCCAGGCCTCCCCCCACCGCTGCCCGGCCCGCCGCCGCCCCCCACCCCGAGCCCCCCGCCCCCGCGCCCGCCCGGCGCCCGCCCCCGCCCAGCATCGCGGACCCACCCGGACCTCGGCGTGGAGATGGAGTGAGTAGGCGCGCTCGGGCCGGGGGTGGAAGGCTCGGGGGCCCGGGGGAGGGGGGCGAGGGAGGGGCGAGGCCTCCCCCCCATCTCCCGTCCCTCCGTGGGGCGCGTCGCGGCCCCCGCGCGGAGAGGAAGGCGGCGGCGAGGGGCTCCCGGGCCTCCCGGGCCTCCCAGCTCTGCCGGAGAAGCACTTGGGCCGCGTCCGCCCTGAGGCCTCCCCCATCCCCGACCCCCGGCGGCCACCCACGGGCTCATGTGGGGACTGGGGCGGCAGCGGCCGGTGGGGGCGCAGCCTGGGGCGCTGGGGAGGGGGAGGCCCGCGTCTCTTCCCGAGCCCCGCCCGCGTCCCCGGGCTAGCCTCGACCCTCGGCCACCTGTGGGCTCCAGAGCGGGAGTCGTGGGGTGATGGACGGACCCCTCCCCTTTGCATTGCACTGGCCTTCAGCCTCCCACCAACACCCCCCCCCCCCCCCCCCCCCCGCCTCCAACCTGAGCACTCGCTCCCTGTGCCCTGGACGCATCAGTCCTCCCTCTGTCTGGCTGCCCTCCCCAAGGGCCACAGCACTGTCAGGAGCGCCTGCTGGGGCGGGGGTCCAGCCAGCAGATACTGTCCTGACTACCGCGGGAGGGAGGGAGGGGGCCTCTCTGCAGCCTTCCTGGTCTGGGACGTGTGTGAGCCTGGAGGTCCAGGTGCTTTCCAGCAGGCGAGCTTGGGTCTGATCCCTTCCCAGGGAAGGCGTCCCCAAGATGGGACCCCAAATGGTGTAGCCAAGGAAGAGCCTGGCCACTTGCACCGTAGGCTAAAGGTGCAAGCGGGACAGGCAGCCTGGGTCCCCCCCGGGGGGGTGGGCAGTCTCGGTCCCCAGGGGGGGGGGGGCAGCCTGGGTCCCCGGGGGCTGGGCGAGGAACTGCCCACAGCAGCGGAGGGTTCTCGCACAAGGTGCTGGATGAGTGTGCACAGTCGTTTCAGACAGAGTCCCCTCTCTCCTGGCGTCAGGGTAACCCCCAGGCCCCACTCCCACAGGTGGGCACTGAGGTTGTGGGGTGTGCTGACATGGTCGGGAGATGAGAAGCGGTGTCCGGGTCCTGGCAGCCCCCGCACTGTGTGCCAAGGCCAGCAGCTGTCTTGCTTGGGGCCAGGTCCCCCCCCCCCCCACCTCCGGGCAGAGGCCCGGACAGGGAGGCCCCCCCAGCCCGCCCCCCCCCCCCCCCCCCCCCCCCCGTCGCCCAGCCGCCCCTGCCCTTCCCACTGGGTGTGTTTTCTGAGCCGACAACTCTCCTCCAGGGATTCACCCGTGACCTGCCACACCCCCGGCTGGGTGGGGGCCGCTGCAGCCCGCCCTCCCCAGGAAGGGACACCCGATGTCCTCTGCTTTGGAAAACCCAGACAAAGGCCCGGCCTGCTCCCCCACCCGGCCCGCGGGAGCCCAGCCAGGGGCTCAGGGGAGCCAGGGCCCGGATGTGTCTGCCCGCATTAGGTTCCCCGACTTGTTTATCTGCTCTGCTCCCCAGGCCCGAGGGGAGCCTCTGGGCCTCCAGACGGCAGACCCTGAGCAGAGTGTGGCTGTGGGGAGGGGGCTGCCTCGGGGGATGAGGGGTGAAAACCAAGGAAAAGGCCCGCCCAGGATGGAGGCTTGAGCGGATATTCTGGTTGGACCCTGTTTCATTTCCTGCTGTCCCTTTCGTTCCCCGCTGAGGTGCTACTGAGGCCCAGAGAGGGGCAGCCGCTGCCTCAGAGTCACACAGCAGGAGGAGGGCCCCTGAGTGCTTGCGGCCCTGCCCCAGTGCCTTTTGCCCGTGGATCAGACATGCTGCCTCGGGCCCCACGTTGGGTAGATCGCTGGGTTTTCTGGGGGCAGACGTGGGACCGGCTTGGCGTTCACGGGCCTGAGTGGCCGTGAGAGAAAGCGCGTGTGCCCCCGGCTTGGGTGGCCGGGCGGGTGGGGAGCGGCCCCATCCTGCCCTGTCCTGCTGGAGCGCCCGGGCCTGGTGGCCCAGCTTGAGGTCCCATTCCAGGGGCCCGAGGCAGCTGCCCTTTCCTCCTCCACGGGCTTTGCCGTCCGAGTCAGGAGAGATGGTCGTGGCTCACGGCGCTGCTGGAGAGGTGAAATATGAATTGAAGGATTTATCACAGTTTTGTTAATTTAAGGATTAAATTAAAGGTTAAGTTAGTTTGTGTCAATTTAACAACTTAAGGGTTTAACCAAAATCCTTGAGTAACTACCTCCAGGGAGGCCGGGAGCAGGATGGGGGCCCCGCTGACGGGTGGGGCACAGGAGGAGCAGCGACGGAGCTGGGTGGGATACCTGTCCTTGGGGGTGGGGGGGGGGGCGCTGGCCGCGTGGCCCCTGGCCCAGGGCACCCGGCTATGCAGCTCTGAGCAGCCTAAGTGCGGTGAATGGGCTCAGACGGGGCCGCAGCAGATTCCTTCCCCGGCCTCAGGCTCGGGCCTTTTTCCCAGGAGAAGGTCTCAACCGGGTGCAAAATGGGTCCTTAAACGCCTCTCTTGCACTTGCTAATCTCCCCGTTTAACGAGAGCCAGACCAGTTAAAAGGCAGCAGCATCCAGTGATAATTGAACGTAATCACCGGCTTTTATTCTCGTCGTATGTATTTTTTAGTGTTTTTACTCTGATGTTTGCGTGAGCGGTGTCTGGTTTTCGGTCTTGGCCACGGGGTGACGTTTCCTTCTGAAAGCAGGGGGGTTCCTTGAAACAGTGAGTGTCCCCTTGAAGGGACGGTACCAGCGGTGGTGGCAGGAACTTGGGAAGGCGGGTAACGTTTAGTAAGTCCTTGCTGTGCACGGGGCTTTTTGTCCGTGTGGATGTGCTTGATGCTTACGAAGCCCTGCAAGGTGGGGAAACTGAGGCTCAGAGAGGTGACCTGATATATCTGAGGCCACATCGCCGGGATTTGCTCCTGGGTCCTTTCAGCTGCCAGGGTTGGGGGGTGGTGGTGGTGGGGTCTTTGTACCTTCCTGTGTCCCATGGACTGGGGGGGGGGGGCTAGGTATCCTGACATTAGCTTCTCACCCCTGCGTCTAGGACCACCTGCCCTGTGCCTCCCCGCCCCCTCCCAGGAGGGGTGTGGCTAGAGGCGGGGGCGATGCTGTAAGTATTTCTGGGGGGAGTTCTGCCTCAGGTGCTGAGCTCCATCTTCAAGGGTCTCAGATTTTCATGCTGGGAAGCGGGTTGACGTTCTTTAAAAAAATCCTGCCCCCTTTTTCCAAGTCTGGGAACCCGTTTCTTTCCATCCACCTATGATCTGTTGATTTAGGTAACACTCCCTGCCCACCCGCGGAGCCTTGTGTAGGGATAGGGCCCCGCTCCATCCCATCACGGACCTTCTCTAGGAGAGAGATTTAGAGGTGTACCTAGGTGGGCGGAGGGCCTGCCTGCTGGGGGGCTGGCCTGTGCAAAGGCCCGGAGGTGGGAAAAGAAAGCCTCAGCAGAAAGCAGTGCTGTTTGCTTTGTGCTCTCGGGGCTAGGTCCTGCCAGGCTTGGGGCACCCAGCAGGGGAGCCACGGGCAGCCACGGACCGATGGGGTCCAAGCAGGAGAGGAGTGAGGTTTTGACCTAGGCATAGAAAGAGGATCTGGAGGCTGAGGACCAGGTCAGGGCTCAGTGTGGACAGTCACCTTGGGGGGGGGGGGGAAGAGGGGGGACCCCGTGTCTGGGCGGCAGAGCTGGGGGGAGGGGGGACCCCGTGACTGGGTGCCAGAGACCTGACTTCAGACCCCTGGATGGGCAGGGCGGGCGCCTTGGCCACACTGCACAGGGTCTCCATGTGGCGCTGATGGCTGAGGGCGGGTCTCGGTGTCTACGGTGTGTGGAGTTGGCCTGGGGGTCTGTCTTGTTTTCAAACAACTTTTTTACACTTATTTATTTATTTTGAGAGAGAGAGCGCGAGCGTGCGCACAGGCAGGGGAGGGGCAGAGAGAAGGAGAGACAGAATCCCAAGCAGGCTCCGCACTGTCAGCACAAGCCCGACGCGGGGCTCGTCCCGCAAACCATGAGATCATGACCTGAGCCGAGATCAAGAGTCGGGCGCTTAACCGACTGAGCCGCCCAGGCGCCCCTGGGGCGTCTGTCTGCTCTCAAGGGTGTAAAGCAGGAATTCAGGGACCCCCTGAGCCTATCACTGGGACAGTCCGGATCAGGCTGGGAATTTGGAGGGGAGCCCAGCCCAGGCCGAGTGGGAAAGACGGGTGAGAATCAGAGGAGGGGGAGTCACTGCAAGGACAAAAGGGTGGGGGCGGGCTCGGGCCGGGCCTGGGAGCCCAGCCCGGTGAGCAGACAGTGGGTGTTGGGGGCAGCAGTGTTGGGCTCTGAAGGCCAAGTGACGGGCAGGGTCCCCTCTGGTAACTTCTGTCACGGTGAGAAGGCGCTGCCGGTCGGTTTGTAGTCAGACGCTCCTGACCCCCAGAGTCCCGGGCAGGGCCCGCGGGATCCGCCGCCGCCCATGGGGCGGGTGGGGCCCTGGCACCAGCCCAGCTGTTTCCACCCCACACGTGTGTGTTTTCTACCGGCTTCCTTGAGATGCAACCCACACACCACAGAATCCACCTGTCAGGAGGATACAATTCAGTGGTTTTCAGTATGTCCACGTAGTTGTTCGATCACCACCTCTTTCTAGTTCCAGAACATTCCATCAGCCCAAAAGCAACCCCATCCCCATCCCCAGTCACACCCCAGCCCCCGGCCCCCACGAGCCCCCTTCCTGTCCGTGGATGAGCCCGTTCAGGACGTTTCACACACACGGACTCGCACCCCGCGTGGCCTCTCGTGTCGGGTTCCCTCCCTGAGCGTCGTGTGTCTGGGGTCCGTCCGCGGGGCGGCGGGGGTGGGCGCCTCGCTCCTGCTCGCGGCCGAGGGACCTTCCTGAGTGTGGTGGACGTGTTCTATCTGTTTATCCATCAATGGACACTGGGTTGGTTTTTAAATTTATTTTATTTTTTATTAAAAATTTTTTTTCATGTTTGTTTATTATTTTTGAGAGAGAGAAAGAGACAGAGCGCGAGCCGTGGAGGGGCAGAGAGGGAGACACTGAGCTGTCAGCACAGAGCCTGACGCGGGGCTCGAACCCACAAACCATGAGATCATGACCTGAGCGGAAGTTGGATGCTCAACCGACTGAGCCCTCCAGGCGCCCAACACTGGGTTGTTTTACGCATTAATTTGTATAGTCACTTCTGAGGTGGTTGGGTGACCTTGGGCCTATCGTCCTCTGTTGGAGGCGGGGAGCCTGTTTTAGATAAATGTCTGATGTGACACTGAGTTTCTTCCAAGAGAGATGGTCACAGGACAGTGGTCCTCAGGGTGGTGGGAATGTGACAGGGGAGGGACCCTTGGGTGGGATCCACCTCTGAAAAGGTGAAGACTCTAACTGATTCACTGGCCCGGTGAACGTTCATTGAACCCTGCCGTTCACTGGGGGCTGGGGACATGTTATGGACAGAAAGAGACCCTGTCCTTGTGGGGAAATAAACAAATGATGAGGGTGCTGCTTGGTGGCGAGCTGGTGAGGGGTTGGGGGTACAGGGGAGGCCTACGTGAGGAGGTGACGTTGAGGGAGCCAGTGAGTCCTGGTAGAGAGCTCGGCAGATAGAGGACACGGCCAGTGCAAAGGTCCTGAGGTGGGAGCATGCCTGGAATGTTTGGGGGTTGTGGCTGGATCCGAGGGAGGGGTGGGGAGGGACCACAGCTCTTTGGGGCTGGTCTCTGCCTCTGGATTGAGGCCCAGCTTGCCCTAAGCTGGAGAAGGCCTCTGGGTGCCATTCATGCCCCACTGCCCTTCCCCCGTGGGGGCCCAGGGCAGGGTCCACCCCCCTCCCCTCCCCCCAGGTTAATAGGCAACAACTGTGCCTCTGGATCTGTGGCCTGCTCTGATCCCAGTTTCCACTGTGGGGGTGATGCCTCTCTGCCTTGAGCTTTCCAGAAAACCCGGCCATGCCTCACGGGCTGTTCACCTCACCAAAGACTGTAGTTGTCCCCTGTGCCGACGGTCTCAGAGGAAGAGAATTCCTTCCTGATGAAGGGACAAGATCAGGAAGGCTTCCTGGAAGAGGCAGCTGCATGTGCTCTGAGCTTGGAGCAAGGAAAGGGGGAGGCAGGGAGCTGGTGAAGGGTGTGGGGGCTTGAACACCAGCTAAGAGGCTGAGCCTTGTGACCAGGCTGTGCAGGGCCTCACAGGGAGGAAGGTTCTGGGGGCTGGAGGGGGACAAAGGCCCCACAAGGGAGTTGGGAACCAGCAGTGAGATTAGGACTGCCCCCATTCCAGCCACCCCAGTGGGGGGACGGGCCACAGGGCTCCCTTCCTCAGCCAGACTCTGCTCTCCTTCCCTGCACCCGTGGCCACGGCCACGGCCACGGCCACGGCTGTTTCCTTTTAGTTAGCACAGGAATGTTGCCGGTGTTGGGCTCCGTGCCTGCCTGGGCCAGGACCCCTCATTCCACTGGAGCTGCCTGGCATGGGCCTGGAAGGACCGGTGTGTGACCCCCACCCCCCACCCCCCCCCCACCCCCCGCCTCAGACCCAGCTCATCCTGCCCGCTGGGTGACCTTGGGCAGGTTGCGTAACCTCTCTGGTGCCTTTAAAATATAAACGCCTCCCAAAGCCGAGGCCTCTGCAGGGCCCGGCTCGTTTGGGTTTGGGCCTCATTAGCTCATCTCCTGAAGCCAGGATTATCTCATTCGCTCTCAGCCCACACCCTCTCGAGTCCTGAGCCGCCCACATCGGGGCTCGAGCCCAGAATTTGCTCCAAGCACTGTAAAAATAATCAGGCGAGGACAGGAGTCTGCCTGTGCTGAGGGTGGGCCTCCAGGAGGAGGGTCTGTCCCTCCACCAGCAGCTGCTGTGGCCCATTGCCCAGCAGAGCCAGTGGAGGCCCAGAGACGGGAGTGACCAGCCCTGGGCCACACGGCCGGCGGGGACAGCTCTCACCTGTCCAAACCCGACCGTGTGTTTTGGCCCAAGCTCGATTCTCTGCCCAGCATCTCCTGACATCTGGCCTCTGTGTCCCTCGCTGGGTCCTGAGGAGCGTCCCCGCAGTCCCATTGTCCCCCCACCCCCACCCCCACCCCCACCTGTGCGGCCTGGCCAGGCCTCAGGGAGGCCCTGTGCTCGGGGAGCACTCAGGAGCCCGCCTGTCTGGATCGAGCGTCAGTTGGCCCGCTGAGGAAACGGGCCGAATCACTCCACCTGCCTCTCAGCGTCGTCAGGAGGGTGCTTCCCAAATGCCCTGTACATGCTCACCTGCTCCCGAGCCTCAGTTTCCCATTCTGGGAAATGGGGCTGAGCCCTGCGGGGGGAAGATGGGGAGCCCTGGGACCGGTGTCCCTACTTCGTGGCCGTTTGATTAGGATTCTGCGGTCAGACTTTGTCCTTCGGATTGTGATGCGTTGTCTGGCTTACCTCGGTCTCCCTGGCTCCAGGGGCAGGTCCAGAGCCTTCGGGGTACAATCCCGTTCCCTGGGCTGCGGCCCCTGACACCAGAAGGGGGGCACCCCCAGCAGCGGGGCAGGGCGGACCCCTTACCTCCCCGCATCGCACCCTCCCCGGCGGCCCCTGAGGCCCAGGGCGAGAAACCCCTTAGCCCCCCAGGCCCGGCTTGGGGGCGGGAGATGCTCCGCGCCGGCCCAGCCCCCGCGTGCCGGCCTCCGCGTTGCCATGGGGACGGTGCGGTTGCCAGGGCGACCGCCTCCCGCGGGCCCCACCGGAGGGGGGGGGCGGCGCCCGGGGCGGGGCGGCTTTGGCGCCCTGAGGCGTGGGGAGGGGCGCCGAGGGGGGCACACAAGGCTGTGCCCTCTAGGCTGCGACCGGGACGACAGGGACGTTGAAGGGAGGGATGGATATTGTCTCCCCGGGGCCTGTGTGCCTCTCCACAGTGGGCCCGCCTGACCTTCCCCTGACCTGGTTCGGCCGGCAGGGACATGCCGCCCAGCGAGGACACTGCCTGCCTTGTTGTCTCCAGCCTGGCAGGCTGGCCACAGAGCGTCTCCGTGTCCCTGTGTCCGGCCTGAATGGCCGCCTGCCTGCTGGGGTGCGGACCCAGCATTAGGCCGCTGCTGCCTCTGCCCTGCGGGGCCCTGTGCGCGCTGGGGTCTCGGTGGCTATATGCCCCTCGCCCAGCTGCACCGTCTTCCTGGTGGGTCCCTGGAGGCCGCGTGGCAGCTGGGAAAGGGTAGGCCTGTGGGGTGGCCCGGAGCTCTGTGCTTCCCGGCTGTGTGACTGTGGGCAAGTGACTTGCCCTCTCTGGGCTTCACTTGCCAGCGGTGGGAGGAGTGCACCAGGCGGAGTGAACAGCAGGCAGGATCAGGAGCTTGGAGCGCTTGAGGTGGACCGGAAGGGTCTGGGGCTCGGAGTAAGCAGGAGGCAGAGCCAGGGAGGTGAGGGCGGAGAGGTGGACAGGGCTGGGCTACACTGGGACTTCCTTCACGGGGTGATGGGAGCCAGGGACATATAAGGGCAGGAGAATGAGTGGCTCTGATTTTTGTTCTGCCTCTGTTGCGGGTGGAGCGGGGACCTTCAGGGGGCAGGCAGGTGACAGGCTGTGGTCGAGGCCGCAGATGGGAAATGTGAGCTTTGCGAGAAGTGGAGGGCGGGCCTCCGTGGGGCACACAGAGCAGTGTGGCAGACCCAGAAACGTAGCTGATCAGGCCCTTCAGGGAGGGCCTCCAAGCTAGGTTGCTGGATCGAGCCTTTCCTGAACTTCACCCAGCTGAACCCAGCCTCCCTGAGGAAGGAGAGGGGGAAGCCACAGAGGGTGCGGCTGGTGTTGTCGGGTCCCTGGGAGGCACAAAGGGGCCAGGTGCCACCCGCCAGGAAGGGAAGAGCTGGGTGGGGTCACCTGGCCGGGGCGTGAGAACCAGATGACTTCACGGGTCTCGGCAAGGCCAGGAACCCGAGCCTGAGTGGGGTGTGTGGTGGGGCATTGCAGTTCAGGATGGATCTCCCCGGGAGCAGCCGCCTGGGTGTGGGTGAAGCCTCAGTCCCAGGGGTGGGCCTCACCCAACACACCGTGTGACTGTGCCTCTGTCTCTTTTCTGGATGGCAGTGGGCGGGGCGGGGGGCACCTAACAGGAGCTCGGGCGTCTGTACCCACTGTTTATGCAGATGGGGAGCCAAGGCCCAGAGGGGTTGGAGGGTCTGTGGAGGGTCTTTGGAGGCCCCGGGGTGGCTCCTGGCCCACGGCTGAGGGCTGGCCGGGGCAAAAGCAGACCTGGAGGACGGTCTGTGACTCCGTCCCTGTGCAGATGAGGTCTTGTAAAAGGATCCGGGTCCCACTGCCCAGAACCACCCCCCCCCCCCCCGTGCCCGCCGGCCCTGCCCCCGTGAGACTGGTGAGGCCAGAGCGGCCCTGGGATCGCTGGGGATTTGGGCAGAGAACCGGGAGGCAGGGGGTCCACGCTGGAGCCCAAGACCCTGTCTCCTCTCCCTGCCTCGCCTTGTCACAGAGGCCCTGGAGGCCAGACTTTATCCTCAGGCCCGTCATGGACGACAGCTCAGGTGCAGACGTTTCATTGAGCACCTGATGTGTGCAACTACTGAGCACCTACTGTGTGCAGCCATTTCACTGAGCACCTACTGTATACAACTACTGACACCCTATTACGTGCAGCCATTTCACCGAGCACCGTGTGCAGGCATCTTACTGAGCACCTACTGTATACAACTACTGAGACCCTATCACGTGCAGCCATTTCACTGAGCACCTACTGTGTGCAGCTTCCAGGGGCCCTGCGAGAGGCCATAGAAAGGAGAGGCCAGGTTCTGCTGTTTCCCGCCACGTGTGGAGGGTTTGGGGGAGCAGTGGGGAGGGAAGGGCAAGAACCAGGCCCCCATCTAGTCCTAGGCCTCTTGCCTCCCCCCACGGAAGCAGGAAGCCTTGTCCCTTCAGCTGCACCTGGCCACACGGACGTTTATCCAGCGCCCGCTACGTGCCAGTTCTGGGTGGCTTCCCGAAAACATCCCGTGGATGAGAAAGGGCATCTGGGGCTGAAATCTGGGTTTGCTGCTTCTTGGCCTCCTGTTCCCCAGGGGGCCCGAGAGCCCTTTCTGAGCACTGGGGCTCCCGGGAGACTCCGGGGGAACCCCCAGGATGGCAAGTCCAAGGGTTGGGAGGGGGGCCGGGGGTCCTTCACCCTCCGTGTGTCCCTCCCGGCGCTGGATGACAGGTGCTTGCTGGGTAGGAGGGCGAGGGGAGGGCTGTCCTGACCAGTCTCCGAGTCTGGGCGAGGGGCTGCACGCCTTTTCCTGCACATCCTTCACGACCCAGCTCCTCCCCAAGCCCTTCCCCAGTCTCTAGGCAGAGCCCCGCCCTCCTGTCCCTGGGCCCGGCTCTGAGGGGGGCAGGAAGCTTTGCGGGATGAGGCTCAGGACAGGACAGAGCTGCCTCTGAGGGGGGCAGGGAAGGGTCCCACGAAGCTGGAAGGCACAGGGCTGGGTTCTGACCAGATCTGTTGAAAGCAGGCTGGGGTGGGCCCCACCTTGACCTTGCGCATTCTCTTCCCCCAGGGTCCTGGCGGCAGAAACCACATCCCAGCAGGAGCGGCTCCAGGCCATTGCAGTGAGTCCCCTGCCCCTCGGACGGTGTGGATGGGGGTCGGGGTCTCCACACCCAGCCCGGGGCCCTTGGGACTCAGAACCAGGGCGTCCCGCGGGAACCCTGAGTGCCTCCCCACAAAATGGACATGAAGGGATCCCCTCAGTTCTCAGAACGTGGCCTCCTAGTGGAGATGGGGGGACAGGTGGGGGGGGTCAGGCCGGGGGCTCAGGCTGGGGGGTCAGACCGGGGCATAGGCTGGGGAGGACGGGCGGGATCCGATCGGCTAAGCAGGTGCCATTCACAGTAAAGCAGGATCTGTGTGGGCAAAGCGTCCAGTGGGTTTGGTGGGGTCTGTGTGGCCCCCGCCTAGTCCTGACCCGTCGTGTGCATCCCCGTCAGGAGAAGCGGAGGTGGCAGGCGGAGATGGAGAGCAAGCGTCGGCAGCTGGAGGATGACCGTCGGCAGCTACAGCACCTGAAGGTCCTGAGCGGGCGGCCCTGCCAGGGACCTGGGCCTCGTCTGGGGGGAGGCAGAGCCTCTGGGACCTGGGACCCCTCGGCTGGTGGGGGGGCAGGGCCTCAGGACCTGGGCCTTGTCTGGCGGGGGTGGCTGGGCCCCAGGACCCGGGCCTCGGCTGGTGGGGGTGGCCAGGCCCCAGGACCCGGGCCTTGCCCCTGACAGGGGCTGGGGGAGTGGGAAGGCAGAGCTGACCGGACCCTGACTCTGACCCGGGTCCCTATCAACCCCAGTCCAAGGCGTTGCGGGAGCGCTGGCTGCTGGGGGAGACGTCCTCAGCATCACAGGGGGACGAGGACATGCGGAGACAGATGCGGGAGGACGAGCAGAGGGCGCGGCTGCTGGAGGGCTCCATCTCCAGGTGGGTGGGGTGCGGTCCAGGCGCGGCTTCGGTGGATGGCGTGCGGGCCTCTGAGCTGGGCCTGAGGGGGCAGGGGGCTGCCTGGCGCGACCCCCTGCTCCTTTCAGCGTCCGGCGGTGCAGGTGTGCGAGGGTGACCGTCGGGGCGGATCCTAGAGGATGGGAGTTGCCCGCAGCGGCCTCCCTGGGGGTTTCCTGGCGCCAGCCCCGCCGGTGAGCCGTCCCTGGCTTGGTGCTGGTGCCGGCCACAGACGCCCAGGCAGCTGGGCCCGCAGGAAGCCTGGGGAGTGGGGGGCGGGCCCAGGGAAAGTGACCCCCTCCCCGCCACCCCCCCCTCCCCCGCCCCGGCCCGGGACAAAAGGCCTGGGGTTTCCGGGCAGGCAGAGGCTCAGCTCCAGGGCGGCAGGGTCACGGTGGAGGGAAGTGACGGCCAAAATTCCAAGCGTCCGCTTGGCCAGAGAAGGTCCAAGAGGCGTGGGGCCTGCCCGGGCCCCACAGCTCGGCCCGCCCACCACGAAGACCTGGGATCCTGGCCTGCCGTCCAAGCCTATTCCCCGGGGCCAGAGCAGGGGGCTCGAATGGAGGCGGGACTCAGGCGGGACAGGACTGCCGGGCAGAGGGCAGAAACTTGCCGGGGATTGTTGGCCACTGGGGGCTGGACGAGGTGGGCTGCTACATCCCACCCTGCTGGGTGCAGCCCTGGGCGGGGCGGGGCACACGGGCCAGCTCAGGAGACGTCACGGGGGACGGGGCCTCGCTTGAGCCCTGCCGTGTGTCCCGCACGAGTCAAGTGCTTTGGGGGCCCTTGGCTTTCTTCCCCCTCCTCAGGTGGCTCTGCCTGGACGCCTCCCTCAGGAAGCCCTCCAGGCTGACCCTAACTGTGGCCAGCCTGTCCACCTAGGGCTAGGCTCGCTTCATCGGGGGTCACGGCCCCAAGCCCCGGCCTGCGCTGTTTCGTTCTCACGGGGCCATGTGCTTGTTAGTGTGCAGTATTTGGAAGGTGATGTGGGTTTTCCAGTTCCCCCAGAGAGAGAAAGCTTCCTGTAAACATAAATGCGTGTGAACGGAAAACAGGAGACTTGGTTACAAACCAACAGACAAGTACCCGGAGGCAGTGAAGGTGCCAGGGACGGGCCAGCCCGGCCCGGCTGCCTGCCTCGGTTTCCCCGGTTGCCAGAGGGAAGGATGCAAATGGGTCCCAGCGGGTGGGGGGGCATCGGGTCAGGGAGCCCACGGTGGCGCTGGCGCTCACCGCCCCCCCCCCCCCCCCCCGCACTCCCCAGGCTCCAGAAGGAGATTGAGGTGCTGGAGAACGCGGGCCCGCTCACCACCGCTGCTGGAGAGGGCGCTGCAGCCCCGAGCCCGGCCAAGGACGAGAAGACGGAGGTGGCGCTCGATTCTCGGCAGGTGAGGAGGTGATGATGCGCCTGGGGCGCCCACCAGGGCCAGCCCCAGGGCGAGACACCGCCCCTTCTCAGACTTCAGAGCCGCTTCCCGCTGTGCGCCTCAGTTTCCCCCACCCCCCCTTAAGCGCCCCCCACGTGCTGGGGTGTCAGGAGGGACCGCGGGCACTTTGCACGAGACCTGGAGCGTGGGCAGCTCTCGACGAAACCCCCACTTGTCACCCCTGCTTTTGCTGAGTCCGCCACCGCCGTCGCCTGTCCGTGGGCCCATTCCGGTGGGAACAGCGCCCGCCTCGGGTGGAAGACAAGCTCCGGGACCCGGACAGGTCGAGGCCACACTGCTAGGAGCTGGTCTTTACCGGACTTGGCCGTGTTTCTGGGGTCTGACGAAACCAGACCCTGGACGCCGTGTGTTAGCACAGATTCAAGATCTCCCAGGCACCTTTGCTGCTGTAGGATTCAGGAGCCCTGGGACACGTGTTCCCCTCTCGTGTCCTAGCTGTGACGGCACCTTGCCTTGGGGCAGGGGCCCTGGGGGCGTCTTGAAGGCCGGCATCCCTGCCGTGTGTGTCCGGGCCCTTCTCCACATGCTCCTCTGTCAGCTGTCCCCTGTTCTCACTGCTTTCCGGGGCCTGGCTTGGGGCAGACCAGGGGGATGTGGCCTGGGGCCTGGCCTCGCCGAATCACGCCAGGAGAGCGGGAGGAGGGTGGTCAGGCCGCGATGGGTCAGCCCAGGGTCCTGCGGAGTCCCTGAGGAGGCATTTGATGCATGGGAACCCTAGACAGACTTCCTGGAGGAGGTGGGTTTTGAAATGGAACAGGAGTTCTTCGGGCTTGGGCTCGAGACGAGAGGGACCTTGCACCGAGGTTGACTGTGTATAGACCTTGTTGTCGTGAGGCCCGCGTCCTGGAGACTGAGACACTGGTTGGGTACATGACACGGTACCTCGAGGGACAGTGACATGATGTGGTCGGGGTGCAGAGTGAGAAACCAGCCAGGCAGAAATATAGAGTGCAGAGACGTCACATACAAAGGCCCTGGGACAGGAATGTGTTCAAGGAACAGGGAGGCTGGCCAGACATGGGGGGTGGGGGAGGAGAGGCCTGCGGGCAGGGAATCTGTGGACCCGGGACCCTGGGGGTCGTCGAGGAGGGTTTCGTCTTCGTTTGGGGAGCAACAGAGAGCCACCGGTGGCTTCTGAGCAGGGCGGGACATTATCTGGCTGTCACAGGCTAGGGGAGGGGTGGGGGGGTCCCTTCCGGAGGAGACCGCACCTGTGATGGGGTCACCAGCTGCGAAGCCGAGCCCTCTGCGGGGTCCCCCCCCCCACTGCTCCCAGCGGGAAGGCGCGCCCCAGCCCTGACCTCTGTCCCTTCTTTCTTGCAGGCCCCGGTGGGCACGCCCAAAGGTAGGCTCCGGGGAGGGGCGGGGCACGAGCGCCCTCTGGTGGCCGGAGGCGGGTGGTGGGCTTGGGGAGGGTGCCTGGAAAGTGACGGCTGGTGGCTGGCGTTGCCGACGGAGGCCGGTTATTGTCGCTTCTGTGGAGCCCCGCCTCTGGCCACGTCCACTTGCTCCTGTGCCGGCGGGCGGGCGGGCCTTGGTTTTCACATCTATACAATGGGATCTGTGGGGGCAAGAAATCAGCGTCTCAGCAAGTCCGGGGGTCGGGCGCTGTTTTAAAGGACAAGGTTCCCCGCCCCCAGGTGAAAGTCTGCCATTCAGGAAACAAAGACAAAAAGCCAAAAGTTTGAGATGTGCGATCTATCTTACTCCCTTCCTCAAAAAGGATCACAGATAAATAATATACATCTGCCAATATTTCACAAATATGTATGGTGCTTAAATGTAGATTTAATTGCAAATATGATTGTTAAATATAATAAAGTATTAACCATATTAAAACTATTTAATATAAATTATATTTTTAAAGCACATATTGAACTAGTATCCGCATGTGGAGCGTGGAAGGAGGGCCACCAGCCGGGACTGGAGGTGGTGGCCAGTGCCTTGGCCTGATTTGTTGCATGTTAATTATTCAGGGGAGTGTCTTACTGTGGAATTAAAAATGAATAAGTAAAAAAAAAAATCCACCAGGGCTCTCAGGGATTTTGTGAAAATCATCTGAGCTGAGAGATGGAACCAGACTGGGGGCTGGTGTGTGTTTAGGGGTTCTGGACGTGCACACGTGTGGAGGGGAGTGTCTGGGTGTCTGGGCAGTGTCTACATGTCTGGGGGTTATCTGGCTGCCTGGGTGGGGTGTCCAGGCGTCTGGGGGTGTCCAGGGGGTGTCTGGGGGTGTCCAGGTATGTCTGGGTATCTGGGGGGTGGCCGAGTGTCTGGGGGCATCTGCAGGGGGTTGTCTGGGGGGGGTGTCTGGGTGTCTGAGGGTATGTGAGCATGTGGGGAGGTGTCGAGACAGCTGGAGGTGTCTGGGTGTATCTGGAGGGGTGTCCGGGGGTCTGTGCGACCGTCCCTCCTCTGACCCCCATCTCTGTCTCTACCCTTCACTCCCTGAACAGAGAAAGGAGTCTCCAACACGCCTGTGAGGACGGTCGAAGGCTCCACCATGATGAAAGCAGGTGGGTCGGCCCCCTGCCTCGCCCCCTGCACCCAGCTGTGTCCCTGGGCTGAGCGCCGGGCCCAGGGGGCCTGGAGAGGCAGGGGCCGGGGCAGACGCAGATGCTCCCTCAGCAGGAGCTGTGGTTATGGGGGTGGCAGCCGGACCGAGGCCCAGCCCTGAGCCTGGGGGGTGGGGCCCGGCCGCCCCCCTGCTTTGGCACCCTGGTCACGCGCTGGCCCAGCTTCCCTGAGAAGGTGGGGCCCCTCGCATGGCCGCTCTCTAACCCAGTGCTCCCCACGGCGTCCTCCCTAACCTTGCTGCCCCCTCCCTGCCTGTGGGGCGGCGCACAGGCCCCCCCCCCCCCCCCCGCACACGCCCGCACGTGCTCACTGCAGAGCCTCCCTCCTCTGCTGTCCTCAGGCTGCCTCAGGACAGGGAGCGAGCGCACCGTTCCCGGAGGTGACCAAGCTGGGACTCAGGCATTTCTGCGCTTCTGGGAAGCCGAGAGAGAGACAGGGTTAGCGCTAAGCATCACACAGGGTTGGGGTTCAGGTTCTCGCTCTGCCACAAGGTGACTCCCCGTCTCCGCCTGTTGGGGCAGCGGGATTATACTGACTGCAGGCCAGGGTCAGGGACCCAACCCGGGAGCAGTGACGGGTGGTCACAGCTGGCAAAGCCTTATTGCTGCTGCTGGTATTGGGGTGAGTTGTGGATGCAGGAAACCACAGAGGGAGGTGAAGACCACATTGGGGGCAGGGTGGCCAGGACACCTTGGACGGTGACAGGGGAGGCCCGGGGTCTCGTGCAGGGTCAGGCAGTTTTGCCCCAGGAGGCAGGGGACAGAGGGTAGCATTTGCCAGGGAGGAGGTGTCTTCAGGACCTCTGTGCCAGTCAGACCAGCTCCACCCTGTCCCTTAACCAATGACCTTGTGTAGTGCACAACCCACGCAACTGTGTGTCTGGAGATGAGGGTGTTAGGTGGTGCAGGGGTGTGGATTAAATGGCATTCGTTCAGTCATTTGGCAAGTGCTTATTGAGCACCTGCTGTGTGCAAGGTGTGAGGGGCACAACCCGGGGCGGGGGGTGGGGCTGACATTCTCATAAGGGCAATGTCTACGCAGTTAACTTATGGAGAAAATAAGGCAGCGGGTGGAGCTGGAGGGGGCACATTTTAATCAGAGGGCTCAGGGGAGGCCAAACTTAGTAGGTGACATTTGAGCAAGGACCCAAAAGAAGTGAAGGAGCAAGGCACAGGGAGATAGGTGTTTCAGGTGGAGGTCACAGCACATGCAAAGGCCCGGGGGCTGGATTTGTACCTGCCCGGGGAAGGAATAACCAGGAGGCCTGAGTTGATTGGAGCAGAATGAGCTAGGGGGGAGAGAGGAAGGAGGTGAGCGCAGGCCAAGTCATGCTGGGTCCCGTGGGTGTGGGAGGACTCAGGCCTTAACCCTGGGACAGCACAGGGGAGCCCTGGAGGGCTGTGGGGGGAGGAGGGACCTGTACCACCCAGTGCTCACTGGCGCCCCTCTGGTGGCAGTGGGGAGAACAGACCGTGGGCGGCGCCTGGAGGCCAGTGAGAGGGCAGGAGAGGCCTTCAGTGGGTCCCAGAGCGGTGGGGGGGAGATGGGGAGCTGACCTGGTCGGGGGACACGGAGAGGTTGAGATGTGGGTTGAGATTCCAACTGTTCCCAAGGCGCACCCACTAGATTTGCAAATGGACAGATGTGGGGGGTGAGGGAGGCAGAGGAGGAGGGAATTGCAGCTTATGGGGGCAGATTGGAGGGAGTCTTGGACATGGTGATTTGGGGGCTCCTCGGGGACCCTGAGGGGAAGGTGGGATACTGGGATTCAGGGCGAGGTCCTGGGGGCCATGGTCAGCACCCGGGGGTCACTGCTAGGACCCAGGCTCCCCATGTGGTCTTTGTGGTGGTGATTTCTGTACAGTGGGGGCGGGATTTTGGCTGTTGAATTATGGCTCTGACGGGTAATGACGCTCATTTACTTCAAGAGGGCATTTTCCATTCTTCATAGTGAAAGAGCTGACGATCAGTTCGATAGTTGACCGAAGTACGGACGCACAGACATGCTGACCACCGAGGCGGGGGTGGGGGGTCCAGGACGGGGCGGAGATCCAGCTGGGAACGCAGGCCTGCCAACCCAAGTTCAGACCTTGGCTGTGACCGTGGTCAAGGCATGGCCTCCCGCGGGCTCTGAGGAAGCAGAAGCAGCGTAAGGCTTTCCACGTGGGGTGGGATGCGAGTTTGGGCTTCGAATGCCGAGCCAAGGACCTCAGGCTGGCGCCCGTGTGGCGCTGGGAGGCTGTGGGCAGACGAGGAGCTGGGGGGTGCTGCGTGGAGGGCGTCCCCACTGCTTGGCTCTGCGCTGCCGGCTCCCCTCCCTGGCTTGGCTGCAGCCGGCGGGGGGGCACGTGGGCAGGTGGCCTTGGGTAACCCGTGCCTCCCGTGCCAGCCATGTACTCGGTCGAGATCACGGTGGAGAAGGACAAGGTGACGGGGGAGACCCGGGTGCTGTCCAGCACCACCTTGCTCCCTCGGGAGCCGCTCCCTCAGGGCATCAAGGTTTACGAAGACGAGACCAGAGGTATGCGGCCCCCGCCCCCCACCCCCGCCCCCCCTGCCCCCAGGCCCCCACCCCAGGCCCCCGCCCCCCGCCCCCCACCCCCCACCCCCGGCCCCCAGCCCAGGCCCCCACCCCCGCCCCCCACCCCAGGCCCCCACCCCAGGCCCCCACCCCCGCCCAGCCCCGCCCCAGGCCCCCCCCCCCCCCCGGCCCCCAGGCCCCCGCCCCCCCGGCCCCCCCGCCCCCCGGCCCCCCGCCCCCCGGCCCCCAGGCCCCCACCCCAGGCCCCCGCCCCCCAGCCCCGCCCCCCACCCCAGGCCCCCGCCCCCCAGCCCCTGCCCGCAGCCCACCTGAGCTGACGTGGGTGCTGCTCGGGGAACGGTCTCACCCCCCAAAGCCCACTGCTGACCTAGAGGCCGTTCAGTACTGGGCCTGCAGCCCTGTCTTTGTTCACTCCGGGAACCTGACCAGAAGCTTGGCTGAGGGCTGGGTCCTAGGCTGGGCTTGGGGAATCGAATCACAGAGGGACGCGGCTCTGTCCTAGCAGAGCCCCTCGGCCCGTGGGCCCAGCCCTTCAGTCTGGAGCTCACGAATAAATTTAGATGATTATTGTTGAGATAAAGATGACGAGACCCCCTGAGGTGCAGCGTCTAGCGGGGGCGGGGAGGGGCCAGGGGAGGCTCCTCAGAGGAAGTGAGCAGGGCCTCCGGACGCACAGCACCGGACGCACAGCAGGTGCACAAGGAAACAGTGTGCCTCACGGAGGCCACAGCATGTGCAAAGGCCCTGTGGCGGGATGGAGTTTGCTGAGCTGGAGGACCTGAAAGGAGCCTGTGGGGCTGGTGCAGAGTGGAGGGAGGCGTCAGGTGAAGCGTTGGCGGGAGGGGCGAGCAGGGGCCAAGGTGCCGAGATCTGGTTTGGTTTTGGGAGTTCCCTCTGGCGGCCGGGAGGGAAACAGGGTGTGAGAGACTCCGGCAGGAAGCCTGATGAGCAGCAGCCTTGGTCAAAAGTCCCAACACGCCTGTCTGTCTCTCCCTCTCTCTCTCTGTAAGTCATAAGCCATAAAATTCACTCTTTTTGTTTTTAGGTAAAAAAAAAAAAAACCCACTTTATTTATTAAAATGTTTATGTTTCAGAGAGAGAGAGCACACGTGCGCACACGCGTGAGCGGGGCGGGGGTGGGGGGGCAGAGAGAGAGACACAGAATCCAAAGCAGGCTCCAGGCACAGAGCCCGACGCGGGGCTCGAACTCACAAACTGTGAGATCATGACTTGAGCTGAGGTTGGCGCTCAACTGACTGAGCCAGCCAGGCGGCCCAAGAAAAAACTTTCTTTTAAACTGTGTTATCCGTCCGTGTTTAGACAGCAATTTCATAAATATTTTGGCATTTAAACTTTTGCTCATTTTTGGCATGGCCTGTGGGGGATAGTATATAAATAACCCCAGGGAGGGGAAATTTCGGGCAGTATTTACTACAATGGTAGGAAAAAGGAGAAAATGCGCGTTGAGAAGACATTAAAAAGTTGTATGCAAAATTAAGGCAAACCATTTGCTTTCCTCGTGCCGTGGAGTTCATGGAGCTGGCCGCCTGAGTCGGGGATAAAATTCTACCGCCCGGCCCAGAGTCCGTCAGTAAGTCCACAGTGGGGTCTGTGCCCAGACGTGGTATATGGAGTGGAAGGGTCCAGGACACCCACACAATTCAGCACATAGTTCAGTGGGTTTTGGTTCGTTCGCCATGTTATGTGCTCTAATTCCAGAACATTTTCGTTCTCCAAAGCAGAAGCCCCATCACCCCCCATGCCCACCGTGGCATCCACGTAACCCCCTTCCTGTCTGTGGATGAGCCTGTTCTGGACGTTTCGCACACGTGGAATCACACACAAGTGGCCGTTTGTGTCTGGTTCCCTCCCTGAGCGCCGTGTGTTCAGGGTCCGTCCGCGTTCATATTTTATGGGCTGAATAATATTCCATTGTTTGGAAGGACCACATTTTGTTTATCCAGTCATCGTTGATGGCTGTCTGGGATGTTTCCTTCTTTTGGGTTTTAGAACGCTATGCAAGTTTTTGTAGGGGCACATGTTTTCATTTCTCTTGGGTGATACCAAGGCATGGGATTTCTGGGTCACATGGGGACTCTGTGTTTTACCTTTGGAGGAACTGCTGGGTGTTTTCTTTCTTTTCTGTTTATTTATTTTTGAGGGAGAGAGACAGAGAGAGACAGAGCATGAGCCAGGGAGGGGCAGAGAGAGAGAGAGGGAGACCCAGAATCCGAAGCAGGCTCCAGTCTCTGAGCCATCAGCACAGAGCCTGATGCGGGGCTCAAACCCACGAACCGTGAGATCGTGACCCGAGTTGAAGTCAGACGCTCAACCGACAGAGCCCCCAGGCGCCCCATCTCCCCCTCCCACTAGCCATGCACAAGGGTCCCCAGCTCCCCGCGTCTTCGGCAACACTTGTTATTGTCCCTCTTCAAGTCACTGTCATTATTTCTGGAGCCATCGTGTCGGTGGTGAGATGATGTCTCGCTGTGTTGATTCCCAGAGCCTCATGATCTTAGAGGCTGTCCGGTCTCTGTGGCTGTGAAAGGGGCCCACTCGCAGCCCAGCTCTGTCGTGGTTTGGAACGTAGACCTGGGTGGGCAGAGTCCCCGTTCCAGCCCTCCCCGGCTGTGTGGCCCTGGGCACGTCCCAGCTGCCTTGGCTCCTGGACAAGAGTGACCTCGCAGGGCTGAGGGCAGAGGCAGTGCCTGATGCCTGGGCTCCCAGAGGGTCCTCCCTGAGCACAGCCTGGCCCAGCCTGGGGGACTCTGGACCCGCCAGACTGGACTCTGGTTGCTTAGCAATGGGAAGGTGATCCATTTCCATGGCGGCCAAGGGCTCGGATTCCTGTCTCGGGGGCAGTGGCCAGTGGGAAATACTCGGCTGGATCCTGTGCAACCAGGGCACGCCCCACCCTCCGGGCCAGGGCACGCCCCACCCTCCGGGCCTCCAGCCCAGAGTCGCTGCAAGGCCTTGAGGTGTGGACACCCGTCCCCCGGATTTGGAAACCGAAAGTAGAGAGCGCTTTCCTTCTGGCCAGAAACTGGGAACTGGAGCCCTGACCCTCGACCCCAGAGGAGGCAAGTCCCTAGGGTGTGTCCCCCCCCCCCCACCCCCACACTGACGAAGGGCAGCTGTGTTTCCAGGAGTCTGCTGGGCTGGCGCCATGGTGTGGCGGGACCCCTCCCTGCCCTCGGGGACTGCTCCCTGACCTTGGGGACTCCAGCCCAGATCAGAGACACCAGTGTGGAGCTGGGGAGATCTGGAGAACGCCTTTAGGAGATTGTATGCACTCAGGTGTCTTCCTTTCAGACATTGGGGGGGGGGGTACACACGAGGCTGGGGGTATCTAGAGGGGCCAGTCTTCTTCCTCAGCGAGCGACGGAGTCCAGGGTGGTCAGGAGAGGGAGTGACCAGACTAAACTTTAACTCAGGGTCAACCACAGGGACCCAAGGAAGGAAGTCACGGTCCCCGAAACTCCTCACGGGAGGGAAACACACTTAGACCACTTAGACCGGTCGGGTCCAGCCCCGGCCGGCTGTGTGACCAAGGGCTGACCACGTCCATGGTCTGAAGCGGCGGGGGACCCAGTCGCCGGGAGACACCGCAGGATGCAAGCAGACAGAGGCCCCGTCCGCTGGATTCCAGTCTTTCCTGGTCTCCAACAGGTGCTTCTGCGCCTGTACATTTTCGTCTGTGCGCCAGTTTGGAGGGGGGCGCACGGACGCCCACAGGGAGCTTTCGATGCCCGTTGGTTTTAAATGCGTGGTCTGGTTTCAAATTCCTTTTTACCCTGGGGGGCAGCCCACAGCCCTGCCAGGCCACCCCTCCTCCCAGAGAGAGCCAGCTTACTCTCCGTCTGTGTGTCTGTCTCTCCCACCCCTGCCAGTGGTCCACGCTGTGGACGGCACCGCGGAGAACGGGATCCACCCGCTGACCTCCTCCGAGGTAGACGAGCTCATCCACAAGGCCGACGAGGTCACGCTGAGCGAGGCGGGGTCCGCGGCGGGGGCGGCGGAGGCCCGGGGGGCGCCCAAGGAGGCGGCGCAGAGCACCCCGTCCAGGCGGGAGATCACCGGTGTGCGGGCCCAGCCGGGAGAGGCCACGTCGGGCCCGCCGGGCATCCAGCCCGGCCAGGAGCCCCCGGTCACCATGATCTTCATGGGCTACCAGAACGTGGAGGACGAGGCCGAGAGCCAGAAGGTGCTGGGGCTGCAGGGCACCATCACGGCCGAGCTGGTGGTCATCGAGGACGCCGCGGAGCTCAAGGAGCCCGCCCCGCCCAACGGCAGCGCGGCCGAGCCCCCCGCGGCCGCCGCCTCCCGGGAGGAGAACCAGGTGGGGCCCGAGGCCCCCGCCAGCGACCCCCAGGACCTGGACACGAAGAAGCAGCGTTGTAAATGCTGCTCTATCATGTGAGCCCCCCGGCCCCCGCCCCCGCCCCGCCCTCCACCCACAGTCACCCACCGCCCGGCCCGGCGCCTGCCCGCCCTCCACCCACAGTCACGGGCCCCGGACACGCGGCTGTCACATGGTCCCGCCGAGGGTTCTTTCAATGGAAAGAGAGGGTCGGGGGTCCCCCACCCCATCGCCACCCCCGACACCCCATCGCCACTGAGCCGTGCACCTGCGCCTGGTGGGAGAGCGACACGGACGGACCCACGTTTCCCGACGCGAGGGCACCCCCTCTCCCCCCCCCCCCCCCACCCCCACGACACGGCCGGGGTTTCGGTGCAGCCGCGGCCGGCGGCCAGCCGCCCTCTGGGCCTCCTGCCTGTGCCTTCCTGCCGCCTCCAATGAGGTCCCCGAGGGGACGTCCTGCCGGGTTAGGGCTCCTGGGGGCCCGCTCTGTCCCCGCTTAGCCCCTGGAAATGGGGTTTCCCGGCCGAAGCTGTGGCGTCCGTACCCAGGCCATTGGGGTGAGGCCATGCTTCTTTGGGGAGTCTGGGTCGGAGGTCAGGTTCAGGGTCCTGGAAAGAAGCCAGGCCCCGCTCTCTGGATACCCCCAGCCCGGTGTGCCCCTCCCCCCAGGCTCTCTCTGGGGTGGCCGGGGGTGAGGGGGGCGGCATGCTGGAGCCTGGGAAGGGAGAGCCCCAGGGACACGCCCCCGTGGGGGATGGGTCCGGGACCCCTGCGCTGTCCCCCTGCCACGGGGCCCAGGGCCACGCGAGCCGCTTCTTGTCCTGAGCTCCCACTCCCACTGGGCCCTTCTTCCTCCTGGTGCTAATTTGGGGACCCTGGGGGGCTGCCCGGGACCTGCTTGGACCAGGGTGCTGGGCCCCTCCAACCATACCCCAGAGATCAGGCCACTGCCACTCCAGCGGGCTTGGCACATTTCCGGCAGTGGTGGGGAGCACGCAGCCTGGGGCGGGGGGGGGGGGGAGGGGGGGCTTCCTCCGCAGGAGACCCCCATCTGCCGCCCCGCCCGATGCGAGCCTGTCCCCTTCCCGCCGGGAGGGGGGCGGGGACGGGTTGCGCTCCTGGGGGCAGCCGACACCTGGATGTGCACACACATCTCCCCGGTTGCAGCCACGCTCGCCCCAGAGGCGCGTTCGTGCACACGCTCGCAGACCCTCCCGTGTGGGCTGTGGTCGGTGAGGCCCCGTCTCAGCCCCTCCCCTAGGGGCCTCCCACCCGGTGCCCGGGGCGGGCGCAGGGGTCGCCTCTGGTCGCAGCCCGGACCCCGACTCAGCTCTGCCCCTTGGTGGCAGGGGGAGAGGCCCCCTGCGAGGTGACTCTGGGCAGTGGCCGTGGGACCCCCTCTTCCTCCTTGAGTCCTCGAGCTGTGAGCCTCCGCTGAAGTGCCCCTCTGCTTTTGATGTGTGACAAGGCCTTGTTGTTCTTGACTTTCCCAGAGAAGCAAATAAACAGTGTGAACAGCCCCAGGCCCTGGCGTCCTTGGCTTTGGGGGGGGGGGGGGGGAGGGTGTGGCCAGGTGGGCGTGGCCCCACCAGGGCGGCCTGGCCATAAAAGGAGGCCGGAAGGAGGGAGCAGGCTTCTGCACCGCAGCCCCGGGCTCCCTTGGACTCACCCCGGTGCCCAGTGCCCACCGCACCTGCACCCACGTGAGCGGCACCTGGGCAGGTAAGGCCTGGAGGTAAGGGGGCAGCTGGTGGTGGCGGGACTTGCTTCCTGCTAACTGTGGAGTCCTCTGGTTCTAAGGCCCGTGCTGGGCCCCCAAGCTCTGCAGAGAAACCGGTCCCCGGGAGCGGGGCGGGGGGACGGTGGGACGCGTTTACAGAGGCTGCCACCCCGCACTTCTGTCCCACTAGGCGATCTTGGAAGTTGCTGCCTCCCCTGGGCCTCAGTTTGCCTATCTATACAATGGGCTTTATGAACCCTGAGTGGGAGGCCTCCTCAGTCTGGGAGCAGGACAGTTGGGTCCTTGTCTCCAGCGTCCCAACATGCTGGGTGATCCAGTCTCTGCCCTTTTTGGGCCTCACTTGCCCAGTATGAGCAGCATACGATGGGGGGGGGGGGGAAACTCAGGTTCGAGTCCCACACTGACCCTCCTCCCTTAGGCAGGATCGGAAGAACCTGGTGGTCCCTACAGCCAGGCGAGAGGCAGTCAGGACAGAACCCCCAGAGCAGGGGATTAAAGCCCCGTCCACTGTGTCCCCGCCCTGTAGACCGACCGCCAGGCCGATAGGTCCAGGCCCACAGAGATGCCGGGGTCCCGCGGCCCCGGCAAGTTCCTTGCACCTTGGCCAAGAATCAGGCTGGATGGCTGAGTGCCCGGCAGGCCCCGCTGCCCATGCTGAGCCTTGGGGCCCCCATCCGTCAGGGGGGCCTGGGCCTTGCCCACCCTGCCAATGTTTTCCGGCACTCTGGGTCCTTTATGTAGAAGTGGCCGGGCATCCTCCCTGCTCCGTGACGTATGCCCATTTCAGAGGAGGGGACAGGCTCAGAGAGGCTAAGTGGAATCTGAACCCCGACCCAGCGAAACCCCCCGCAGAGGCTAGCAGGCTGGGTGAGCCCCAGAAAGGGGCTCTCTGGGGTAGGAGCCCCAAAGGGTGTTCTGAGCCTGGAGCACAGGGTGGGGGGCTGGTTCAGGACCTACTGCGTGACTCTGGGCGTGATGCCCCCTCTCTGGGGTGCCGGAGGGCCTGAGAGCAGCTGGAAGGAGCTTTCCAGTGAGTCCCGGCTCTGTGGGGCTGGAGGCCTGGGGGCCGGGGGGCCGGCAGGCAGTGGGCATGGCGCCTGCCGTCCTCCCTGCCTGGGTATCGTCTTTCTCCCTCCTCCTCTGGACTTTGTTTCCCGGGCCCGGGTGGGGCCGGGGGGGAGGGGGTGCCCCTGCTTCCCCAGGCGGGGCCCTGTCCCCTGGCAACCCGTGGGCAGGGCATCGGGATTCCGGTCTCTGTCCTGTCGACGGCACCAGAGCCAGGCCCAGAGGCTGCGGGGGCCCAGGGGCAGCATGTGAGTCGGGACCCGGCGTGAGGGCAGGGTGGGGGTCCCGTGTGGACCGGGCTTTGTGTCTGGGACGAGCGTTCACGCGTCAGTCGGTAGCCTGTGCTCACCTGTGGGATCCGCGGGGCGCAGGGAGGGAGGTGCCTCAGTCCCCCCGCCCCCGCCCCGCCCCGGGCCCAGCTGGGGTGCAGGGTCTGGTGGGGGCATGTGAGGGTATGGGGGGTGGCCCTGTGAGGGGGCTGGCTGGGAACCCGTGCGGCTGGGGCAGAGTCTGGGTGTCTCAAGGTGTTGGGGCGTCTGCCCAGCCAGGGCCCCGGGAGGACCCTCCTTGCTGTGTGACCTTGCTCGGAGCCTTAGCCCTTCCAACGGGCCTTTGCCCGAGGGCAGGAGGCCAGTGCCGAGGAAGCAGATGTGTGGCACCAGGGGCCATAAACCCAGTTTCAGTCTGGTATCCACGTGATACGGGGTGGGGCTGGGAGGGGCAATGGGGGAGGGGGGCTTCCTGGGAGAGGAGGCGGCTGCCTGGGAACGCAGGCTCCGGCCTCGGGACCTGCTGCTCTGCGGCCGGCTGTGCGGTCTCGGGTGAACAGCCTGCCCTCTCTGGGCCTCGGTTCCCTCTGCTGTTGACTGGGGACAAGAACGGCCCCCTCGCCGCGGGCTCTTACGAGGAGCAAATGAGACGCTGCTGTGGGGCGCTGTGTGCGAGGGGCCACGGGAGACACGGGAGGCTCTGTGATCGCTACCACCCCTCATTCGTGCGGAGCCTCCGAGGCCCCGAAAAGGCTGACCCCCTGGGCTCTACCCCTTCGGGCCCCATGTGGGGGCCTCATCGGCCCGGCTTGCAGACGGGGACACTGGGGTGCCGCAAGAGAGGACGCCTGCCCCGGGGTCACCCCGAGAGCAGTGGTGGGTCCAGCCAGCATTTAAAGACCATTAGCAGCCACCGTGAGAGCATGTATCTGGTGCCTACTGTATACTGGCTACATGGCAGACTTCCGGGGTGGACCCAAGTCCCGCGGACTCTACCTCCGGTCCGGGTGTGGACACTGAGGCCGGAGGTACCAGCCGGCGGGGCCCCGGGGCCTTGAGCCCAAGACCCAGCCTGAGCCCCGCCCACTGGCCTCCGTGACTCACCCAAGAGGAATGGGCCAAGGAGGAGGCAGGGCCCCCACCCAGGCCCACTGACAGCCTCTGGGCAGGTCCCCCCACCGCCTCCCCGGAGTTAATGTCCTAAGTGGCCTGTAAATCCTGCTGGGTGTACGTCCACCTGCCCACTCGGCAAACACTCCTTCATCGCCGTTCGCACACCTGCCTCCCCCCCCACCCTTCCCGGGGAGCTCCAGGGCGTGGGGACAGGCCCGCCCAGCCCTCAGGGTCAGCACCGGGCTGGCGCCGGAGGGGAGGCCTGGAGGCACAGCCAGGTCTGTGGCAGAAATGACCCTGACCTCCAGGTCCTGGGCACGAGCAGGAAACTTGCCAGTCTTTATCACCTCCCTGCTGTATACTGGGCTCTGGCTGCAGGAGGGGGTGCTCATCTGGGCCCTCCGGGAAGAGAGGGTCCTGGGCTGAGGGCTTCCAGGGGCAGAAGACGAGACTCAAGGACGTAGCCACCCCGTGACTTCCGGGAGGGCATCTCCCTGGGGGCTGTGTGGTCCCGGGCAGTGGCGTGGCCCGCGGGCTGGGATTTACTACCCAGGCTTGCTTGTCTTTACCTGTTGCCTTTCTAATTATAGTCTCAGTATTGGATACATACGGACGCCTGCTTAGTACACGTTAGTTAGAACATGGTTCCCATGGTCGATTTTATGTTGCCTGACCCCACCTCTCCAGCTCAGGGCGGGGCTGCGTTTTCCTCTTTAGAACGGCAGCTTTCACAAGCAAGGTGGCCCCAACGCGGCAGGTTCTGATAGAACTGGGAGATGGGAAAAGGACAAGGGCTGCTTGAAGACCTGGGAACGGCCAGTTCCTTTCCTCAGCCGTAAAAAGGTGAAGCCTAAACTGGGTGCTGGGCCAAGCAGCGGGAGATGCCCGGACGACAGGCTCCAAGAGCAGGGGCAATCGGGGGGGGGGGGGCTCCCTGGAGGAGGTGTCTTGTGGGCTGCAGCTAGGAAGGCTGTGGAGCAGCACAAATGCAGAGGAAGCTGCGGGAGGAGGAGGAAGAGGGTCGGGTTTGGGGTAGGGACCCCTGTGAAGTCTGGGTTTTGTGCTGAGGTCAGACGGAGGCCCTGGAGAGCAGGTGCGTGCCTTCATAGGAAGGGGTTCCCAGAGCTGTGCTCAGCAGAACCCCGAGGCTTGGAGAGGTGCCAGGGCCCCCTGGGGCACTGGATCAGGGTGTGGCCAGAGGCTCCGTGGCCTCACCTGGCCCCGCAGGACAAGGTCCAAGGCGTTCCCTAGCCCGTCCTGGCTTTATGGCACCGAGGCGGGGGACTATCTGGGATGGGACCAGGTGTCCCTCTAGGCAGGTGTAGGGGAGGGAACCAGGAGACCGGAGTCTCTGCCAGCCATCCTCCCTCTCTGAGCCTTAGTTTCCCCACTTGACATCCCTTAGTGAGGGGCAGGCCCGCTGATGAAAGAAATCTTACACGAGGAACCTCAGAATGTGTTGCACCCTGGGAGACAGGCAGGTGCGCTTGTGCACACGGGGGCCCAGGGAGGCTGCCTGGGGATGGCCTTGGGTCTGGCCACGTGAGCTGGGTGGGAGGGGGCAGTAGCAGGAGTCCGGGACACGAACGGGCAGGGGCACCAGAACATGTCAGACGCTCACGGGGCAAGCTGTTGAGAGAGTCAGTACAGGAGTGAGCTACAGGTGCGGCTGGATCCAGGAGTTCACACAGCATTTTTTAGGGGCGCCTGTTGGCGTCAGTGCTGCCCTCAAGCAGGCTGTGTCCGTGAGGGCACACGTGCGGCCCCCAGCCGTTTGCTGGGTGACAAGCCCAGGGGGCGGAGGGCTCCGATTTTCCAGGGTAATCGCAAAGTCTCAGGACCAGAATTTCACGTCATTGGCAGGCTGGGTCACGCGTCCATCCCCGAAGTGATCATAGAGGCCCTCTGGCCAGGACTTTGGCCTTCGAGGGAAAGGAAATCGCACCTGTCCCCAGGAGAGCGGCCGGGGGCTGTGTCCCGGTCCCTGACGTGTTGGCTGTTGTTCCGTTCTCCTCCCCCAGTGAGCCCGGAGCCGTGGGCAGCTGAGTCCCCCAGGCCATGGACCGAGTGACCAGATACCCCATCTTCGGCATCCCTCACTCGCCCCGTGTGGGTGGCCTGGGCCTGGAGGAGGGCACCGGCCACACGTTTGAGCTGGTGGACGTGGGGCCTGCGGCCAGCGGCTGGGACCAGAACAAGCCACGGGCCCTGCCTGCTGACCGAGAGGCCGGGCCGAACGCAGCCGGGCCGAAGGCGTCCCGGAGCCCACGTGCCTTCCTGGACCGGCCAGCCCCGTGGAGGCTCGGCCGGGAGGGTGACGAGAAAGAGGAGGCGAAGGCCTGCCGTCGGCACCCAAGGGACGCCCAGCCCACGCGGCCACGGAGCCTGGAACGGGAGCACCAGGCACTCCGGAAGGGCAGCACGGCGGCCACGCTCCAGGGCAGGCCAGCCCACGGGGACCCCGGGAGCCCCGGCCAGGCTCAGTCTGGGCCCCCGGAGGAGCACGTGGTCGACAGGGAGCAGATCAACTTCCTGGCGGCCAGACGGCAGTTCTTGAGTCTGGAGCAGGCCGGTGCAGCGGCCGCCCAGAACCTTCCAGCGAGGGCGGCCCCTGCGTGCGCCCCGCCTGCCGTGGGTCAGGCCTCCACGGCCTCGGGCGGGCTGCCCCCGGCCGGCGGGTGTGCCGTCCCCCCGAAGCCCCAGGGGAGGGACGCGGTCTCGGGAGAGAAGGGGGGCGCCGGCGGCCTCCCCGCTGCCCCTGGTGCCCGGGCTGTGGGCGGCCGTGGCTCCCGGTCCCGAGTGGGGTCCCCGGAGCCCCCCGTGGAGACGCCCATCGAGCGGGAGATCCGGCGGGCCCAGGAGCGGGAGGCAGACCTGCGAGAGCAGAGAGGGCTACGGCAGGCGGCCAGCCAGCAGGAGATGGTAGAGATACCCACCAGGCCACTGCTGACCAAGGTCGGCCTGGCCTCGGCCCCGCGGCGGGACAGGGGGCGCCCGTCACTCTACGTGCGGCGGGATTTGGTGCAGGAGACCCAGCGGGAGGAGGACCACCGGCGGGAGGGCCTGAAGCTGGGCGAGCCATCCACGCCTGCCGGGGCGGCCCTGGGTCCCCAGCCGGGACTCAGGAAAGCCCTCAGCTCAGACTCCGTCCTCGGCCCGGCCCGGGAAGACGGGCCGGCCTGCCCTGCTCCCGCGGTGAGGAAGGAGGACCGCGGCATCCCGGCCGACGCCCTCCAGCCGCACCCGCGCCCCGGGAGCCCCCGGCTGGCGTGCCCAGCCCTCCACGCGTCCGGCAGGCCTGGGGGTCTCTCTGCGGCTGAGGCCGAGGCCGTGGGCTCTCCACAGGCCACAGGCTCTCCGTGGCACCTCTTGGAATCCTCTGGAAAACCGGCAGGCGCAAAGCCGCAGTGCTCCAAGCCCCGCGAGGGGCCCCCGCCGGCCAAGAGAGGGGTCATCCGACAGGAGCATTTCTGCCTGCGGCCCCTGCGGTTCAGGGTCCCAGACGGGCCCCTGCAGGCCGCGGCCCCCCGCGGCCCAGGCTGGGAGGGCGGGGGGATCCTGGCGTCGACGCTGCAGAGGTCCCAGTCGTCCGAGCTGCTGGAGAAGGAGGTGGAGAGCGTCCTGCAGCGCGAGCGGGAGGTGGCCGAGGAGCGGAGGCAGGCCCTCTTTCCTGAGGTCTTCTCCCCGCCGCCCAATGACGACGACGACGACGAGCCGGACGGCTCCAGGAGCTCCTCCGCGGCTTCCGGTGAGGGGTTGGGGGGGGGGGGGCAGAGGGGCTGGGAACACCTGGGGGGCTCCGGCGGCCGGTCTCTGTACCTGAGCTGCGGATTCTGGAGGCGGACGTCAACTCTGCCTTGTCAGGGGTGCGAAGGTCTGAGGGTGTCGTGTCCCCCGCCGTCCGCTGCTGCCCAGTTCGTCCCCCCGACGGCCTGGGCTTTGCCCGTCTGTCTGTCCGTTCTCCCGTTTCCTCTTGGGCAGAGACTCGGAGCCTCCCGGGCTGGGGTCTGGTCAAGGGTCCCTGGGACCCTCCTGACACCTCCCTCTCCCCGCGCAGGCGTCACGGGCAGCTACTCCGTGTCTGAGTCCCACTTCTTCACCCCCATCCACCTGTCAGGCGTGGCGGGTGCTCCCAAGCAGAAGAAAAGGAAGGAGCCGCGGGTGAGTCCGGAGCCCGTTGGGGCCACAGGAGGGCAGAGCGAGACCCTGGTAGGACCTGGGTTGAAGCCCGACGCCCTCACTGCCTGTGGGTGGCCGTGCCTCTGCCTCTTCCCCCCGGGAGTGCACAGCGCGTGTCCCTTTGTCTGTCGGAGGCCCCCGAGCAGGGTCCCCACCGTGAGGGCGTCCCCCTGAGTCAGTCTGACGGACGGGCTCTGCTTCGAGGACGACAGTGACAGTTGATGAGCACCGTCATACCGTCACCACTGCGCAGCATGTGCGGGTGACGTGCACGGGGCTCTGCGGGCCACGCCTGTACCGTCTCAGAGCCACGTCCGTCTTGCCACACGCTCTTCAGAGAAAGCTCGAGTTGCCATGGCCAGCGTCAGGCGGTGCTGCTCCCACACGGGGACTCAGCCCAGACCCGACTCCGCCCCCCGCAGTGGTCCCCCTGAGGCCGTCTCCTCCCTGGGGGGGGGGGGGGGGGCTCCGGGCCACCGGGGGGAACCACGCCGCGTCTAGCCTCACCGCCTGCTCTGGCGGCTCGGGGCACCGCGTGGGAGCCCAGTGACCCGGCTCAAGTTCGGTCCTGCCACTTGCTGGCCCGTCATGCTGGGCAAATCCTCTCTGACCCTCAGTCCCCTCCTCTGTAAAATACGCGTGGTCGGAAGGACAGCCCCCTCTGAGCCCTGGGATGAGGCCGGGCTGCAGGAGCTCAGTAAACGTTGGCCGTCTCCTTTGTGACGAGTTTGCAGAGAGAGCCTCGAGGCTTCACGGAGGGGGCAGCGCAGGGGAGGCAGGCTGCGCACAGCTTTGAGTCTGGGGGGCCACAGTGGCCAAGGAGCTCCCTCCCCTCCACCCCAAGGGGGGGCCCAGGGTCGGGCGTGGAGTCCCAGGCCCCGGGGCTCACGAGCCTTCGTTTCCCACAGTATGCCAGCCTCAGCGCCTCCGACCACATCAACTCAGAGGTGAGTGTGCCCCTGGGCCCTCCGCCGCGGCCTCAGAGCCGTCAGGTGCCTTTCTCGTGGCGGTGCGGCCCGAGCCTGCCTGAGTGGGTTCTGCTGGGAGCCGCTCGGGGGGGCTTGCCGCGGGTACAGACCGTGGGAGAGGTCCGCAGCCGGGGAGCGAGGGTCTGGGCCAGACACAGAAGGAGGCTCACGGGACAGTGCGTGAGAGCGGCCGCTTTACTGCCCTTGTGGATTCGTTTATGAACGGGGTGCAAAATGCCAGAGCTGGCGGTGGACCTGCCGTGGGTCTCAGGGTGACCTACCACGCTCCTTGACACTGTTACCAGGGGTAGGGGGTCTAAGTCGGAGGAGGGGATGGCCTGCTTCCCTCCTGTTCTAGATCTCTGCTACGAGCTGGCCGTGGGGGACGGCGTCCAGGGCTCGGGACCCTGACGGGGACTCTGTGCCTCTCCTGCAGGTCCTTGAGGCCACACGGGTCACCCGCCACACCAATGCCAAGGCCAGGTGCTGGGAAGCCCGTATCTACGCCAACGAGGGCAAAGGCTGAGCCGGGCGCCCCGGGCCTGCCCTGGGGGGTCTGCTGGCCCATCCCGAGCCCCACTTCCCTTAGGAAACAGGTGCCTGTTTAAACTCCCCACCCACCCCCTCCCAACCCCTCCCCCCCCAGAACCACAGATCAGGGCCGACAGCCCCGAGGCCGGATGCATTTTCAGCCCTGATGGTTCTCTTTCCTGTTCTTATCTTCCTGGAGACGTTGTTGTGTTTTCTGTGTGTAATGCTGGGGACGGACCGGGAGGTCTCTCGATTCTGCTTCTAAGACTTTGCCAAACGCTTTGGGCCCCAAATGGGAGGAGACCAGCCGCCCCCCACCCCCAGGTCCAGATGTGATTGTCCCTGCTAGTCTGAGGGCGGTGGGGCTGGTCCCTGGGGGAGCCGCAGGTCTGAGGGAGGAGCACCCAGTCTGAGGGCCTCTGTGTTGTCCCCCAACCCCACCCGCGCGTGGCACACCCAGCAAATCTCTGAATTACAGCCCTGTGGGGTTAGCCCCCCCGCCCCCGGCAGAGAAGAGGGCTGAAGGGGACCCACGTGCTCTGTGCCCGCCCCCCCCCCCCCCCCCCCCCCGCCGCGGCCCAGCAGGGACAGCGTCAGTGCCTGTCCAGTGGGCGAGGCCAGTGGGTCCCCCGTGTGGCCCTGCAACAGCGTCCCTGGTGTCCGGGGAGGTTGGAGGGGTCACTGGTTGGGCCCTGTGTGCATTCTATCCTCCCACCTGAGAGACGAGATCATTCTGGGCAAGGTGTGGACGCTGGACCCAAACCCTAGTTCTGCAGCCATCCTCGGGGTGGCCTTGGGGGTCCCCAGAGCTCCTGTGCCTCGGTTTCCCCTCCACGCACAGGGATGGCCAGCCTCAGCCTCCAGGCCCCTCCGCCCCCCCTCTTCTTGGCCGCTGCAGGGAAAACCGAGGCGGCCAGTTCCAGAAATCCTGCGGCCGCCCCCGCCAGCCCAGGAGGCAAAAGCCTGAAATAGCTGGGCGGGGGTGGGGCCGTGGGGGCCCGGGGTGGGCTGGGAGGGGCTCTTCAGGGTAGAGCAGAGACAGGCCGAGGGAGGAGGCAGGGCCCCAGTTGGAGGGAGGAGGCGAGGTCTGTGTCCACAAGCAGGGCCTGGGCCGGGATTCCTACAGTCTGTCCTGCGTCAGAGTGCGGGCCCCACCCACCCTTCAGGGAGGCACCTCAGGAGCTCGCCGTCTCCTGCCGGGTCAGCCACCTGGTGCCAACGGGCCTGCCACCACCCTCCCCGAGTCGGGACCTCCAGGGTGGGGGCGCTGCCCGAATGACTGGTTCGATGGCTCTGGGCTCAGAAGTCCTAACACCTGGGAATGGGCAGGGCCGGTTCCCCCGGGACCCCGGGGACCCGTCTCCCCACTTTTCCAGCTTCCAGAGGCACCGCATCCTGGGCCCGCGGCCCCTCCTCATCCTCGTAGCACAGGGTCGCCAGGCTCCCTGCCTCCCTCTCGTGAGGATGCTGGGTCCCCAGGGCACCCAGAGTCACCCCCTTCTCGGGGGCCTTGACAAAGGTCCTCTCTGCCACGTGAGGCGACAGGTCTGCAGGTCTGAGGACCAGGAATGGGGACGTCTTTGGGGACCTTATGCTGCCCACCACAGAGTCTCCTTGTCCCCTGTCCCGGTTAACCTTCCCTGGCCTCTGCTCAGGGCCTCCTGGGACTGTTGCACAGGCCGTGCACAAGGCTCCCAGCTGAGGTGGGGAGGGCTGGGCTCCCCTATGGCCTGGGCCCTTCTGTAACCCCCCTGGCCCGGCCGCGCTTCTCTGCACACAGGTCATGTCACGGAGGGGTACATTCATGAGTCCTCTAGGTCAGAGGGCCCCCGCCCATGGTGGGACCAGCTCTCTGGTCTCAGTAGACTGTCCTTTGACCCCCATAAGGCCCCCAGCACCGTGGCCTGTGAAGGTTCCCCCAAAACACGGAGAGAGCCCCTGCAGGGAGTGATGTCCTCCCCCAACGCGGTCTGTCTGTCCCCCCACATACTTGCTCTGCCCTTGAACCCTGCTCTGCCCGGTGGGTGCCATGAGGAAGGTCCAGAAATGGCTTCCCCAGCGTGGGGCTGCCTGTGGCCCCGCTGCCTGGGGGTGGGGGGGCGGGGCCACTGGTCACGTCCGTGGGGCCCCCCCACCCTGCCCTCCAGACCAGGGTCTGGGCACAGCGGGAGATTCGTCTGCAACCTGCCGGCTCCCTTGGGCCACGTTTGTCCCCACGGGGGCTCAGTCGGGGACAGGGGACCCTCCAGGACACAGTGTCTGCAGCCCCTGGGGCCACTCCATTCGAGAGGCGATGTCGGCCCTCGATGCCGACCCTGGGACGGTGCCCACGCAGGAGACACGCGTCCCGCTCCCCCAGCCAAGGGCCACCAGGTGGAGCAGAGACTTGAATGTTCCACGGGTGCATGATGGCCGTGTCCCCACCCACCCCGCCCCCTGCCTGGGGGACCAGGGCCACCTGGGGGGCCCGCAATGTGGGCGGGGAAGCAGACCTTGTGTGTTCAGCCTGATCGACAAAATGAACACGAGTTCCTCAAGAAGTTAAACACACAACAGCCATGTGACCCGGAGGTTCCACGTCTGGGTCTGTCCCCAAGAGAACGGGAACCAGGGACTTGAAGAGATACTGGCACCACCGAGGTCACGGAGGCACGAGTCACAACAGCGAAAGGGGAGCAGCCCAGGGTCCCTCCGTGGATGAAGGACAAACACAATGTGTCCATCCCCACTCTGGAATGTGACCCAGCCCCAGGAAGGAAGGACGTCCTCCCACCTGCCACCGCGTGGAGGGACCCGGAGGTCACTGTGCGCAGTGACAGGAGCCAGACACAGAAGGACACGTCCTGCGTGACCCCCCTCACGGGGGTCCCCAGAGGAGTCCCGTCACAGAGACAGAGTAGATGGTGGGAGCCGCGTGGGGGAGGGGGCAGGGAGTCCCTTGCTTCATGGAGACAGTCTCAGTCTGGGGAGATGGAAAGTTCTGGAGGCGGGGGGGGGGGGGGGGGGGGGCGGGTGCAGGACAGCCTGAGTGTGCTTGATGCCACTGAGCTGTGTGCTCGGAAAGGGTTAGAGTGATACATTTTGTGTTATGTGCATTTTGCCAAGATCTTTAAAAAGCTAAAGGAAAAGCGTTCAGTCTCTTGAAAGCACACGGAGGCCCTTGGGAACCACCCAGAGGAGCCCACAACTTGCCAGCTTAAAATAACTAGAAATACCGGACGGCGAGCCGCGTCCTCCGAGACTCTGGGTGGCGTGGGTGTGGGCGGGACGTCCTGCGTCTGTGACTCACCTGCGTTTCATTCTTCGTCCACGGCCCACCCCTCCGGAGGCGGGGAGGGAATTCGGTCCCCCGCCGGGTCTCCTGAGTCTCGGTGGGACCCCAAAGCGGGAGGGTCTGTCTGGGAGGCGACCTCACCGCAGGCGTCCCCGGCGGCCCCTCATTCTCTCGTGCGAGGGGACAGACGTTCTCCCACGTGTATTATGATCCCGGAAGGGGGGGGCCCTTAGAAAGGCTGGAATACAAACCACGTTTCCAACTAAAACGTGCTCCTCCCCCTGGCCGGCTTCTGAGCTGCCTCGGGGGGAGTCGGGAGCCGCTCTCACAGAATCCACTCCAGTTGCGCGTGCGCGGTGCGGACGCGGATCCCCAGGTGTGCTCTGCAACAACCGTCCCGGCAGGTGGTGGCAGGGGGGGGAGGGGGCGGGCTCCAGCAGCGGGGGGGGGGGGGAGGGAGGGCAGGGGGCGGGCTCATCCATGGGGGAGGACGGGGGGGGGTGCGGGGGGGGGCTCAACAGGGAAGGGGGGCAGGGGGTGGGCTCAGCGGGGGTGGGGTGCAGGGGGCCGGGCTCATCCAGGAGGTAGGGGGGCAGGGGGGCGGGCTCCTGCAGCCGTGACCAGCCCGGTGTGGGGGGTGGGGTGCAGGGGCCCCTCGCTCACACAAGGGAAGCCAGGGCTCTGTTGGCGGGGGTGGCCGCCCGGCTGCGCTAAAATTCGGGACGCTCGGCTAAATTTGCATTTCAGGCCAACGGCGAATGGCATACTTGAAGTGTGCCCCGTGCCGTATTGGGGACATACCTGTGCTTTTGAAAATCGCTCACCGTTTACCCGAAGTTAAAACTTCCCGGATGCCCTGTCCTTTTATTTGCTAACTCTGGCCACCTCCTGGTTCCCCCGCGAGACCTCGGAGAGGGCACCCCGGGTGCAGGCGCTTCAAACGCCCCTGCCCCGAGGCAGCACAGGGGACTGCGGAGCCGCCAGGCCCCAGCCGCGGGGCACGTGGGGCCGCCACGTCGTCCAGGCCTCGGGCGCGAAGAAGGCGCCCGCGGTTTGCGCGAGCAGGGGAAAAGGGGCGGAGCTCCCTGCTCGCCCAGGACCCGGAGAAAGTACTGTCGCCAGAGCGGAGGGCACCGGCGTCTTGAAGACGGGCCTGGGGCCGCACGCACGAGTGAGCACAGCAGCGAGCGGGGGGCAGGAGGGACGAACGGGGCTCATCGGGAAATTTCACCGCCGCCCCTCAGGATGCGTCAGTGCAAAAGGTAAAAACTAGACACTGGTTATCAAGTTGACTGTGTTAGTTGGTAACGAATTAGCACACACTTAGCTGCTTACAGCAACGCCCATTTCTCAGGGTCTGCGGGGGCCGGAAGTCCAGCGCGGGGTGTCGGGGCCTCGGCTCAGGGCCCCACGGGCTGCCTGTGCAGACAAAGGCTCCCCTGGGCAAGGACCCGCTTCCCAGCTCCTTTGTTGCTGGAACTATCTCCTTACTCTCGTAGGGCCGAGGTCCCGGTTTTCTTGCTGGCCACCCCACGCACGTGCTTGTCCCAAGGCCCCTTCACAGACAGTTCACAGCCTGACTGGTTGCTTCACTCTGGCCTTTGTAGGGCTCTCCTGATTAGGTCAGGCCCACCTGGCAGGATCTCCCTTTCGATGAACTCAAAAGTCAATTGATTCGGGGACCTTGATTACGTGTGAAAAAGCCGCCCACTTTTACCAAATCCCACCCACACTCACGGAGTTACACAGGGTGTGTCACTGGGGGCAGGGGTCTTGGGCCACCTCAGAATTCTGGTCATCCTGAGAAGACCTAAGGTGGGGTTTAGGGCGTGGGCTCTGTTGGCAGAGATTGGGCTCGAGCCTCACCCCCTGCTGCTACTCATTGGGCTGCCATAAGTTAACCAGGCATTTTGTCTGTCCAAACCTCGGTTTCCCTGTCAGAAAAGGGGGGGTAACCCTTCGCTCACAGGATTTATGGGCAGATGAAATGAAGTGAGCAGGAAAGCCTCACCCCTGGGGTCCCACACTGGTGGCCGGAGGGCTGGGTTGAGAACACAGGCTTCTCTTACGCGGCCATCAGTGTTTTGCAATTTTAAGAGTCTTTCGGGGCGCCTGGGTGGCTCAGTTAAGCCTCCGACTTCAGCTCAGGTCATGACCTCATGGTTCGTGGGTTCGAGCCCCACGTCGGGCTCTGTGCGGACAGCTCGGAGCCTGGAGCCTGCTTCGGATTCTGTGTCTCCCGCTCTCTCTGCCCCTCGCCCCGCTTACGTTCTCCCTCTCTCTCTCTCTCTCTCTCAAAAATAATTAAAATCATTTAAAAAAACAAGAATTTCAAAGAATTTGCCAAATTTAAACATCAGGGCATTTTCACTAAAATCTGGTGTTCTCACGCGCCGGGAGAATTCCCTGTTCTCCCGCCAGGGTGGACTGGGTTTTATGGAGCCACACCTGACTCGGTCCCCGCGGCTCGCGGCGGGCGCGCTGAAGGCCGCGGGGGCGTCACACCCCCTGAGCCTGTGCCCGGGCCGAGTCTTTCCAGCAGGACTCAATTCACAGTGAAAAGCAGGCCTCCCGTCTGAGGGTGTCCGCTCCCCACTCTGCGAAGGCGGCTGCTGTCACGGGTTAAACAGGGCCCCCCAAGTTCGCGTCCCCCCCAAACCGCGGAACGTGACCTTCCACGGAAGCAGGGCCTTCGCGGTGCGGCTGGCTGCGCTAAGCGAGGTCACGCTGAGCGGTCGGCCACCCGGGTCTCCGCTCCCTCGGCGTGCCGGTCTGCGACGTGGGCGGGTCCGGGGGGTTTCCGGCGCCTGCCAGACGTCCCGCCGTGGAGCTGGCGTGGCCCGTGGCCGGGCGCGTGGCCGGTGGGTGCCGCTTCCCGGCGTCTCTCTGCTGCCTGGAGCGCTGCTGTGTGTGTCTCGGGGCCACCATGCGCGGGGCATCAGGACCTGTCCCCGTAGCCCTGGAGGCCGGACGCCATCACCGGGCTGGGGGCGCCAGACCTCCCTGTACCGCCAGTCAGCGCCCACCTGGGTCCTCCAGGAAAACGTGCCCACCTCAAGGCCCCCGGTCACGTTGGCAAAGACATGTCTTCTTTTTTTTTTTAATTTTTTTTTTTAACGTTTATTTATTTTTGAGACAGAGAGAGACAGAACATGAACGGGGGAGGGTCAGAGAGAGAGAGGGAGACACAGAATCCGAAACAGGCTCCAGGCTCTGAGCGGTCAGCACAGAGCCCGACGCGGGGCTCGAACTCACGAACCGCGAGATCACGACCTGAGCCGAAGTCCGACGCTCAACCAACCGCGCCACCCCGGCGCCCCAAGACATGTCGTCTAAATAAAGTAACATTTGCAGTTTCCTGCGATTGGGATCTGGTATCGTTGGGGGCCGATCTCTGGCCCGTGACCCTTGTGCGTGTGGAAAGGCCCCCAGACCACGCTGTGTGAGAACCCTCTCCACCCACACCACCACGGGACGCTCTTCCAACACTCACGAGATGGGCCTTCCAAGTGAGGGGAAGGCCCTGAGTCTCTAGAGCCTAAAATGTCGGTGGGCCCTACAATCGGTGACACTGCGGCTTTGGTGAAGGCCCACAGCTCATTTAATCCCACCTACGCCCCCTGAGGCCACGAGAGATCAGAGGTCAAATAACTCCCAGAGGTCACACGACGGCCCAGCAGTGGCTGGGGTTGGTACTGAAACGGGTTTTGGCAGAGGCCCTGGGGGCTTTGGGTCACAAGAGAAAATGAAGCCAACTCAGGTCACAGGCTTTGAGGAAACAAGAATTTAGCGGGTTGTATAACTGGAAAGTCAAAGTAGCACCGGCTTCAGGCTCAGCTGGTTCCAGGACCCAAACTGCGACTTCAGTTTCCCTTCACTGCTGAGAGCCCGCAGGTTCAAGTCCCAGCTCTGCCAGGAAACCTTCAGTGATCCTGCGCGAGGCTCCTCTCTTCCCTCAGCCTGGGGGGGGGGGGGGGGGGGGGGGGGGGCGGGAGTGGTACATCTTGAGGGTTACCAGGCACCTGGCATACAGTCAATGCTGGAAAAATGTTGGCTCTTCACTCCTGTCGCTATTGACAAAGTAAATAAATGAATCCTCACCAGACAACCAGGGACTTAACGACCAATTATCCTGGGTTGAGGCTGAGAGCAAATGCACACTGCCACCAGGGGGCGGCGCAACATAAACATTGCTGCACCAGCTCCCCTCTCCCCAGGGAAACCCGCCTACTGCCTCCTTCAAGTTCCCGCTGCTCTAACTGGCAGGCATTTTCAGAGCCCCTTTAGGGCCCAGGTAGGGGTCAGGGTGGTCCCGGTCCCACAAAATGCCCCTAGGCTGGTGGAGATATCGAAGAGGGGAGTGGTGGTGGACAGAGACTTACCAAGCCATATCAGAGAAAAACATGCCCTTTATACATGTTTCTCTGTATTTGAAATCCCCTCAATTAATTTTTTCTAGAACATTGAAGTAGTTGGAAAAAATATCGCAAAATTGAAAAGTCGGTGTATTAAAACAGCGTCGTTTTAGTTACACACACACACAGACACACACACGCGCACACACGCATTCTTTTGTCTTAATTTAAACGACAAAGAGAACGTATCATTCTGTCCCCAGTCCTGACTCTGCGAACTGTATTTCCTGCATTGGTTTCCTGCTGGGGATTTGCTGAGCTCTCCCTGGAGAGTTCATGTGGCAAAGAGCCTCTGGCAACATTGGAGAATTCTAGGGGCTCACTGGACGGAGTTCTGTGGGGTTAAGAGGGAGGCAGAGTGGAGCAGGGCCAGGGGGCCCCCCCAGCAAGCCCCCCCCCACTGTACCCCCACGGCCCCACTGGACCCCACACCCGTCCGGGACCAGCCCCCTCCCCTGAGCCCCGCTCACGGTCTGTTTCCCCGCGGCCGCCAGAGGGCGCCGGTGAGCACCGGCTCGAGCAGGTGCCAGCTCTGCCCGCGGCCCTCCAGGGCTCCGCGGTGCCTCCCCTGGGACCCTGCACGGCCCGCTCCCTCTCTCCCCATCGCTCGTTCGGTTCCACTCACCACGGGCCTCCTCGCTGCTCCTGCCAGACGCCCGGTGCACTCGAGGCTCAGGCCCTTTGTACCCGCGGTGCCCTCCGCCTAGTACACTTGCCCAAATGCCCCTTCAACTTGATCCCGCACCCCCTTCGAGGCTCCGCCCAACTCTCCCCTTATCACGTAGTAGCTGCTCAGTACCTTCTGGCTGAGTAAGTGAGCCTGTGAGGCAGGCTCTCAGGTCACAGACCAAGACCCACAGGCCCAGAGAGAGGCCACCTGCAGGACCCAGGCCACGCAGCTGCGCGGAGTGCCAGCGGGGGGAGGGGCAGGGGGAGGGGCCGCTGGGTTCAGGTCTCAGGCTGCCGCCAGAGGTGAGACCCTCAGGATCGGGCCTCCCTCTGCACTGACCTAACGCGAGGTCACCCAGTGGAGCACCAGCCCAGGCCCGCACACAGTAGGTGCTAAATAAGTGTTTACTGGATGACGCAATGGAGGTGGAGAAGGGGTGGAGGGTGGGGGGTGCTGCCGTCTGCCTGACTTCTGTCCCTCCCTCCTGTCTGGGGGTGGGGGAGCCATCGCGCTGTGACACGGTGACACTGACGACACTGACGATGCCTCTCCACCGAGGCTCCCCCCTGCTTTCTGGAGCGGCCACAATGACAATGGAGAGCATGGCCAGCCCCTGAGAAGGGCCCGCCTGGCCCCGTGCGTGACCGCGGGCAGCGCCCACCCTCGCACTCTGACAGCCGCTGGCAGCCACCTTCATTGTCCCACTTTTAAACATCGTGGCAAAATTCACATAACATAAAACTGACCGCTGGGCTTCTTAAAGTGTACGATTCAGGGGTTTCTCGTACATTCACAAGGTCGTGCAACCATCACCTCTATCAACTTCCAGAACATTCTGACTCCAAAAAGAAATCCGCCCCCATTAGCAGTCACCCCCCTCCTCAGCCCCAGGTAACCTGTATATTCTTGCTGTCTCTATGAATTTGCTTATTTTAGGGACCTCAGATAAATGGGATCACTCACGTGTGGCCTCTCGTGTCTGGTTCCCTCCCTGGGCGTCGTGTGTTCGGGGTCCGTCCGCGGGGCGGTGGGTGTGGGCGTCTTGTTCCTGCTGGCGACCGAGGGACGTGCGCGTGCGCGGTGGACACGGTCATCTGTGGACGTGCGCGTGCGCAGCGGACCCGTCGTGTGTCCTTCCTTAACCTGATGGACGTTAGCATTATTCCCACGTTCTGGCTGCCGTGAACGCTATGTCTAGTGTTTACCGGGATGTGTGTGCACTTTCCTGGGGGTGGACACTCAGGAGTGGAGTCACTGAGTCATATGATGAGTCCATGTTGAGCTTTTTGAGGACCTGCTGACCGTTGTCCACAGCAGCCCCCCGTCTCACCTCCATCCAGCTGTGGATGAGGGTCTGTCTCCCCACTGGGAGCTCTTTGCAGGAGGAAGGACCTGGCTGGGAGCGGAGTGGCTCAGGGGCGTCCTTGAGCTCCACAGGCTGACCAGGGGTCCTGGAGACTTTTCTCCCATACTTAGGTTCCTCGTTGGGACCACATAATCAGCCTGCAGGCCAAGTCCCCCGTGGACGAGGAATGCGTTACCAAGATGACGGAGGGGATCCTGAGGTTCCAGGTCTGGACTCAGCTGCGTGGCTCCTGGCTCCTGTGAGCTGCGGTCCCTCGTCTGTGAAGTGGGGACAACGGGAAATAGTCTGGAGTTTCCTCAAAAGTTATGAGTTGTCACGTGACCCAACACTTCCACTCGGAGGCCCCGAAGCATTGAACACATACCTTGAGACAAACCCTACAAACCCTACAGTGTTTGCTGCAGCAGGTGTCCAGGAAAACCCGGGCGTCCATCAGTACGGACCATCAAGTACGTGCTCATCGTCATTTGGGTGTCTGTCTTCAGGAACTTCCAGTTCAAATTTTTGGCCCGTTTTCTTAAATTAGGTTGTTTGGGTTTTGTCATTGATTTGTGAGCGTTCTTTACATATTCTAGACCGGAGTCCTTTTTTGGGTTACGTGTGCTGCAAGTATTTTCTCCCAGTCTGCGCTTTGCCTTCTGACTCCCCTAATGGTTTCTTTGAACAAACCAAGTTGTTTCAAATAAAATACTACACGTTTAATTAGAAATAAATTTTACAGGCCAGCAGGTTAACGTGAATCGTTGAGGAGACAGTCCGCCAAAGTTGCTCCCGGTTTTCCACGGGAGGGCAGAGGGAATGAGCCTGGCTTCACTCACAGATAAAGTGATGAATGTTGCCCGAAGCACCCTGACGTGTTCAGGGTCAGCTGGTGCGGCAGCCCCAGCTCTGTGCTCCTGACCCTGGTTTGGGGAGATGTCTGCCAGGGATGTTTCTGGAAGACGCATCCCTTGGCCCTCGTTAGGGCATTTCTGAGCAGATCTGCAGGGTTGGCATATGCAGCTCTCCATTTGAAGTTACAAAACCTCATTTCCTGCCGAGGCGGATGGAAAAGACTGGGGACGGGGAGGTCTCTGTTTATGTCTTGTCCACTCCGGCTGGTCAGTCATTTGTGTGACCACATGGTGTGGAATGCGAGCTTGGCCACCCACAGGGCTTTCAGAGGACGTGTGTCCTCTGCCCAGGGCCCCCGGGTCCACCTCTGGGTCTTCTCAGATTTTCCCACGGGGACAGCGCGTGCTGGCAGGGGCCGGGCTAGCACAGCGGGCAATCATGGCCCAGGCTTTCTGGGCACAAATATTTGGAGCCTCAGAACCCTACTTGTAGGTACAAACCCCAAAGAACTAGAAATAGGTGTTGATGCAAAAATGGGTGTACATGGGTGTTCACAGCAGGGAACGGGCTGGAAGCAAACTGTCCATCAGCGGACAGACGTATCCACCGCGCATGCGCACGTTGGCAGGAACAGCAGCGAGGCGCCCACCCCCGCCACCCTGGGGACGGACCCTGAACACATGACACTCAGGGAGGGAACCAGACACGAGAGGCCACACGGGGTGTGAGTCCACGTGTGTGAAACGTCCAGATCATCCACGGAAGGGAAGGGGGCTCGTGGTCCTGGGGGAGGGGAGAGGGGGTGATGGGGACGGGGGTCTCCTTTGGAGATGGAATGTTCTGGAACTAGAGACAGGACGGCTGCACAGCCTTGTGGATGCCACTTTAAAATGGTTAATTCTATGTTACGTGGATTTTACCTCAATTAAAAGATAGGTTTAACATTTGCAGCTTCTCTCTGCAGACGCAGAGGCCCACGGACGGGCCTGGTCTCCGTCCGACGAGTCCCTGGGCGCACGGAGCTGCTGCTCTCCCCTTCGTTTCTTTCCTCTTTGTCTGTTCTTGGACCCTGTCTTGAATCGGTGTGGCTGAGCCCCGGGCAGTTTTCCATGTGCGTGTGTCCCTGGGATACCGTGACCACAGCCGACAGACTGTGAAATGTGTCTTAGAATAAAAGCGCGCACAGTGTGCAGAAAGGTGCCAGACGCAGAGTGGCCCGCCGGCCCAGGGTCGTCTGTCCAGAACCAGCATCTGACTTGACACAGAACCTTCCAGAGAAGATGGTATATCACAAGCTCGGGCCCCCGCCCCAGAGCCCTGCGCCGACCAGGCCACCGCCTGCCCTTCCCCGCGGACACCTGCACATGAGCCCCCGCATGACCGCCTGCGTATGGTGGCAGGCGATGCCCTGACCCGGGTTGGCGGATGGGGGAAACCGAGGCTCAGGAGCTCACAGAGCCAGCCGGCTGCCGGGTCCCAGGCCACCTTATTAGGGTGAAACCAAGGCCTCTGGTTGCTTTGCTTTTAGGGACAGAAGGTATGTGTATGTGGAAGAAGCTTAAAGTAGGAGTCAGCAAACAGAATGTGTGGCTGGAGCTTGTCTGGGGTTCCTGACCCCCGCCTGGGCTCTCCGAGGGGCGGTGCCGGCCGCGGGCCGCGCCCCAGGGCTTCAAGGAACAAGCAGGGGCTGGCAGGGCCGCGTCCAGGGTCACCCAACAGCCACGGTCGGGCAGCAGAGGCCTGGGTGCCCCTGGTTCCAGAAACACCCCTTGGCAGCCTGCCCCTGGCCCGGGGGCCCCAACAACCGTGTGGCTGTCACCTAGAGTCTGGGGGAAGGTGGGGACCCCAATCTGCCTGTACGCCTTTCCCCTAGATGAGGCCTCTTGTCCCTCTGCTGCCCAGGGGAAGAAGAGAAAGGGCGGTCTCTCCGGGCCTCAGTTTACCTGCCTGTAAAATGCGCCTGAGCAGTGGCCCCTAACTCAGGGAGCAAGAGGGAACTTGGGGAGGGAGGGGCCAGTGCGGCTGGAGAAACGGAGTCCCCACCGGCTCCCACCGACAGAGGCCAGAGTGTCGGGCCCAAGAGAACGGCCTCTCTGGTTATTACCGCTGTTGTCAGGGGACAGCCTGCGCTTTTACAAACCTTTTAAGGAGGCAGAGGGCATACATCTCGCGACTGAGGAGGTACCCGGTGGGACACAGGCCCCCCATCCCTGGCCCCGTGAGGGTGGGGGTCTGAGGTCAGCCACACCTTCCCAGGAATGAAGACGCCCCCCCCCCCCCCCGCTTTGGGGGCCGAGACTGCAGGGCACCCCCCTGCACAGACGCGAAGGCAGCCGGAAGCCCCCGCATTTGCCCCGAGGGCGGTAGCGGCCATCCCAGCCCCTCAAAGGGTCGTGAGCCACGCGTGGCTGGCCGCTGGGGAGCAAGGTGGTCCTGACCACACTCGGGGACTGCAGATGCCACAGGAGGTAGCCGGCGTGGGGCGGGCGGCCTTGTCCCGGGCCCGGGGACCCCCCCCCCCCCGCCGGCCCTGCAGCCCGTGCTCTCACGCCAGCCCCATTTATAACGGGAACCATGAACCGTGGAAAATTCTCCCGGCTCCACCGAGCTGCGCTCATCAATAAGTCACAGGCAGGACACGTCAGTCCCCGCCCCCCTCCGGGGAGCAGCCGAGAGGCAGCCGCGCCACGAGGGGCCTCGCTGGGCTGTTAACCGCTCGGCCCTTCCTCGGAAGGTCAAACGTGGACTCCCCGTGGGACCCAGCAACGCCCCCCCCCCCCCCCCCCCCGGCTGAAAGCGAATCAGAGCCCCGAACGCCGAGCTCCGCACAAACCTGCACACGCGGGCTTGCGGTTCGCAGGAGGTGGCCACACCCAGGCGCCCCCTGTGCACGCTCACGCCCCTCCGGCGTGTCCGCCGCGCACGCGCACGCCCATAGCGGAATGTGCCCACCGCGCACGCGCACGTCCACAGACGACTGTGTCCCCCGCGCACGCGCACATCCCTCGGCCGCGCGCAGGAGCGAGGCGCCCACCCCCGCCGCCCCGCGGATGTCCCCGCGCGACGCTCACGGAAACAGCCAGACACGAGAGGACGCGCGGCGGTGTGAGTCCACGTGTGTGAAACGTCCAGAGCAGGCTCATCCACGGACAGGAAGGGGGCTCCTGGCGGCCGGGGGAGGCGCTGGGACGCGTTGCTTTTTGGGCGACACGATGTTCTGCAAGTTATCAATAGTGATGGATGCCCAGCAATGAATGGGACCCTCTCTCAGCGACCGCCACGTGTGCCAGGCTGTGCGTTAGGTCCTCAGAACCTTCTCACCTCGTAACTGGAAGTTTGTGCTTTGATGAATCTCCCTGTCCCCCTCGAGTCCCTGGAGGCCACATTTGCCGTCTCCGCTCCTGTGAGCTTGAGGTGGCAGTAAGATCTTACGGTGCTGGTGTTTTCGGTCCGGCTGGGCCCCTCAGCACAAGGCCCTCCGGGCCCCGCCACTCGTCACAAATGGCCCGATCGCCTTTTCTGAGGCTGGATGGGACTCCGTTGGGCGGACAGACAAGATGTGAGGTGCGGATACGTCTTCACGCGCTCATCCGGCGGGGCACGGGCCGCTGGTGTCTGGGCCGCTATGAGAAGCCCCGCGTGAGCGCAGAAGAGCAGAGATGCTTTCGCGCCAGAGCTTCCACTCCCTCTGGGAAAGTACCTAGTGGTGCATTTGCTGGACCCGAGGGTAGTATTTGTGCTCTCAGGACCCTCCACACTGTTCTCCAGAGCGGCTGCACTGGTTTGCACTCCCACCAGCAGTGCAAGAGGGTTCCCGTTTCTCCGCGTCCTCGCCAACACGTGTTTCCTGAGCTGTGGATTTCAGCCTCTCCGAGCTGCGGGAGGTGGGGACTCACTGTGGTTCTGACGTGCGTTTCCCTGACGCTGAGCGATGCCGAGCATCTTTCCATGTGTCTGGTGGCCATCCGGACGGCTTCTTCGGAGAAACAGCTGTTCAGATCCTCTGCGCGTTTTGTCATCGGTGTCACATCCAGACCTCGCTTACAAGGACCCACGCCCTGCTTCTCAGTACCCTTGTTTAAAAAAAAAAAAAAAAAATAGGCTTTTTAAAAAAATCAGTTTGAGGGTTACAAAAAACTGAGCAGGACCTGCATAGAGTTCCCCCCGTCTCCCTCGCCGTGGTGTCTTTTCATCATTAGCAACGTGCGTTGGTCTGGTACGTTAGTCACACGGGTGAGCCAGCTCTGAACATGACGAACCACGGTCCACAGCGGACACGAGGTCACTCCTGGTGCGGCACACCCCGTGGGTTCGGACGAATGTCACGGACACCTGCCCACCACCACGGTGTCGTCCGGAGTAGACCCACGGCCCCGAAACTCCTGTGCTCCTCCCATTCACCCTCCCCCACCCCGGCAGCCGTGCCTCCGTGGTCCTGCCTTATCCAGAACATCCTGGACTTGGAACAACCCCGTGTGTCGCCTCCTCAGCCTGGCTTCTGTCACCGAGTGCTGTGCGTCTGAGGCTCCTCCTTGGCTCTGCGTGGCTCGATGGCTTGTTCTTAGTGCCGGATGGACCACAGTCTATCTGTCACCTGTTGAAGGAAGGGCAGAACACTTGCTCCCAAGTTTGGCCAATTATGAATGAAGCTGCTGTAAACACCGTGGGCTGTGTGTGGACATCATTTGCCTCCGCAGAGCTCAGGCCACTGTGAGACCATCACAGGAATCCACGGGACCAAGGCGGGTTGCCAGTGCCCGGACGGACCCTGAAGGTGGCTGGAAACCAGGATCAGGCAGATGATGCTTCATATCCCCCACCTCTGGGAGGAGTGACCGATTGGGACTGCCTGAGCCTCAGTTTCCCGAGTTGTGATGAGGCCTGCAGGGGAGGGTAAAAGGCTGCCTGGGCTCCTGCAGGCTGGGGGGTGGGGGGGAAGGGGGGAGGGAAATCCCTGCTCTGCCCTCCCCCTCCCCCCACTCCCCATGCCCCCACTTCAGGAAGAAAACGCTGGAAAGAAACCACCAGGTGCAACTACAGACGAGCAAGCAGTCATGGCCCCTGGCGCCTCGCCTTGCCTCGCGGGGACACGAACCTCACGCTCAGGAAAGTGGTGCGGCAGACACTCGGGGCAGGTTTTACCAGCCCACGGAGTCCAAGGCGGCAGCGCAGCGTGGGGCTGCCCAAACTTGTCCAGCTTCCCAGCCCTCTCCGTGCACCCGGCTCTCGGATGATGAAAACACACCACGTGGTCCGCGGTGCCTGGCGACAGCCTGAGTCCACCAGGCACCGAGGCCAGGGTCCGACCCCAGGATCCGCGCCGCGTCCACGCAGCGATGGGAAGACGGTAAAACGGGGCGGCCGCCGTGGAAGACAGCCAGGCAGAGACTCGCTGCCCGTGTGTGCATGTCGCAAACTGCACACGCGAGTGTGCCCACGATGCCCGCTCACAACTGTTCCCAGCAGCCAAAGATGCCCGCCCACTTGTGGAGGGACACACACGACGTGTCCACGGTGCACGCGCACGTCCACAGACCAACGTGTCCCCCGTGCATGCGCACATCACTGAGCCGTGAGCAGGAGCGACGGACCCGAACACACGACGCTCAGGGAAGGACCCGGACACGAGAGGCCACACGGGGTGTGAGCCCGCGTGTGTGAAACAGGCTCATCCACGGATGAGAAGGGGGCTTGTGGGGGCGGGGGGAGATGATGGCTGATGAGACGGGGGCTTCTTTTGGGGTGATGGAATGTGCTGGAACTAGATAGGGGTGATGGTGGCACAATATAACCAATGTACCAAATGCCCCTGAATCGTTCACTTAAAAATGGATAATTCTACATTATGTGAACTTACCCTCAATTTAGGAAAACAGGAATTCTGCTCCGAGCAACTCTCCATCCCCCCCACCCCAGGCGCTGGTGGCTCACTGGCCGGAACCCCTGCATGCAGCTCTGGGCTGGGCAGGCTGCCGCCGCGGGACCCCCAGCACCCACTTCACGCCTGAGCCTGGCCCCGCATCTCCAGTTTCCCGAGAACCATCTCATCGCAAAAACCGTCCGGCTCACACGGGGCCTGAGATGTTACCTCGTTTCTCCCCACTTTTCCTTCCAGAAGGAGGCCTGGTCGCACAGGGGGGCTCTGGGGCCTTCCCCGCCCCACACCAGCGCCCCTGAGGTCGCGGGCTCCCAGCTGACCTGACCTCTGAGCTCTAAAGGCGTGCCCCCCGTGCCCCTAGCATAGACACCCTGTCAGGGTCCGGGCAGTGAAGCAGCCCACTGTCCCCCCCACCCCGAGGAGGTCACTCACTGCACACTGGGACACAGACACGGGGCTGCGGGCTCGGTGGAATCCCGCCAGGAACCCGAGGGCCTGCGTGGAGATCAAGATGGGGTGGCACACGTCAGGCAGGGACGCCAGCAGCCGAGGCCTAAGTCTGATTAAATCCCCTTAAAGGGGAGGATTCGCACAAACTGTCAGACTGTCCAGACTGACCTCTGAACAAAACAGACTTTCCGCCGCTCGAACCCAGTAAGCAGCCTGTGCCCAAGCTGACCCAGCTCGACCTGACCCAGGCCGCCCGGCCTCGTGTGCCCGTGCACGAGGAAGCCAAGTTCAACGCGTCGTGAAATGTCACTGAGTTCCGATCCCGAACCCGTCTCGCGATGACACTGACCTTGCTTTATGACCGAATAAAGCTGACTTCGTGGAAAGACAGGCCTGGCGTGTGCACCTCACAGCGAGCTGGGATTCCTCACCAGGGAGGCTGGCCGCTGTCCACCGGCGTCCACGGTCGCGCCCCCTCCCCTGGACCCAGGCTCAGCGTCCACCGCAGCTCAGCCTGGCCCAGCGGCAGAAATCTGCTCTTTGCTGCCCTCGGCGGGGCCGTCCCCACCCCCCACCTCCCCGCAGGGTGGCGGTTCGGGTTCCGACGGGGGAGGCCCAGAGACACTGGGTGTGGGCTCTGCGTGGCCAGGTGCACGTGCAGCCTAGATGCACACACTCCAAGGGAAAATAATCCTCGGTGTGGGTGTCTGGGTGGGGAGAGGGGGGTGTAGCCCGGAGGGTGCTGGAACGTTCCCTGCCTGGGCCAGGGGGTGGTTCTAGAACTTGCTAAAAGTCCCAGCAGAGTCTGAAAGGAGAAAGGAACTCCTGCCGGCTGTAATTTAAAACAAACAAACAAACAATGTGGAAGCAGAGCAGGAATGCCAGGCATGTGGGCCGGTTTCCCCTCCCGGGGCCTCCAGGGCCCACCCAGGCTCCCTGCAGCCTCTCCGTGTCCTGGGGGAGGAACAAGGAAAATTATTAACGAAAAAGCAATCAAAACTGCCCCAAACCCTCCTTCTGGCCCCCTTCCACTCCTGCTGGAAGTCCTTGATAAGAAAGCATCGGGGGCACTGCTGAGGTCCAGGCACAGTGGTGCTGCCTTGTGGGGGACTCGGGGGTCTGGGTGGGAGGCCCTCACGGTTTGAATTCTGCGCGGTCTGGGGTGTAAATGCACCGCCATGGAAGGTTCCAGAGACCAAGGTTTCCCAGGAAGAAATAACCACAAACTGTCTTTAAAGCCTTGGCCCTGTTCTCTGTCGGCTGTGTCCATGCTGTCTGCCGGAACCCCACACAATATCTGGAAATGACACAAGAACATTCCGGAGGCCAGAGGCTGTGCTTTGGAGATAAACACGAGTATCTCAGTATGTTCGTTTTTATTCTTGGGACCGATTTTATCTTCAGCAAAAAGGAAGTCACCAAGAAAACAAGAGCCAACCAGGCCTGCTCTTCCCACCTGAGTTTAGAATTTTCCGCCAGGAGAATGTCTGGGAATGTTAAGCCCTGGTGGTCAGAGAAGCTTAGGGGGAGGGGCAGGACAAAATGTAGCTTGCTTTTGACAAAAACAAGGACATCGGGGGCACCTGGGTGGCTCGGTCAGTTATGCATCCAACTTCAGCTCAGGCTAATAGATCAGGGTTCATGAGTCGGAGCCCCACGTCGGGCTCTGCGCTGACAGTGTGGAGCCTGCTTGGGATCCTCTCTCTCTCTCTCTCTCTCTCTCTCTCCCTCTCTCTCTCAAAAATAAATAAACATTAAAGGAAAAAAAGGATATTGGACTTTAGGGAAAGAAAGACGGTCACCTCAGCCCCTCTGGGCTTTTCTTGTTGTTTGCTGAGCTTTGTGGTTCAGACAGGAAGGCTCTCGGCCATTGGGCTGGTTGAAGGGAGGGGCCGGTGGTCCCAGAACCAGACAGGACAGGCGGCAGGTCCCAGGCCAGCTGTGCTTGGGGAGGGTAACGGCCCCTGTCGAATGTGGGGCCGGGGCCAGCCAGAAACGTGTGTGTGCTGAGCAGCGCCTGGGTTCAGGGCTGACCGCGGCCTATGGCCGCTCGTAAGTCGTCGGCAAGTGACGAGAAGCCAGGCCAGCCGGTGAGTGTGAGGGGCCAGGGCAAGAGGTGCCCCGCCAGCGGGACGAGGGCGGTGGCGGGCTCCCGTGCGGCAGGTAGACCAGGAGGAAGAGGTGCGACCATCAGAAGCCATGACCGGTGCGAGTTAAAGATGGTGTTTTCCCGGGGCGCCTGGCTGGCTCAGCTTAAACTGAGTCGGTTAAGCATCCGACTTCGGCTCAGGTCATGATCTCGTGGTTCGTGGGTTCGAGCCCCATGTCGGGCTCTGTGCTGACAGCTCAGAGCCTGGACCCTGGTTCGGATTCTGTGTCTTCCCCTCTCTCTGCTCCCTCCCCCACTCGTTCTGTCTCTCTCTCTCTCTCTCTTCTCTCTTCTCTCTCTCTGAAAATGAATAAACATTGGGGCGCCTGGGTGGCTCAGTCGGCTAAGCATTCAACTTTGGCTCAGGTCCCGATCACATGGTTTGTGGGTTCAAGCCCCATGTCAGGCTCTGTGCTGACAGCTCAGAGCCTGGAGCCTGTTTCGGATTCTGTGTTTCCCTCTCTCTCTGCCCCTCCCCTGCTCACTCTCTCTCTCTCTTTCAAAAATAAACATTAAAAGTAATTTTTTTTAATGAATAAACATTAAAAAATAATTAAAAAAAAAGATGGCGTTTTTTCCAGAGCCCCAGTTTGGGGACATGAAAAGTTCTGGAGACAGATGGTGGGGATGGTTGCGGGACCGTGAGTGTGCTCAGTGCCGCTGAGCTGTGCACTTGGAAATTGTAAAAAGGATACATGTTATGATATGTGCATTTTGCCATAATACCCTTTAAAAAAATGGTTTCAGGAGGAATTTTAGGATCATCCAGAAACCAAATGAAGGGAAGGGAGAAACGGGTTTCACTTCGGCCAAGACAGAATAAAGCTACAAAATACAATTTTTAAAACCTGCTCCATATGATAACATGCAAACACCAGCAGCGGTCACCTCCAGGCTGACTGCCAGGATGCTCACCCCCTGCTCTGCGGCAGGTCGATGTTTGAGTATTTTCTACCTGATCCTGGGGGCTGAGGTCGGTTTTATTTTATTTATTTATTTATTTATTTATTTTAAAAAATTGTTTAATGTTTATTCATTTTTGAGAGAGAGAGAGAGAGAGTGCAAGTAGACGAGTGGCAGAGAGAGAGGGAGACACCGAATCCGAAGCAGGCTCCAGGCTCCGAGCTGTCAGCACGGAGCCCGACGCGGGGCTTGAGCCCAGGAACCGTGAGATCATGACCTGAGCCAACGTTGGACGCTAACCCCCCCGCCCCGGGTGGGCTTTAATGTGTCCAGGTAACATGGGCACGGAAGGCTGGAGGGCCACTTGAACCCCACGGACCTGTAACGCTTGGGAGTGATGATGGGCCACCCTCAACCGTATGCAGCCATTTTTGGCCAGCGCTCAGCACACACGGACTGGGATCCCAATTACGCGTGTGAATCAACACGCACGCGGTACACGGGACAGGCAGGTGAGACGCACGCCTGTGTCTGCGTGTGCGCGCATCCCCCATTCGAGACGAGCAGATACAGGACCCGTTCTGGCAGGAAGGCCTCTGAGGCTAAAGGCAGGTCTCGCTGGCTTGGGGGCTGTCACGGCTGGTTTCTCGTTTTCTTCTACGCGGCTAATTGTGTAACAGTGAGAATTTGACACGCATAAATTTTAAGTTCAGTAAGAAAAAACATGGACAAAAGGTCTCAGGAACGAGAAGAAGCCGCCGTCCCCAGCAGCCCCCTGCCCATCTGTGGATGAGCCTGTTCTGGAAGCTTCACACACGTGGACTCTCACGCCCTTTGTGTCTGGGGCGTTTGGTGACTCCAGGTTTACCTCTGGAGGAACAGCCACTGTTTTCCACGGTGGCCGCAGCGTTTCACTTCCCGCCAGGAGGGCTCCAGCCTCCACAGCCTGGCCCACACTCGTCATCTGCCCTCGTGGGTCTGAGGGTCTGAGGCGCCAGCTCACTGTGGGTTCAGTTAGCATTTCCCTGACGGCTGAGCGCGTCTTCGTGTGCTTGTTGGTCATTCATCCAACTGCTGTGCAGAAACACGCATCAAAGCCGCTGAGGAATTTGGAGCCAGCGGCTGCCCCCCCCCCACCCCCCCCCCCCCACCCCCCCACCCGGCCACCAGGCAGCCAGGAGCAGAAGCCCCTGCAGGTGCGTGACAGGCCTTCGCCCAAACCCCTCTGGTTGAGCACCCACGCAGCCCCCACACCTTGGCCCACCAAAACGGCAACAACAGGGGACACAGTGTCTCGAGGCCCAGAAGGGGTGGCCTCTGCATTGGCCACCTTCTAGTGCGTTCAGCCCAACGCGCGGACGGGCCTTGCCCTGGGCCCAGGGTGGGTTGTCAGGGGCCTCGCCCGGGCAGGTGGCCCTCAGGCCGCCGGAGCTGGTGCTGCCCACAGGGATCATGTATCTGTTTCCCACCATAAACTATTAATGGCGCGGTGCCTCCAGCAAGAGGCTCCCAGTCTGGGTTTCACATGGTGCCTGTTATGAAACCTGAGGCTAGTCTGCCTTCTGTCCTGGAGTCCCAGCGTCCTCTGTGCCTGGATCCTTCCAGAACTGGCTTCCCATGTCTCCCAAAATGTGGAGGCCCAACCTCTGGGGAGCATGACTGCAGAGGACGCTGGGGGCAGGTCGTTCTCAGGGCGGGGGGGGGGGCGTCTTGGGCACTGTGGGGCTGAGTGGTATCCACCCCTCCCCGCCAGGAGCTCCCAGGGTGACACCCACAGGCGTCCCCAACACCGGCCAGCTGACATCAGTTGGGCTCTTCCGGGTCTGCCACACGGCTGAGTCTGGGGGCGCCTCACTGGGGAGGGGGCGGTGGGGGCTGCGGTCCCCTCGTGCCCGTGACCCTGTGGACAGGCAGGTGGCAGGTGAACAGGTGGCCACGGGATCGCTTACAGCCCGGCTCACGTTCCCTCCTCATAATCGAGACATCTTCCTGTTCATGAATTTTGCAGGACCGCGGAAGCGAGCTGCCCCATCACTTCACAGCCGTCACTCCGCCCGCCCAGCCCCCCAGGATCGCAGGCAAGACAGGTTTCCTGTGGCCGCGTCACCAAGGACCACAGTCGGTCCGGGTTTCCAGAGAACGACACTCAAGTATTCCCCCTGCGTGGGGCCTGGCGGGGTGGCTCCTTCTGGAGGCCGTGGGGGAGTCTGCCTGGTGTTGCTGGAGACCTTGGTGGCCCGGGGTTCATGGCCACATTCCCCCCATCCCCCACCCGTCATCGTCATCAGTCGTCACACAGCTTCTCCCTGCGTCCCTGCCTGCATTTCCCTCTTACAAGGACATGAGCCATTGCACCAGGGCCGCCCTGCTCCACCATGACCCCATTTCAACGTATCACGTCCGTGGAGACCCTGCTTGCAAATACGGCTGCGTTTCTGGCTGCCAGAGGTCAGGATGTGGACACACTGCTTGGGGACCACGATCTAACCCAACGCAGGCCTTTGGGGTTCCCTCCTGTGCACTCGTGGCCTGAGCCCCCAGACTAGATGTGGCCTCCCCTTCCTGCCTGTCTCCGGCAGCCACTTCCTGTGGGGGCCTGTCACAGCTGCCGATGTGTGCTGCCCTCGGTCTGTGTCTGCTGTCCACCTTCCTGAGGCCCAGTGCCCGGCAGAGGCCTGTGTCCCCACCGCCAGCACCTTGACAGAAAGGCCCCTGGCCTACCCTTCTGCGTGGGCTGCACTACAGCGACCCCTGCCCACAAGGACCGTGTGGAGCCCGACCGGCACACCCGGCCGGAGACCAAGGTCAACGCCAGCGGTGAGGAACCTCGTGGGCAGCGGGGGCCCCAGGTGTGATGGCATGAGACAGACACTTCGCTCAGAGCCATCGTGGGACGAACCCGGGGTGGGGGGGGGGACATCCTGCAGGAAGCCTGTCCAGTCCAACTCCTGACCGCCTGCCCGGGGCATCCACTGGAGAAGAGGTGGAGAAAGCGTCTCAGCCCAGTGGGGCCTAAGGAGAGGGAGAACCCGATTCACGCGGTGTCCTGATGGGGTCGGGGACAGAACGAAGACACGGGAGGCCGAGGGATCGCAACAGTAAAGACGGTGTGGAGCATCCGTGGACCGACAGTGGCCTTTGACTGCAGTGGCGGGAACGCAGACGGGGCGGCTGAGCAGAAAGTCACCCCCAAAACAGGAATGCTGGGGGGACCAGATGGGACACAGGGTCTTTACACAGGTGATCGAGTTATGACAAGGTCACGAGGGTCACCCTGACCCTTACAGGGACACCCAGGGCAGATCCTGTGAGGACACAAGGAGACTGCCAGTGCTGTGATCTCATACCTAACGCCTCTAAAGCCGGGACAGAAACAGCTTGTCTATGCTGCAGCCCCCCCGGGGAACGTGCAGAGCCCACGCGGGAGAGACGGGGCCGCACGTCCATGGCAGCCAATGGTGGAAATTTCAGTGGGTGAGCGGACACACACGACATGTCCACACCCCTCGGCCACGAGCAGGAGCGAGGCGCTCACACCCGCCGCCCCGTGGACCCACCCTGAACACGCGACACTCAGGGAGGGAACCAGACACGAGAGGGCACACGGGGTGTGAGTCCGCCTGCGTGAAACGTCCAGAACAGGCTCACCCACGGACGGGAAGGGGGCTGGTGGGGGCCAAGGGAGGGGCTGGGGGGTGGAGGTGATGGCTGATGGGGATGGGGTTGCTTTTGGGGAGATGGAATGTTCTGGAATTGTAGGACCCTGTGAATGTACTAAAAACCACTGAGTGGTACAACATATGTCGGTGAATCATGGTGTGTAAATTACGTCACGAAAGCCACTACCGAGAAAACCGCCCGGAATGAGGAATCACAGGTCAGCGGCCCCTGGCAGCTTGCTGCACTTTCTCCACACCCCCCCCCCCCCCCACCGATTCCCTGTGCTGCTGTGCGTTTTCCAGGCTCACCCTGCACATGACCTCCGGCGGCTGCCCGCCCCCAGCCAGGGGCGCACTGCCTGCACCCCAGAGTCTTGCTGGCTAGGGTCTGCGTGCTTCCCTCCCTGTTGTGCGGCCGTCCACCCCGAACCCTGTCCAGCCCAGACCGCGCTTACCCTGTCCCTCAGACTGTCAGCTCTAGGTTGCTGTTCCCTCTGCCCCTGATGCTGTTCCTTGTAGTCACCCCTTTGGAACGACACCTAACGCACTCCCAGCAGCGCTGCTCCTCAGCCCCGTCCACCCGCAGGGCCCGCTCTTCCTCTCCACGGGTCCCGACACACACACACACACACACACACACGCACACGCACGCGCACGTGCACGCACACACATGCACGCACACCCATCTACCAGCAGCGGGATGACCCCCTGTACCCAGCGCAGCCACATGCGCGGAGGCCCGAGAACACGCAGCCGGCAGGTGATGCGGGCAGGCGGGCCCCTGGTCCCGCAAAGCAGAACAGCCACAGGAAATGGCCACAAACAGCTGTCCCTCAGCTCCCTGCGCGGGGACTTCCCACCACCGCGGACACGGCCTCCTCACCTTGAGACTGTGGAGCCGCCAGGTGCGCAGGGAGCGTGGTGGGCTCGAAACCGTTCGTGTCACTTCTTCGTGATTAACGTAAACTTAGCCACGTGGGGCCAGCGGCCACGTTGTCGGGGGGCGTAGATTCAAATTTTGCTAGATCCTTGCTAGAAGAGGCTGGATTTACCAATTCACCTACTCGCTAACGTTTGTCTTTGTTTGTAAACTTACGTGTAAAATCTCTCTGTGGATTTGTAATGTATCCTGAACTGACCCTCCCGGCGCTGTTGTGGCCCCTCGCGGGCACACCCCGGCCGGCAAAACCGCGGGTCTCCGACGGCAACGCCCGGCCTTCTGGTTTCAGCTCTGCTCGGAGAGAAGCGCCCTCTCGGAGGCTTATTCAGTGCGTGTGTTTTGCATGTTGGTGCTTTTTCTGGGTGATTCAGCTTTAAACGGGCCCCCCGAGCGTTCCCGACCACCAGAAGGCTGTGACGTGCCTTTGCGAGAAGACGCGTGTGTCGAATGTGCTTTGTCCCATGGCGCTGTCGCCCGGGACGTGGATGTTAACGAATCGATGATATGGGCCAGGTAAGGGGTCTCTGAACCAGAACGCAGGAGACCAGGTAAGGTGTGGATGCGGCGAGGTGAGCGAGGCTCGGCCGCTTCAGGGCTCCGCTCGCCAGGCCTTGTGAGCACGCTGCACGCCACACCAATAGTCTTCCCAAGTCGGATGTCCACGGAGCTATAACTTACAGGCAGCGGCGTCCCCATCGCAAAGCCTTTTACGCCCTGCTCAGCCTGTGAGCCCCCCCGAGGGCGCCAGCGGCCCCCCCTGCTCAGCTCGGGAGCCCCCCCAAGCGCCCCCCGCCCCCTGCTCAGCCCGGGAGCCCCCAGAGCGCCCCAGTCGCCAGGGAGTGACACCCCGGCCTGAACTTCACCCGCCTGCGATCACAGGCCCGCTCCCCAAAATGCCTGGGACAGCCTGGCGGCTCCGCGTCCCGGGCGGGTTCTGTAACACACCAGGAGGTCAAGCAGCGCCACCGCCCGCCGCGGCCCGGCCCGTCCCAGGCCTGGCGAGCAGCCTGCGTCCCTCCGGCGTCCCGGCGCCATTTCCGAAGAGCCGCTATGGAGACTCTCGTCAACGCTTCTGGGAACGACCTCTACGCCTCTCTCTTGGGTGAGCACGCGGGAGCACCTGCCCTTCCGGGAAGGCCCACAGGCAACTTTGTAAGAAGCCGCCAGGCCGTTTCCCAAAGTGGCCGCACCGCACCCCTCCGCCGGCGGCCGTTCGCGCGCTCCCCACCCAGCCCTCGCCGGCGGATGGCACTGCCAGCTTCGTGGGAGTGAGTTCTTACAAGTGGCTTTATCTTTATTAGACGCGACTCACGCCCTTACCACTCAGCCCTTACGAGCTGTGCAGCCAGCACCACAGCCAGTCTGAGAATATGTATTTCATCACCAGGACACAGGCCCCCTGCCCCTCATCCCCTTGCCCCCGCCCCCCCAGCCCCCTTCCCGTCCGTGGATGGGCCTGTTCTGGACGTTTCACACACGCAGACCCCCACCCCGTGTGGCCTCTCGTGGCTGGTTCCCTCCCTGAGCGTCGTGCGTTCGGGGTCCGTCCGCGGGGCGGCCGGGGCGGGCGCCTCGCTCCTGCTGGCGGCCGAGGGACGTGCGCGTGCGCGGCGGACACACCCGGGTAACGGGTGCGTGCGCCACGGACACGGTCATCTGCGGACGTGCACGTGCACGGTGGACACACGTTGCGTTAACCACTCCCGGCCGACGCTGGGTCCTTCCGCTTTGGGGCTGCTGTTGAGTCGTGGGGCCGAGGGCGAGTGGTGGGCGCACGCGCGGCGACTGAGTCCGGGGCTAACTCCTCCCTGAGCCTCTGGAGGACTGGCCTCACTGTCCACCCCTCTGCAGCAAGGTGGAGCGGCCTGGGTCAGGCGGGGTGGGTCCTCCTACGGGCCGAGAGGCTCAGGCAGCTCACTCCACCTCTATTTGGGAAAAGGAAATGAAAGTACTTCCTAGCGGACGATTAAAAAGTTACAACAGGGAAGTGTGCAGGGAGGTGGCCAATGCATGGTCAGGTGAAGAGACAGCTCCGGCTCAGGGCAGGCCCTGGGGAGACGCAGGGTTTCTCTGGAGGCTGCATCTGGGAAGGGGGGAGGGGTCCGGGATGAGACGACCCTTGAGAGGTGACCGTGACAATTCAGGGGAAGGACCTTGCAGGGACAGGGTTTCCCCTAGGGGCTGGAGGCTGGGCAGGGCCTGGCAGGGGAAGGGGAGGAAGAGGCCTGCGGTTCCTCCCCTAATTAAAGAGGAGGGTGGGCAAGAAGCCTTGGGGCTGGGGAGCGTGACCCCACCACAGGGCAGGAGGCACGCTCTGATGTGAATATCATCAGGCCAAAGTAAGCCGTTTCAGTCCTGCCTCCGAGCTCCCTGTGGTCCGACCTCCCTGTGGGCCAGGCCAGGCTCCAGGCCACCCAGCTGGGGCAGGGGCGGGGCTCCAGCTTGGAGGGGCTGGGGGCAGCCTGTTGGGTTGGTCCTCCAGTCCCAGCTCTAACAGACATCTAGAGAATGGGTCAGAGAAGCTGGGAGGCCTATGCGGGATGGAGACAGGGTGAATCCTGCAAGCCCACTCCCTCGACCCCTGCTCTGCCCCCCAGCCTACTGTTTTTGTAATCCAGGCATGAATAAACACACACATGAACAAATATTCCAAAACTATTAACCATTTCCGTTTGAAACACAGGGGAAAGCCCACAGGGAGGCAAGGGGGGACTGGCCTGGTCCTGTGTTTTCATTTTGACAAAAGAGTAAACAGGCACCGTATCAACAGCCCTCCCCCCCACCCCCTCCTCGCAATCTGATCTGAAATGAGGAAGGGGGCCCCAGCAGGCCCCCTCCCAGGGGTCTGGGAGGCCAGTCCCCTCCACCCTTCTGGCTTCTCCCTCCCTTGCTCCTGCCACTGAGAAGATCATGTTTTCAAAACTCTCAAACAGATACAAGGTGATCACACACCCACTCTCACCCTAAATCATTAATGAGGAAGCAGCTGGCAGGCAAGGCTGGGATGGGATAAAGGGCAGCAAATGTAAAAGAAAAAAGGGACCGACCTGCTCCTACGTACATACGTGCTGGGGCACCCCCAGAGCCTCCCCTGAGGCCCTGGCCCAGTCACGAAACACCTAATTCGGACGCGCTGGGGCCTCTGGAATCGGGAATGCACGTGTGTTGTAGGCCTCCCCGCTTGTGGATTGTCCAAGTGTGGTGATCAGTGTGGGTTCTCATCGGAGCCCCTGCCCCCATCCCCTTCACGCGTGCCCTCTCCCCTTCCAGCAATCAGCAGGACTCAGGGGCTGGCCTGAGACACTGGGGGCCTCATCTCAGCAACGGACACCTCCCTCGGTGGCCTCTTGGCCACCTTGCCAGTGTTTTCTATCTAACACTGGATTTTCTACCTAATATGAATTCTAATTTACTTCAAGGAGCTCCAATGCACTGTGGAAATGAGGGATGTTACCCTCAACCTTCCCAGAAGAAAACATTGGGGAAGCTGTTCTAATGAGGGGCCTTGGCAAAGGCCCTGGGGCAGGGGTGTGAAGGAGAGAGTAGTGTCATTTAGGGAGGAGTCTCCAGAAGGGACGAGCCAAATACTGGAGGCCTGTGTAAATTAGGCCAGAACCAGACAGGTGGCCGGCCGTGTGGGGCCCGCTGGACTGGGCTGGGGCTTTCACCCTGAGCAAGGCAGGACCCCTGGGAGGGCTGTGATTGGAAGTGGGTTTTAACACAATTCTGACAGTGTAGACACTCCAGCAGCGTCAGCTGCCCTCTTCTCCCCCTGGGGTGTGACACTCCGGCGTCTCCCTCCCTCCCCACTGCCGTCAAGGAGGGGCCACCCTTGGCACCCCTCCCGAGAGAGGAAGATGAGCAGCTAGCTCTGCGGTACCCAGAGCACAGCTCAAATGGCAGCTCCGGACGAGCAAATCCTCGGGAATGTGTCAGAGATTCTCCTAAATCCACCGGGACATTCCTGATTAGCGATTCTGGGGCTACAGATGGCCTTGCGTGCGGGAGGACGGAGGCCCCCGTGGAAATGCGCGGCAGCTCTCTGGCACTGGCGTCGGGTGGGCTGCGGCCCTGGAGCTGGCGCTGTCCCCCGACTCCCAGCACTGCTGCTTGCTGGCCAGACCCAACGAATGTCATTCTCTCTCTCTCTCTCTCTCTCTCTCTCTCTCTCTCTGTCTCTCTCTCTCGTCACCCGCCACTCCGAAGGCCCCTTTCTCAGCATGCACAGATAGCAGTCACACCGGTGTCCTTCACCTACTGAGCATCAACTCAGCGGCGAGTACTGCGCCAAGCCCACCATGCGCAGGGTCTCCTGAGTGCTTCCCTCTCTGGTCCCGTGCGCCCCCCACCGCGCTGACCTAAGGGTTACCCCTGTCACGCACAACCATGTACAACTCTTGCCATCATCTCTCAGAAAAGTGTGTAGGATGTTCTTTGGCTGCTGAGATGGAGATGCGTCCCTGCCTGGATGCCCCATGACAGCGAGACTGTGCTGTGTGCGTCCGGGGCTCAGTTCCCCGGTGGGCAGGGGCCGCCTTGCTCCACGGACCTCAGTTTCCCCATCCCTGCAGCCGGGGCACAGGGCTGCGTTCGGGCTTGGCTGCTCTGGGGGTGAACAAAGGACGCCCGCACGCTCGGAGGTCAGCAGTGGACACGGAGTCCTAGCTAGTCTGGGACGCGTTAAGCGGCCCCTAGTTCCCCGCGTGCTAACCTAAAAATGAGGTCTCCTTTTGAATCAGGCTTTTCGGCCACGTGCCCAAAAGCAAGATGGAGCCCCGTAGGTTCTCTGCCCGACCCAAAGATGGCGACACAGCTCCCTCTACCCTCAGGCCCAGGGACAGCCGCTGCCCGTTTGCAAGATGGCGGCAGCCTGGTAGAAAGCACGCTTCCCGCGGCCGGACTCGCCACGTACCCACTCTCAAGATGGCTTCTCCCGCAAAGCCCCACGCAGGAGCGCAGCTAGCTTACTGGCTCAAGCTCCGTGACGTGATCCCGCCTTTTCTCCCCTCCCCCCGTCTCCACGGGTCGTTTCCGTCTCGAGCCCCGACGGACGGCCGCCTTCTCCAATGGTCGCCTGCCATCCCTCTTGGCTCCACCCCTCGAGCGACCTCCTAGCCATTGCGAGGCGCTGGCAGGGCCCCGCGGCGCCCGCCCCGCCCCCTCTCCGTGGCGGGAGCCAATGGGCAGAGCGCGCGGGGGACGTGTTCGGGCGTCTCCGCCATTTTGTGAGTCTATAACTCGGAGCCGTTGGGTCGGTTCCTGCTATTCCGGCGCCTCCACTCCGTCCCCTGCGGGTCTCCTCTGTGTGCAATGGACGGGTAAGTATTGCTTCTCCGCGGTTTCCGACGACCTCCCGGCGATCCAGCTTTCCCCTCGCCGCCGCCCGGGTCTCCTCGGGGCCGTGGCCCGCGCGTCGCTCCTCCTCCGCCCGAGTTCGCGGGCGCCTCCGGGGTCCCTCCCTTCCCTGAGCCTGGGGTGCGTGCGCGGGGCAGGCTGCCGGAGGCGGCGGGGGGGGGGGGAGGGAAGCGCCAGGCGGGCAGTGCCCCCTGGGCTTAGAAGAGTGGTGCAGGCCAAGCCCTCGAGCCCTGCTCGTTTCCGGCCTCCGCGCGCCTCAACCCGAACGCACGCGGCAGTCGTGAGGCCCTTCCCGCTTCCCGTCCATGTCCCGCGCGCACGCGCCAGTGTTCGCGCGCCCCGTGTGAGCCTTCCAGCTCCCCGTACCCCCCCGCTGCGCGTGCCCCGTGTGGCCCTTCCCGTTCCCCGTCGAGCCCCCGCGCTTGCGTGCGCAGCTCTTCGCGCCCCTGTCGGGCTTTGCGCGTGCGCGGTCTTTCCCGCCGCGCGGACTCTGCCCTCGCCCCCCTCCAGCTCCCCCACCCCCCCAACCCGCCGCGGGCCCAGGCGCGGCCCGGAGACGCCGCCCTCCTGCCCGGAAGGGCGCGGGCCCTCCTCCGCCCCCGCTGGCCGCCCGGCCCCTCCCCGGCTACCCACAAAGGATGGCCGCGCGCCCGAGCCGGGGGCCGGGGAGGGGCCCGTCCGCCCCCCTTTGTTCCCGCCTGCGGGGCGCCCCGGGCCGGCGGTTCCCCGAGCCGGAGCCGACGGCGGAGACCGGGCCTGCCCGCGGCGCCGAGAACTGTTCTCAGATGTTAGGTTTCTGGTCTTGGGGGAGAAATGCCAGGACCTGCGGAAAATGAAGTTCGCTTCAAAGTGTGACTTCCGTCCCGCGTGTCCGGGGGACCGTTCGTCGTATCCCCGTGGGCGAGGGGGAGGTGCCACTTCTATTAAAGTTTGAGGCTTCCCAAGAGTTCTGCTTAACTTTGTTTGATAGCGGGCTTCGAGCCCTCCTTCCTCCCCGTCTGGCCTTCGGGGCGGGGCGAGCTGGTTAAAATGCCTGGAGGGTCACGTGCCTCGTGTGCCTCGGGCCTGAAATGATAGGTTTCGGGCGGAATCTAATCCAGCCCCTTAGAAAGATTGCTGCGGCGTGGTGGGCATGATCTCGCGGTCCGTCCTCCATGTTGCCTGGGATGGACCTCCCCCTGGGACCCCCTCCCCAGCGAGCCAGCTGGTGGGGGGACGTGTTCCCCGGGCGGGGTCGCGGTCCGGAGTCTCGGGAAACGGCGCTCCGAGGCCGCGTGCCGGTTCGGCGGGCCGCCAGGGCTCAGATCCCGCGTGAGGAAAGGCCGGCCTCCGTGAAACACTTCCTGTGGGAGCGTGTCCCCCCCCCCCCCCCCCCCCCCCCGGGGGACTAGGAGGCCGCGAGTCGCCCTGGGTTAGTGGCCGGGAAGCTGCATGCTTTTCATTCTTTCGGTTTTCTGGGAAGTTTTTTCTTGGTTCACTACGGTTTTTAAGAACGTGTTGCTGTCGGGGTGTGAGATGTTTTTTGTTCTTTTTTTTTTAACGGTGAGGAGGCAAAGGTCCTGCCTCGAGGGGAATGATGGCAAGACAGCAGGCCACAGCTGCAGGCAGCAGGACTAGGCCAGTGCTTTGGGGTCCCGACACCCCAGGGTTTGGGTCCTGGGAGTTGCCTCCTGGAGGGCAGGAACCAGGGGCTCCCAGCTGGACAGGGAAGCTGGCCTTTGTGCAGGGAGGGGGTGCGCGTGGCTGCCCCAGGGCCTGCCGCGGGGTCTGGGACCACCTGTCCTCGGCCAGGTGACGGGGGCCATCGTGTGCTGAGGCGGGTGGCTCCATCCACCGGGCAGGCGGGTGGCCCGGTGGGGGGCGTTGCTGACTCAGTTCCCTTTCTGGACGGATGCTCCGTGAGTCACTTAGGACCTCGCTGGTTCACGGTTGCCGCGCACCAGCCTTTGGAGAGGGTTTCGCCGTGCTGTTCTAGGAGCTGGCGCGCAGCTGAGGCGCACGGGGCTGCGGGGACCCTCAGGTAGCCCTGCTTCCGTCCAGCCCCCGAGGCGGGAGAAAGTCCGGTCACGCGGAGCCAGGTTGATAAGTAACCTGTGTTAATGTTATCTGTTCACTGGAGCCGAGCTGCCACCTTCCCGGGAACCTTCCATGCGTGGGACGTGGAGTCCCCTGTCTTCCCTTGGAGCTAAAGCTCTGACCTGGGGCCTGAGAGCTGCCTTTTCTGTGGCCCCGTCCCTGCTCAGAAATGTTCCTAAGCGCTTCCAGTGTTTAGAAAGCAGACAACAGCACTTGAACCTCAGTAACAACGTCAAGGGTCCCTCCTGGGGCTTTTGAAGGGGGCAGCTTTGTCCTCGGACAGGTCCAGAGGCGGGGCCTGGGGTCCTGCTGGGAGGGAGGGGGCTGGAAGACAATGGTGGCTCCTTTTCAAGTTGAGATTAGTTGGACGACGGCTCACTTCCCTGCCTGAAGGGTTCTAGTGGGGGTGGGGGTGTGCAGTCAGCAGCGAGCCACGCTGGTGGCCATGGGGAACTCCCGACACCCTAGTGGCAGGGGCTGTGGGCTTTCCCCACCCCTGGGACAGTGGAGACACCGGCAGCGCACCTGGCTAACAGCTTTCTTCTTTCTCTCTCTGCAGCATCGTCCCAGACATAGCAGTTGGTACAAAGGTAGGTACTTCCTTCCGGCTCAGCCTGAGTTTGTGCTCGTGGCCTGGGCCCATCTGCCCGCGCCACCTCTGACTCCGGTGCTCCCGAGGCATCCAGGCTGCAGGCCCTGTCCTCTGCCCAGTGGGCTCACTAGCTCCTCAGAAGAAAAGGCACCTGCCCTGAAATTCAGAGCCCGGGAGAGTCCTGCTTTACTGCTCACGGGTTAGGAGGGATGTGTGCAGTGGGGTTGACGGGGGCGTCTGCCCCAGAAAGTTCTGAGTGCCCTTGGTTTGATGTGGGAAAAGTCAAGATCTGGTTATGCTCCAAGCCCTTGGTGGAGTGGGGGGTGAGATTGGAGGGGGGTATGGGGGCTCTGGGGCAGTTTGGGGCTACTTCTGATGGCGTCGTGGTTTGGGTAGTTGTTTTGAGAAATTCTGGTGTTTGTGAGCTGAGGGACGCCGAGAGCGCTGTGTCCCTTCTGTGCGGAAGGTGTTAGTTCTCAACGCCAGTGGCAAGAAAGGTAGACGAAGGAACACAGAGTGGTCCCCACGGGAAGTTGGGGGGCCACGTGCTTCTCCCTCCCGGTTGCAGGCCAGGCATGTGCACGCGCAGGGACGTGGCCTCCGGGGGAACCCTGGGCCCGATGATCAGTAAGCACTGCCGGTCAGTTGGTCACCTCCTGGGCTCCGTGCTGGGAGGTGGGGGAGTCTCCTCGGGCCATGGCTCCTGGGCTCCCTGCAGGTGGCTCAAGTGACCTGAGCAGGCAGCCAGCTGGTTTCTGGTCAGTCGGCAGCCAGTCGGCTGGGTTTCACTTTTCCCAAGTGGATTCTTGTCTTCACACGCTGCCTGTCCTGATCTTCCTGCAGATAAAACCTGTTTGTCAGGTGGTGAGAGGGGAGAGGGACTGTCGTCTGAGGGGGTTGTAACATCCCAGAAAACGCCTGGGTTGCAGACTGTCCTCCCCTTACTGTGGGAGCCCCTTTCCAGCCGGAACAGCTCTAGCGCGGCTGTTGTCGGAACGGTCTCCTTCTGGCCATCCTGTTCCCAGGAGACCTGTGCTTCCAGAATCCCACCTGCACAGACAGAAGCTCCTGGGGGGTGCGGGCAGGGGCTTCCTGCCAGTACAGCCCCCCTGAACCTGCACCCCCGGCCCACTGGGAGGGCAGTGTGGTTCTTCCTGGGTTTAGAAGCGGCTATGCGGGGAGTGAGTGGCGTCCAGGTGTCAGGGATACCTGGTGTTCGGGGGAAGGAAAGGTTGTCCTGCCGTGTGCTGTCCCGCGCTGTGTCCAGTAGCAAGTACATGCTTGAGGGTTGCCTTCTCTCGAAGCTTAGTTGACTTGAGGGCTGATGCCCAGTGGCCTCCCCGAGCGTGGGGTGGGAAGAACTCTGCTGGAGGCAGTTGGGTGGTCCCTGGGCCTGGCCCAGCTGTGCCCCAGTCACAAGGTCTGTGGTGTTGTGGTGCCTGAGGTTCTGCCCTGCGAAACATCCGCGCCTCTTGAGCTGGGGGTCCGTGCGTGTCCCCGTGCTGTGTGTGTTGGGGGGGGTCTGTGGTCTGTGTCCTGGGAGAGGAGCAGAGTGTAAGTAGGCAAGGGAGCACGATGCCCACAGAGACGCGGATGCAGCTGCTCATGGGAGTCCCGGTCCCACCTATTGCTGGTCCTCAGCAGGGGCCAAGATGCCCTTGTGAGGGTTGTGTGGCCGGCAGATGGGGGCAGGTCAGGGCCCGGGCCCCTGAGTCCTGAGGCAGGAAGGGGCTGTCCTGTGGCTCTGACAGGTAGGATGTGGACAGGCCTGCCTGGGGTCCCTGCCGGCTTTTCTCTTGGCCTCCGTGACTCGGGAGGTTTGGGGTGTGATAGGCTGCAGCTGGCTGGTGGTCAACACTTCCCTTTACCATGCTAGACCTCAGCCTGGAAGGGAGTCTGACTGTCCTCTTCCTGAGCCACGGCGGCTCCTCAGGTGGAGCCACGCGGGTCCTCCCTCGGATCTGTGGACGCTGGGCTCCAGGGCTCTGGGCTGTGGGGGACCTGTGTGGGTTCCTGCCTGTCCAGGGGTTTGGGTTTGGGGACAGGCCCACATTAGCCGTCTCAGTAGCTGGGGCAGCCGGTTCCCGGTCCTTGTCCCAAAGGGCAGTTTGCAAACCTCTAGCTTCCTTCGGCCGCTGTCATCAGCTGCTGGGCTGGGAGGTTCTGGAGGGGTTTGGGGCACCGGGTGCTGTGCGCTCATGTTTGCAGGCAGCTCAGCAGAGGAGCGAAGAGACGGTGTCCTTGAGGAGGAAGCACGTGGAGAAGGGGGAGGCCCGGGGGCCCAGGTGGGCTGCTCTTTCCCCTTCTGCCAGGGCAGCCGAGGCCCCGAGACCCTCTCTGGCTGCCAGTTTTGAATCCAGGGAATCGGAGGGGTTACTTGTGGTTCCTGGTGGCGCGGTCCTAAAGCCCGTGAGCCTCGAGCGGCGGGCCGGAGCTGGGTCCTTGGGCCCACGGGGCCCCCGACTGAGGAGTGCTGGTCCCCTGCGGTTCCTCACCTTGTGTGGGCTGGTTCTGCCCTCGGGCCTCACCTGGCAGCAGGGACGCCTCGTGGTGTCTGGACCCAGGGTCGGTCTCACGTGGTGCTGGGGGGTTGACTCCAGTACATGGAGCCCAGCACGTGGCAAGAGAGAGGGGCAGGTCCCAAGTCCCAGGGAGCCGGGGTCCCCGCCCCTCACTGCACAGCACCGCCCACAGCACGGAGGGAGAGCAGGTAGTATTTCTGTCCCACAGTGACTAGAGCAAGGCTCAGGTTTCCTTAGACGCCTGGAAAATAGGGCAGGGCCCTGTGGCTGAGCAGGTGGCTGCAGTGCGACAAGGGGGCTTTGTTCCTCGAGTCTGCCAGCGGCCCCGTGGTCATCGAAGACGGTCCCACGGTCTTGATGTGGGCAGGGCTACAGCCGAGCTCTCTAGGACAGCCGGGCCGGGCTCAGCCCCGTGTGGCTATTGGCGCGAGGCCCTGTGTGCCCGGGAAGGTCCTGCAGAGCGTGGGGTGGACGTGATGCGTGAACGCGCGCCATAGGCGTTGGGCCCCCCGCCCCTGCTTTGTCGAGGAGCAGTGTGTTTTGGGATTAGGATTGCGAGGACATCGCGGGGGAGAAATGGTCAGTTTGGGGTGCGGTCTTTTCTCAAGAGCAGGTCACACAGGAGAGGTGGACACGGGTGTTGGGGAGGGCGTCTGGTCTTCTGCTCTGCTCCACACACCCCCCGTTTCTTTCAGCGGGGATCCGACGAGCTCTTCTCTGCCTGTGTCACTAACGGACCCTTTATCATGAGCAGCAACTCGGCTTCTGCAGGTAACTCTGCGCGCAGTCCCCCGTCCCCTGGCTGTGGGTGGGCAGGGGACATCGGCTGGCGGCCTCCTGGAGTCGTGGAGGAAGCTGGTTCCGCGCAGGGTTTTTCGAGTGTGGACGGTGCTTTATGCCTTACACACCGCTTTTCCGTCAGCAAATGGGAACGACAGTAAGAAGTTCAAGGGTGACAACAGGAGCGCAGGTGTGCCCTCCAGAGTGATCCACATCCGGAAGCTTCCCAGTGACGTCACCGAGGGCGAGGTCATTTCTCTGGGGCTGCCCTTCGGGAAGGTCACCAATCTCTTGATGCTGAAAGGGAAAAATCAGGTATCTGCTGATAGCCAGGCAAGTGCCCTTCCTGGGAAGGCTCAGGAATCCGGGCCTGGCTCACGCTCCTGTCCTGCCAGGCTTTCATCGAGATGAACACAGAGGAGGCCGCCAACACCATGGTGAACTACTACACGTCCGTGACCCCTGTGCTGCGCGGCCAGCCCATCTACATCCAGTTCTCCAACCACAAGGAGCTCAAGACGGACAGCTCACCCAACCAGGCGGTGCGTTGCCGGGCCTGGGGCGCGGTGGGGTGGAGCTGGGGAGAAAGTAGCCGGCCATAACTCCCCCCCCCCCCCCCCCCCCCCCCCCACAGCGGGCCCAGGCGGCGCTGCAGGCGGTGAACTCGGTGCAGTCGGGAAACTTGGCCCTGGCCGCCTCGGCTGCCGCGGTGGACGCGGGGATGGCCATGGCTGGCCAGAGCCCGGTGCTCCGGATCATCGTGGAGAACCTCTTCTACCCAGTGACCTTGGACGTGCTCCACCAGGTGAGGTGGCTGGGGGCGTGCGGCCGTCCCCGGTCCTGTTGCCGACCGGGGGGTTCCCTGGGCGGAGGTCGGGACCACTCTTTTCTCTTGCAGATCTTCTCCAAGTTTGGCACGGTTCTGAAAATCATCACGTTTACCAAGAACAACCAGTTTCAAGCCCTGCTGCAGTACGCCGACCCTGTGAGCGCGCAGCACGCCAAGCTGGTGAGTAGGGTCCCCGGGATGCCTCCCTGGCCAGCCCCCCGGCCCCCAGCGCCTCACGGCTCGTCTCCCTGCAGTCGCTAGACGGGCAGAACATCTACAATGCTTGCTGTACCCTCCGTATCGACTTCTCCAAGCTCACCAGCCTCAACGTCAAGTACAACAACGACAAGAGTCGTGACTACACGCGCCCTGACCTGCCCTCCGGGGACAGCCAGCCTTCGCTAGACCAGACCATGGCTGCTGCCTTCGGTAAGACGCCCGGCAAGGTGCCCAGGACCACCGTGTGCCGTGGGAGGCGAGGATGTGTACGCAGCTCAGTGTCTGTGCCGCAGGCACCCCGTGACGCCGACTCTGTGCCCAGGGAGGTTGGTGCCTGTTGCTCCTTAGATGGCCAGCACGGCACCCGGCCCAGACTGCCCACTGGGTGTGGGGTCACGCACACACACAGCCCTTGCTCGCGGCGGAGGTGGTGGGTGCGATGATTAGTGTCTCATTTGTTTCTAGGTGCGCCTGGTATAATGTCAGCCTCTCCGTATGCAGGAGCTGGTTTCCCTCCCACCTTTGCAATTCCTCAAGCTGCAGGTACTCAAACACTTGACCTTGGTCCCCACCGTCGATCGTGCATGCCCACACACCTTTCCAGTAGCTGTGCTTCCACGGGCAGCTGACGTGGGCTCGGTCTCGGGGGGAGCCCGCCTCCCTGGGTGCGGGTCTCTGGGTTCCCTGAGGAGCCTGGACAGGGCAGTCTTAGGACAGGGCTGTGCAGAGAATCCGCTAACCCCAGAGTCTCTGGTCTGGTTCCCTTAAAGCACCTCCCGGGCGAGGACGAGCGCGCACGGTGGTTGGAGGGATGTGTCCCTAGTAGATGAATTTAAGTGGCCCGGTAAGCAGAGCGGCATGAACCGGGGCGGGGGCACACCTGAGCGTCCCTCCCAGGGGGCCAGCCTGCCCTCCTGTGGCAGGCACGGGCCTGCTGCGTCCTGCCCGGGTGTCGTCTGCATGGTGACGGGCGCCTGCATGCGCGCACGGCCGAGGCCCGTCCGGGGCTCCGTTGTGCCTCCACCGAGTGGAGCTTCTGTACCGTTGGGCGCATGTAGATGGGGCCAAACCTGGCAGGCACGGTCTGTGCCATGAGGAGAGGCGGGAGGAGCCGGCCGGCCGCACAAGTGGGCACCGGGCCGAGCACGGCCGCGGCCGCCTCCTGTGTTTCCTCCTGCGTGAAGACGGGCAGGACCTGCACTCGCCTCCCAGCAGAACCCCCGGCCCTGCTGCTCACATCCCGGCCGCCCTTCCCTTTCCAGGCCTCTCTGTTCCTAACGTGCACGGGGCCCTGGCTCCTCTGGCCATCCCATCGGCGGCGGCGGCGGCGGCGGCGGCGGGCCGGATCGCCATCCCCGGCCTGGCAGGGGCAGGAAACTCTGTCCTGCTGGTCAGCAACCTCAACCCCGAGGTACGTGCCTCTTCCCTCCAGGCTGTCGTTCCCAGAAGCACAAGCGGGGGTGTTACACTAGTGGGTCTTAGTGCAGAGGGGAGCGGGCTGAGCTCCTGTCGGCCCCAGGCGCCGGGGTCCCGCCGGTCGCGGCACCCCTCTGTGCCGGTCCGCTCGCTGCCGCCGCCTCAGCGCTCCGTGTTCTCTCGTTTTCCTTTACACCTCGGCTTACGTCTCCGATTCCGTAAGACGCAGGGTCGAGATACGCTTTGATACGTGAAAGCAGTCCTTAAAATTTCCAGCCAGACACGACGCGGTCTGGACGCCCGCCGGGTGCCTCTGTCGGGGGGACGCTGCCCTGCAGCTGAGGTCCCCGGGATGGCGAAACCCGTGCCCGTCCCAGTGGCAGAGTTTGGCTCAGAGAGAGCTCGGGTGAGCCGAGAAGGGCTCACGGTCCCTCACTCTGGAAAGATGGGACCGCCTTTAAGGAGCGTTTCAGACTGTCTCTCATCTGTCTGCCCCTCCTGTGACTTCCTGGCCCGGGGGCGGCCGGACCCTAGCGAAGCCTCCACTAACAGACTCGCTCCGCCTCGTGCTTGTGTGAGCGTTGTTCGGAGGCCCGCCCGCCGCAGCGAGCAGGAGGCCAGGGCCCCTGGGAGCCGGGCTGCCGCCTGGGGGTCCCGGCCGCGCCCTCCTGCTGCTCGCTGCGGGGAGGGGGGCGCTTTCCTGCCTGTGTTTGCGAGGTGGACCTGTGACTTGTAATGTGTGTAGATCTGGACTGATGGAGCACTCGTGTTTCTTATGTATTTACTGACCTGTGTTTTTTTGCTACTTTTTTTCTTTTCTCCCCTTCCCCTTTCCCAATTTTTTTTCTTGCCCTGATCCGGAATTTCTTTGCCAACTGACTGCACGGCACTTCTGCTTCCTGTTGTTGCTTGAAACAAAACAAAACATAAATAAATAAAAAACAAAATTCCCCCTCAAACCCTGCTCTCCGGAAACCAACCTGCCCTTGAATATTAACATCCTGACAACTTCATCATCCATCAACCTGCACGCCTGTGGGGCTGCCTCCTCGTGGTGGACGATTGGCAACTCGCCCCCTGACCTCTCCCTTTCCCTGTCCCTCGCTGCCTTGCTCTGCTGTCCTCTAAAGAGAGTCACACCCCAAAGCCTCTTTATTCTTTTCGGTATGTTATCATTCACACTTTTATTACCTTGTTTTCATTTAATTGAGGTTATTTTTTACGCCCTAAGATGTACTATGAGTTTGCAGTCGGGCATTCTGCCTCGTTACGTGGCTTGCCTTCGGTTTGCGTATTTATTCTGACTCGGTAGACGCATGGTTTATTGCCCTGCATGCTTTTCGAAGAGTTAAACGTGTTGGTAGCATGCTAAAGTGCCGGTTCTTGGCCGTGGACCTTTCCTGGAGTTTACGACCTCTCTGCTGAAGGTAGTTTTCTGGTACCGTTCCCTGTGACTAGACGCAGGTGCCAGAGGCAGAATAAGCAAACCTTCGGGGAGAGCCAGCCCTGCGAGGGGTGTGCGGGGCGTGGGGGCTGGCGGGGGAGGTGGCGGCGGGGCTGCAGGCGGCTCAGCGCCCCTGTCCCCGCGCTCTCGAAGGCGTGTACGGCGACGTGCAGCGGGTGAAGATCTTGTTCAACAAGAAGGAGAACGCGCTGGTGCAGATGGCGGACGGGAGCCAGGCGCAGCTGGGTAAGCGGCCGGGGCCTGCGGGGCCTGCGGGGCAGGCGGGCGGGCACTGCCGGGCGTGGGGCCCGGGGCCCGGGGTCACGAGCATACCGCCTCCGCAGCCATGAGCCACCTCAACGGCCACAAGCTGCACGGGAAGCCGGTGCGCATCACGCTGTCCAAGCACCAGAACGTGCAGCTGCCCCGCGAGGGCCAGGAGGACCAGGGCCTGACCAAGGACTACGGCAACTCCCCCCTGCACCGCTTCAAGAAGCCCGGCTCCAAGAACTTCCAGAACATCTTCCCGCCCTCGGCCACCCTGCACCTCTCCAACATCCCGTATGTGCAGGGTGTGGGCTGCGGCCTCCCTGGCCCCCCCCCCCCCCCCCCGGGCCCTCCCCGAGAACCAGCGTCCGACCCCTCGACCCCTCTTCTCCCCGCAGGCCCTCTGTGTCTGAGGACGATCTGAAGATCCTCTTTTCCAGCAACGGCGGGATCGTCAAGGGGTTCAAGTTCTTCCAGTGAGTGCCGCCCCACCCCCACAGCTCCTTGCCCTGCCCGATGCCCCGACCCACCCCCCAATGCCCCTGGCCCTGTCTGTCCCTCAGGAAGGACCGCAAGATGGCCCTGATCCAGATGGGCTCGGTGGAGGAGGCCATCCAGGCACTCATTGACCTTCACAACCACGACCTGGGCGAGAACCACCACCTGCGGGTGTCCTTCTCCAAGTCCACCATCTAGGGCCGCCAGGGACCGGCCTGCTGGCGCCTGGCCACAACTTCCATCATTCCAGAGAAAAGCCACTTTAAAAAGCAGCTGAAGTGACCTTAAAAGACCAGAGATTTTATTTTTTTAAAAGAGAAATCAGTTTACCTGTTTTTAAAAAAATTAAATCTGATCGACCCTGCTCACCCCGGGGAGATGGGGTGCCGGCCTCAGGCTCCTGGTGACGAGTGGACAGTGCGCCCCCCCGCTCCCTCCCCAGCCCCCCAAGCCCGTGCCTTCTGCAGCCCCTGTGGGGTGGGCGCTCCCAAACCTCGACTCGGCTTTCTTGTGCCTTAAAACCAGCTGCTCTGGCAGGGCCCTCGGCGGGGGGGGTGGGGGGGGGTGTGGGGGCTGGTGGGTCGGCCTCCCGCGTGGGATCATGTGCCTGGCGCAGCAGGAGGCTGCGAGCTGCAGGGACCAGCCGGCCCCCCCTGATCTGTTTAATCAAGTGTGTGATTCTCCCCACCCCCGCCCCGGGACCCCAACTTGGGGCAAGACCCCGAGGGCCCCGGCCCCGTCCTCCTTCAGCTCGGAGCTCTGTTTTCACCGTAATCTCTGTATTATGCTTTGATGCAGTTGCAGACATCTGTGCCTAGCAATATTTCCAGTTGACCAAATATTCTAATCTTTTTTCATTTATATGCAAAAGAAATAGTTTTAAGTAACTTTTTATATAGCAAGATGATAAAAATGGTATGAGTATAATCTCCGTTTCCTCCTTGTGGTATGACCTTACATACTGTCCTTTTTTATTTTCTTCCTTGTAATGAAGTCGCAGGGCAGGATCTAGTTTCCAGGGCAGACCCGCTGGGGCCCCGGCCCTTCCCGAGAGGCCCCAGGCCGGCCCTGCCCACCACCTCCAGATGCCTTACTCACACCTAACCTGTTCCCTGTCCAGGGGAAAAGCGCTCTTAAACTTGTAAACTTTCAGGGTTTCCTTTCTCCTGCAAATTTTGGACCAAAGTTTTGTTTGTTTTTTTTGTCTGCCTCTAATGCTGGGGCCCCAGAAGGTGGGACCGCGGCCCCTGAGTCTTAACTGTCTCCCACACGTCGTCCTGCACTCACGGGTCCAAGGGGCTCCCCTGCGAGCAGACCCCATGCTGGCCAGCCCCCTCCCTCGGGCCTGGACCCTCGAGTTTCCGTGTTGGGTTGGAACAAGGGTGTAAATATTTATAATTTTTTATACCTGTTGTCAAACGAGGGGCAGCAAACGTGGTTTTTTATAAAGGTGACGCAGATGTATATTTTGATAACCGCAGTTACAGGCTCAGTATTGTGCCGGGAGCGAGGCACTCCACTGCCCGCCCCGACGGCTTGTAATGCAGAGAGAACCGAATTAAAGCGATTTTACAACTCCTACCTTTTCTGTAGGCTCTTTCTTCCTGTTCACGTTGTAGAGGGCGGCTGGCCAGTCTGTCTGCTGGACTTTGAATAAATGTCTCTGCATCCTGCACTCGATTCCCTTTTTATTCCGCCTGTCTTCACTGCTGTTTCCTCCTCTGTGAATTTAGCCGCCTCATTTCTGACGGGGATGGGGTTTGGGGGAGCTGATGAGGGGGGTGGGGGGGGGGTGGGGGGGGCAAGGGTCTCCTCCCAGGGGCGAAGGCCGCACACCACTGCCCACCCCCGCCCAGCCCAGGGAAGTGTGGTGTTGCCGGACCCACCCCCCACTCCGCGTGCATGAGCCTCAGTGGAGGAGCGGGAGATCTGCGTCCCGGCCCCCCCGCCCAGCCCTCGTGTGCGTGGGGGCCCTGGACCACAGTGACTCAGCCGGGACTCCAGTGGGTGTTGACATTTTATTGTCTGGTCACGAAGTGCTTTACCCCCCGCCCCCGCCCGCCCAGTGGTCCCCACCTGCGCCCCATGCGGCACCCCACCCCTCCCCCTCAGTCCTTGAACCTGCGGGCCGCCTGCATCTTGCGATAGTAGCCCTCGGCCTCCGCCTCCCCCGTGGCCTCCCGCTCCCCCAGCACCAGGCCGCCAGCTTTGCGCCTCAGCGTGGACTCCCGGCTGCCCGGGCCCAGGGCCCCGTCAGCCATGCCCGGTGGGGGCAGCCCCTCGCCCGTCGCCAGGTTGACCGTGGCCATGGCCCCGAATCGCGGCTCCTCTTGGTCCACGTCGCTGATGGACGAGCCGGGGGACACGCCTGGCGGCTTGGGCCCACCGCGGAAGCCACGGGCCAGGTCCCCCAGCTCGTAGCCACCCTCGCCCTCTGCCCCCTTGGCCGTGCCCCCCGCCGTCTTCCACTCCCAGGGCCCGTTACCCGAGGACAGGTGGACCACGGGGTGGTGGGGCGCGTGCGCGTCGATGGTGACGATGCTGGCCGAGTCGCGGTCCGAGGGCGATCTGTACTGCGAGGAGTCGGAGCTGGCGCTGGAGGACGAGGCGGTCTCCGCCCCCTTGGGGCCCGGCCCGCCCGGCGCCTTGGACATGGCGATCACCTGCAGCAGCCGCGGCGGGTTGGCCACGCGGGGCTGGGCCGAGGCCACGGCCACAGCGGCCCCGCTCTTCTCCGCCATCATGAGCCACTTGGCCCGCACGGCGGCGCTGCTCTTGGGAGACAGGCCGCCGGCCGCCTGTGCCCCCTCCTCGGGGATGTGCACCAGCGGCTGCGGCCCGGCCCGCGGCGGCAGGAGGACCCGAGGCCCGAGCCCCGGCCGGGCCTGCACCGTGGGGTAGAGTGAGGGCGGGGCCGGCCCCCCTTCCTCACCCTCCTCCTCCTCCTCTTCCTCCTCTTCTTCCTCCTCCTCTTCCTCCTCCTCCTCTTCCTCCTCCGCCATGGGCTCCGCGGGCGCCCGCAGGTGCCCGGGGCTGGCCTCATCGGGCAGCCCTAGGCCACGGCCCTCCAGCGACTTCTGCTTCCACTCGCTGATGAGCTGCTTGGAGCGAGAAGCGTCGAGTGGCACGTGGATGGTCATGTGGCGGCGAGCAGGGTCGTCGAGCGAGGGCGTGCTGACGCGGGGCAGCGTGTGGCTGAAGGTGACCATGTTCTCCTTGCCCATGGGGCTGCGTGGGGCCAGCAGGTCCACGTCCACGCTGGCCCGCTTCAGGCTGCCCAGCGAGGCCTTCTCTCGGGCTACGGGCCGGGGCACGCCGTCCAGCCGCCCTGGCGGCCCCAGCTCGTCGGTGCTCACGGACTTGTTCTGCTGGTACACCGAGTCGTGGCCCCGCTGGGTCAGGGCCCGCAGCGCATCCTTGGCGGGGGCCAGCGCCATCGGCTTCTCTGCCGTCGGGGCCTGGAAGTTGCCGACCGCGTGGCAGGCCTGAGGGTGAGGCGAGGGCTGAAGACCGGGGCTCTCCCTGGGCGGCAGGCTTGCAAGGTGGTCCGAGCGGGAAGCCTGGCCTCCCCGTGCGGTCAGAGCGGGGAGTCCCGCTCCCTTCCCGCGGGGGCAGATTCCGGTCAGGCCGCTCCCGCTCTGCGCGCTCGGCAGGTCTGAGCCCCTGAGATTCTGACTCCGGCGTTCCGAGGGAGGAGACTCATCAGAGTCCCCAGGGCAGGGCCAGGTCTCCCCCTTCGGAGCCCCCCACCCCCGACCTCGCCCGGGGCCGGCCTCCCCTGCGAGACCTCCTCACCGCACCCCACCCCCACCCCCGTCCAGCCTCCCCCTTCACACCTCTTCCCCCCTATCGCCACCCCCTGCCCCCACCCCCAACCAGCCGGCCTCCCCCCTCCCAGAACCTCCCCATGGGGGCAACCCCGCTCCCTCAGAGCTGCCCCCATCCCGGGGGCCTCCCCCGCCCCCTCACCAGGTAGGCCGCGATGCCAGCGCCGATGAGGAAGCCCGCGTACACGTCCACGGGGTGGCTGCGGTACTGTGTGATCTGGGTGAGGCCGCAGACGCCCGCTGCGATGGCGAAGCCGAACACCAGGATGGGCTTGAGCAGCTTGGTGGTGTCCGAGATGACGGAGTTGAAGTACATCTGGGGGGCGGGGAGGGGGGGGCGGGTCAGAGCCGAGCGGCCGGCTCCCCGCAGGCGGCGGGCTCGGGCGGGCCAGGACTCACCGACACGTAGACCGCAGCGAAGGCGGACAGCGTGGCGTGCTGCGACGGGAAGGTCTTCCTGCAAGAGGCCACAGGTGAGCCCCCCCTCGCCGGCCCGGCCCCGCGCGCCTCGGGACCCCGCCCTCTGCCGGGGGGTGGGGGGCAGCTCACCGCGCAGACAGGATGGCGTGCGCGTCGCGGCCGGAGCAGATGTCCTGTGTGACGTAAGGGTTGGCCTCACACGACGTGCCCAGCAGCGTGTAGTTGGGCTTGCAGACCGTCAGGAAGAAGGGCGCGTGGTAGCCCGTGGCCAGCTGGATGACGTCGGTCACCAGGGCCGTGGCACACAGGCCGAACACGTGGACGCCTGCGGGGCGGCGGGGTCAGGGCCGGGAGCTGGCGGGGGCCCCGGGTCCCCCCCCCCCCCCCCCGCCGCCCCGCCCGACCGCCGCGTGCAGACCGCGGGCCTCTGCTCACCCACGAAGCGCACGGTGCGCCGCAGGAAGGAGTTGAAGTTGCAGCCGCCAGCGTTGATGCTGCCCTCGGCGCCGCCCGGGCCCCCGCCGCGGCCCCACAGCCGGGACTGCACGCAGTACAGCATGCCCTCGCCGACCATGATCTGCCCGACAGGGAGGCAGGCGCTCAGCCCGGCGCCCCGCAGGGCGGTGCCCGCAGGCCGGCCCGCGCCGGGCGCCGGGGACTCACCGAGGCCGCAGGGGCAGCGAAGGCCAAGCTGAGGAGCATGAGCAGGGGGATGAGCTCCTCGTTGGTCTCCACGTAGGGCATGGAGAGCGTCCGGTCGTAGCACTGGAATCCCACCTTGGCCGGCTTGAAGAGGTCGGTCAGCTCCAGGAAGTACAGGGACACGACGGAGGACGCCACGATGGGGAGCTGCGGGGCACGGAGGCCGGCGTCACCCCAGCCCTGCTCACCACGTGAGCTCGGTCCCGTCCGCCACCCACGCTGCCGTCCGTCCGTCCGTCCGCCGGGCCGTCCAGCCACCTGCCCGCCCCGCACGCCGTCCGGGCACCCCTCACAGCCTGCCTCCGGCTCACTGGGGCCACGAGCAGCTACTGGGCTCAGATCTGGGCGGAGCCGACTCCCGGTGACCTGCACCTTCCCTCCTCTGCTCCAAGGGTCTCAAACCCAAACACCCGCAGGGTCCAGGCTGGGGCAGGCGCCTGGGGGGGGGGGGGGGGGGGGGCCTGGCTGCCTCAGGAGATGCCCGTCTCCATTTGATGGACGAGGAAACAGACAGGGGTGGGGCCCACAAGAGGCCCCGCGTTAACTCCTGCCTTGGACGGCACCTCGGCCTCTGTCCAGCCCTGGCCGGGGGGGGGGGGTCCCCAGAGGGAAACTGCCGAAGCTGGGTCCGCGGGAGCTGGGCTCTAGTCCAGAGAGCACTTACTGAGTGCCTGCTGCATGCAGGAATGTGCCCCAAGGCAGCTGAGTGGAGGGGTTCATAGCCACCTGCCCAGGCTTGAATCCTGGCTCCACTGCTTCCCTGTGCCTCAGTTTCCCCAGCTGGTAACGGAATGACAGGGTCACCACCTTCCAGGTTCGACGTAGGACCGGGTGAGTAAGTACACGGACAGTACCAGCCTTTAGTCAACGCTAGCTCGTGATTCCCTCCCCGCGGCCGTTAGCGCAACTGGGCCGCGGCGGCAGGGCACTCCAGGCTGCGGGCAGGGGTTTGCGTGGGGCCCGGGCACATCAAATCAACTCCTTCGGCAAGAGGGTCCTTCAAACTGTGATTCTGACGATGTCCCCGTGGCACTCCGAGCTCCCAAGCGGCGTGGCCACGGCTGTGACGCCAGCCTGGCTCCCAATTCGGCCCTCGGCCCCATCTCCTCCCCGCTGGGCCACGCCGGAGGCGGAACCAGCCCCAGAGGGTCTCTGCGTGCCACCTCACTTGTCCTTGCATCTGGAGACAGACCCTCACCCAGGCACGGGAACACTGACAGCATATCAGGCCCAGAGGAAAACGATCCACGAGCACGTCCTGCCCACGGACTTAACGCGTGTGTGCGTGTGCGTAAACACGCTTAAGACTCACGATAAGGCAAAGGCGGATGAGAGCAGGCACACACACGGCTCTGCGTCCCACGGGCCGGCCAGGCTCCAAACACACTAACACAGCACTGGCGCAGACGGTAAGGAAAACACATGGCCTCGAAGGTGGCTGGGGGGGGGGGGGGGTGGAGGGGGAATTTGGGGCGCTTCCTGAGCCACCAAGCGTGCTCCCCAGGCTCACTCTTGGTTCGAGGTGAGACAGACCAAAGGGCTTTCCTTACGGGGACGTGCGTGACACGAGCAAAGGCCAGGCAGCCCCTGAAGGCCCAGCTCCGTGGGGACGGTGACTCGGGGCTCGAGTACTACACGGCAGTGAAAGGGACGGAGTCAGCCGTGAGCAAAGATTTCCACTAGAAAAAAGCCAAGAGCAGAACCTGTCTTAAAAGGGGAGGGGTTACAGATCTAACAGACTTGAGTGGGTGTGGGACACTTTTTGGAAGGACCCAGGTGACAGCAGGGGGTTGAGGAGGACGCAGGGAGGGAGCTGCTTTGCAAGGACGTTGACACCCTGAGAAGGTATAAGCTACTATAACGGGGATTTAAATACAAATTTGACAAACAGCTTTTCTGCCTGTGCGCAGGGACCCACTGGCCGGGGGGTGAGCCACTGGCTTTGTGACTTGCGTGGAGGGCTGTCTGCTCGGGACTGGGGACCCCACTCCTCCACCCACGGCCTGCCCTGGACCACTCAACAGACTGGGGTTTTCCTGGCAGGTCAAGTGGGGAAGACTATGGCTACAGGAACATCCTAGTAGGTGCTGAAGGATCTGTCCCAGGATGGGTAAATGTCACCCTGTGCCATCATCAGCACTTAGTATGTGCCGGGTGACTGCGTTTATTACATTTTATTTTTCTGAACATTCACAGAGCCCTCACTGCGTGCCAGGCTGTTCTGTGAGCGCGCTTATGGGAAGGGCACCGGCCCCTTAACAGAGGAGGGATTTGAACTTGCACCCTCAGGCTGCAAAGCCCACGTGCTGCATGAAGAGCCGGCATCCCCCCAGCCCCTTCATGGATGCCCCTCACCCCGGCGCCTTGCTCCAGCCCCTCCAGGTGAGCCACTGACCCCTACCTCGGTCTGGAGGTCCCACTCCCCAGCATTTGCCCCGGCTGCTGCTTTGGGTGTGCCTCTGGAACTCCTACTCATCCTGCAGAACCCGAGTCCCCCCCAGCCCCCCTCACCAGGCACCCTCGCTGCGCCCACCCGTGTCCTTCAGGGTGGTGGTCCCCGATGGCGTGTGCCACAGAGGCCTCTGCCCCGCCCCCATCAGTGCGGACCCCCCCGCCCCCCCCCCTCCTCACCTCCACGAAGTAGAAGCAGGGCAGAAGCGTCATGCTGTCCTTTGGGGTTTTATTCTTCTCCTTGGTCGCGATCATGGTGCCGCGGGCTCCACAGGCCGTGGTTGGAGGGGACAAAGACGCGCTGGAGGAGGGGAGGCGCAGTCTGAGCCCTGGGGGGACCCGGTGCCCAGCGCCTGCGGGGGAGGGGCGGGCAAAGATGCGCCGTACCGCCCAGGGAAACTGAGGCTGGGGGAGTGGGGTGTCCCCGCGGCCTCCCCTCCGCGCACTGCGGCCCTGCCCAACAACCCAGCTGCCCGGCACCCCTACACCCCAGATCGGGGGTCGGGAGGGGCCCGGCAGAGGGCGGGGCCGGCCTGGTTTAGGAGTCCCCGGACGGGGGCCGTTCCCCGGCGGCGTCTGGACGGTGGGGAGGCCCGCGGCGGGGGGCGGGGGAGGGAAGGGAGGGTCCCGGCGGCCGGAAGAGGGGTGCGGCCCCGGCCTTCGGCCCGCAGGCCCCTCACCTGGCGCGCGGGCGCTCGGAGGGCGGAGCCGGCGGGCGCGCGGGGCGGGGGCTGCGGCGCGGGGAGCACAAAGCGCGGCCCCTCCCCCGCGGGGGCGGGGGGAGCGGCGAGCGGGAGCGCAGGGAGGGGAGGGGGCCCCGCCCGGCCCGAGACCCCGCGCCCGCCACGGCCTGCGTGCGGCGCGAGGGGCGGGGGCTCTTTGTCTCGGCGCGTCCGGGGCGCCGCGCGCGTTCCTCGCCGGGCCGGTCCCCCGGCGTGCGCTCGCCGCGCGCGGGGCTCCCGCTCCCTCGGCCCCGGGGAGTCGGGGGGTCTCGGGCCCCCGTAGGGGCGGGCTGGGACCGGAGTCTGCGCCGCCCCCCTCCCCTCCCGGCTCGGCCTCGGGAGCCCCGTGGACGGCGGGGGCGGGGGCTGGACCCCTGGGGCCCCGGCTATCCTCGTGTCTCCCCGGGTCTCCCCCCGTGTCGTCCCCTTCCCGGGGCCCGCCGCTCCCCGGCGCGCGTTTCCATGGCAAGGGCGCCGAGCGCCGGCGCAGTCCGGAGACAAAAGAGCCCGAGGTGGGGGGTGGGGTGCTTTCCCTACCGTCCCCGCCCTCCCCCCCCCCTCCGCCCACGGCCCCCTCACCCTCGGCCCGGGCGCCCCCGGCGGGTCCGCTCTGCGGGCCTCCAGGCCCCTCGCCAGGCTCCCAGGGCGCGCGGCGGGATGCCCCGGGGCGCGCGCGGGGGTGGCGGGTACGGCCGGCCGCGCATCGCCGCCGCCGTAGACAGGTGTTTCCTCCGTCACACACACAACCACGTAGGCTAGGGACTGGCTGAGCCTTGGTGTTTTGAATGGGGAAACTGAGGCCCTGGGAACTTCGTTCACCGTCCAAGGTCGCCAGGCCCCAAACGACAGGATTGTATTTGGCTGGTGTATTCACCATCTCCTGAGCACCCACTGTGTACTTGACCCTGAACAGTCACCGGGGAGCCACTGGGAAGCGGGGCAGACCCTAGCAATCCTGAAGTAAGCGTCTCATTAGAGTAGGGGTGAGGCTGCATTAATTGAGCACCTACAGTTTGTCGCCTTGACCCTTCTTGTTTTGCAAGCGACAGCCCCAGGGTGCCAGGCTGGCTCAGAAGAGCATGTAACCCACTTGACGCGCGGGGGGGGGGGGGGGGGGGGGGTCGTGAGTTCGTGCCCCATGTTGGGTGTAGAGATTCCTTACAATACGTACACTGAGAAAAAGAGCTCCATGGGTTTTGAAAGACGATTCTATGTGTGGTGAAGAGTGGGACCCAGAAGGTTCGGACCCCACTGGGGCCTCCGCTTCCTCTGACCTGAGCCCGCTGGCTGTTCCCCCTTCCCAGGACCTCGAGGTGGGCCTCAGTTTGCTCTCCAGGGGCGGAGCCAGGGCAGCGGTTGGGAGTCCTGGTGTTGACAGTTGTCCACAAACAGCAAGAGAAGGAGAAAATGGGGCAATCGCTCCTGGGTGCTTTCTGGGGGCAGAAGCGGGAAGCGTTGTCTCGGGGGACCCTCCTGATGTCTCGGGGGTCTGGGAGAGGGTGTCAGGGAATCTAAGGATCAGGGGTGGGGGGTCCTTGTCCCATCGGAGCCCCCGGTGGTGATGGGGCAAGGCTCGGCTGTGGTGGCACACTGCCCAGCTGCGGGGTCTGGACTTGAGTCTGGGACACGAGGGAGCCATGGGAGAGTTTAGAGGGGGAAAAAGGGGTTGAGGGCACCAGATGCTGCTCAGAAACTTGCCCGTGTTAAGCTCTTGGGCGGCGGGGGGCTGCCTGTTCATGTCCCTGTTGCATAGATGAGGCAGCAGGTCGGCTGAGAGGGAACACTGAGGTCACCCAAGGGAAGGGATGGTGTGGTCTCCGGAGCCGGTCCTGTCTCCCGCTGTGCTCTGGCCACCCAGGTGGGCAGGCGGGAGCGGGGGAGCGGGAAGCAGGCCTGAGGGACGTGCAGGGGACACTTAGGCAGCTGCGCCGTGTCGCTTGGTGAGGACCAAGGTGGGGCCTAAGCCCCCAGGACCCCAACATCCTACCCGGACTCCCAAGCCCCAGACCACCCCACATCTGCCTTTGGGAGCAAAACCAGCCTGGAAGAGCCTTCCTTCCACAGCCCCAGACACAAAGTGGCAACCCTGAGGCGCGGGTGGCCACCACCCTTGTCAAACTCCGAGTCTCCCCTTGGAAACAAATGCCACTTTTAAAAAGTTGGGCTGGCATTTGATTAACAAAGTTAGCTGCCTTACACTGTAGCATGCAATGGTATTGTTAGCATCTTCACGGAGGTGTGCAACCACCACCCTTGTCTCATTCCAGAACATTCCATCACACCAGAAAGTAACCCCGGCCTCATCAGCCATCACCCCCGCCCCCCAGTCCCCACAAGCCCCCTTCCCGTCCGTGCATGGGCCTATTCTGGACGTTCACCCACGTGGACTCACACCCCGCGTGGCCCCTCGTGTCTGGTTCCCTCCCTGAGCGTCACGTGTTCAGGGTCCGTCCGCGGGGCGGCGGGGGTGGGCGCCTCGCTCCTGCTCGCGGCCGAGGGATGTGCGCGTGCGCGGGGGACACGGTCGTCCGTGGACGTGCGCGTGCGTGGTGGACGCACCTGAGGGGCGTGCGCGGTGGACCCGGTCTTCTGTGGACGTGCGCGTGCGCAGAAGACGTGTGCTGGGTATACATTCACACGTCGATGGACGTTTGCGTCTCGGTTGCTGTGCATCAGGCTGCTGTGAACGTCGTGCGTGCTTATCGGGGCCCCCCGTTGCCCCCCCCCCCACCCGGCTCTTTCGGACACGCGCCTAGAAATGGTTGCCGCGTGGAACTTTCTGAGGAACCACCACCAGACTGTTCTCCGCAGCGGCTGCCCCCTCTCAGTGGTCCCGATTGGCCCACATCCTGGATGACACTTGGTATTTTCTGTCCTTCAGTCGAGCTGTCCTGGTGGGTATGCAGTGGTGTCTCATTGTGGCTTTGGCTTGCGTTTCCCTAATGACTGATAACTTTGTGCATCTTTTCACGGCTTCTTGGCCTTTGGTTACTTTCTAAGGGAAGTGTCTGTTCAGCTTCTTTGCCTGTTTCTAAACTGGGCTGTTTTTCTGTTGACTCGTAAGACTTCTGTGTGCATTCTGCAACCCAGCCTCGTCCTTCCCTGTCCGTGGTCCCTCTCTCTTGCCCCCGTCCTGGGCGTCACAGCTCGGAAGGCCCTGCTCCAAAGATGGGACGGCGAGGCCACTTCTCCAGCGCCACCCAGCTCGGCGGCCCCACGGCCACTCCCACCCGCTTGACAGATGCCCAGACTGCGGGCAGGTGAGCGACCCGCCCAAGTGCTCACAGGTTAAAAAGTGAAAAGCTGGTCACGAAAAGCTGATCACACAGCGTGTGATCCCCCGTGTGTGAAACATCCGGAAGGGGCTCATCCACAGACGGGAAGAGGCTCGTGGGGCCGGGGGCTGGGGAGTGATCACTAGTGGTCGGCAGGGGTTGGGGGGGGCGGTTCTTTTTGGGATGATGGGTTGTTTTACCCCTAATCGTGGGGGGCGGGGGTGCACGCCTCTGTGAAGACACTAAAAGCCGTTGAAGTGTGCGCTTTAAATGGGGGAACTGAATGACGTGTGAATGAGATCCCAGTGGGACTCTTGGGAAAGCAGAAGTATTGAAACATACTCCCCGAAGCCAGCAGGACCCAGTCCCCGGTCTGCTGCCTGCACAGGCCCAGCCGGCACGTTGGGTTCTCCAGCACTCAGGCTGGGGAAACTGAGGCCTAAGCCCGCGTCGCGAGTGGCGTCTGCCGTTTTGTTACCATGGCTGGGCGTCTGCTTCAGGCGTGCCACGCGCTGGGTCTCAGCAACGGTTAGTTAACATCACCCTCACCCAAACCTGGAGCTGTGGCTCGCTTTACGGAGGGGGAAACTGAGGCACAGAACGGGGCCGTTGCCGGAGTCCAGGCAGGCCCTGGGAGCAGTTGGTGGTGGAGGCCTTGGGCAACTTCCTGTTTCCTGCTGGGAGGGGCTGGCCCCCTGCAGGGGGTGGGGGGGGGGTGCCTGGGTCCCGCTGCCCTCCCCAGCCACCCCCAGCCCACCCTGTGCTGCCTGTGACCTGGAGGGCGACCTGGAGGGCGAGTGGGTGTCCCCCTGGGGCCAGTTTTCCTGCCTGCCCTGCAAGCCTCTTCCCAGGGTGGGGGCTGAGGTCGAGGCCCCCAGCCTGGTGTCTCCCCTTTGCCCCGAAGCCTTCAGGTCCTGGCCCTGCCGCTGCTGCTGGGGGGGCCACGAGGTGTGGCGGTGGTCCCCAGGCAGAGGTGGAAAGAGCAGTGAAGAGGGGAGGCAGGGCAGGGCGGGGTAGGGGGGTGGAGGGGGGAGAGGGGTCAGTGGTGGGGGGGCCAGGGACCGATGCTGGGGGCGCCATGGGGAGGCGCAGGGGGAGGGGGGATCAGTGCCTGGGGGAGGGGCCTGGGGGACAGGGCTAAGAGAGACAGGCGCCCCTGTGTGGGGCCCACTGTCAGGGGCCTGCTCACACGGTCCAGTTATCCAGCCTGCTGCCGGCAGACACGTTTCCAGATGTTTTGTCACAAGGGAATCACGACGAGCTGTTTTGTGCGTGTTTCCCTGCAGAAGCCTCTCCGGGGCGGTCACAGCAGCCGGGCCAACCTGCCCTCCCCTCCCGCAGAACTGAGCCCTGCCCGTGTCCCCACATCTTTCCTGACACTGGCCGTTCTGGCATTTTCTGCCACTTGTTATGCAGGAAGGGTATTCCGCTTTTATCTGTGTTTCCCGGGCAAGCCCGGTGCCTTCCGTGCCTTGGTTTACCCGCAGGACCACCTTCGTGGATCCGTCAGCGCCCCACGGGTGGACTTGCTCCCAGTGTGTGCATCCCGCCTGCCGCCCGAAGCCCTAGGTCTGTGGCAGAACTAACCCCTTTCCCTTGAGATTTGCAGACGACCGGCCTCGAGGACTGAAGGCCGGGCTTTCCCAGAAGGTGAGGCCTGGTGGCCCTTGGAGACGCCCGTCTCACTCAGATGCCAGCAAGCCTGTTCAGCATCTGCTGACCCCGCGGGGCACCGACTCCCCTCGCTCACAGCGCCCCCTTCGCCCAGATGGGAAAGTGGTCTCTGGGACGTCTGTCCACCCTCTTCCCAGGTCACCCGCTTCCTGGAGAAAGCACCCTGCTCTCTCCCACCGTCACAGACCCACTGGGCTTGGAACCGACTGACTCTTCGTTTTCTGTGGCAGAGGGACCGAGGTGCGGAGCTGAAGACTTGGCCAGGGTCCCGCGGCAGGTTACTACTACTGAGAGCTGGGATTTGAACCCGAACCACTGTACAGACCAAAACGTGTGCTGTGGCCGCACTGGCCCCGGCTGGGCCCCTTCGGGCCCTGGGCCGCAGTTCTCCCCTCTCCTGACTTCGTGTCCAGTCGGCTTCACGAAGGCCCCCGCAGAGCGCCTGGGGGGAAGCCGGCAGCGGGGCGGGGGACATCCGGGATGAGGCCCCAGGACCGAGTGTGGAATTGGAATTGGATGTCTCCAATATCTGAGCATCTTAACAGTGTGGGAAACAGCATTCATTAAACACCACGCGCCAAGCCCCGTGGGTGGGGCCGGAGACGACGAGGGACAAGACAGAGAAGGACCTGCCCTGTGGTGCTCCCAGACCCTGTGGGCGGGGGGGCCAGACGTGTGTGAAGATAGGGCTGTGCCAGGGGTTGTGGGTTTGTGCCCACCTGGGGTGCCAAACAAAAAGTAATTAAAAAAAATAGAGATGTGCACAGGACGTCGTGATTCTCTTTGGGGGCATGCCTCCTGACCCGGCCCACGAGCACCAGGAAATTCCTGGAGGCATCTGGGACCTGAACGTCAAGTAGGAGTTCATCAGGAAAAGAGTGGGGAGGAGCATGCGGAGACGGAACAGCATGTGCAAAGGCCCTGGGGTTGGAACGAGATTGGTGGGTTGCAGGAGAAAGGCTCAAGTTGTCAGAGCAGCTGCCAGGTGGGTAGTTCTGAGGTGGAGCCAGGGGGCTGGCCTGAGTCTCCTGCTACCCGTCCAGGGAGATGGGGGGTGGGGACCTTGTCTGGAACGGCCTGGCACACGGCACAGCCTCTTTCTCCCTGGGGCCTTGTGGCGGGAGCCCTGATGTCTTCGCTGGAGTGGTCTCTTCCCAGGCTAGATTCTGTTCTCAGCCCCCATCACAGCCGACAAGCCTGGGGGTGCTGTGACCGCCTCTGGGGCCCAGCTGACCATCACTGGCCCCACCTCCCACACTGTGCCTATACCCTTGGCCCTTCATGTGCCCATATCCTTGGCCCTTCGTGTGCCCAGCACACCACTGGGCCTCCCTGCCCTTGACCCCGTGGCTGTGACCCTAATAAGTGATTCCCGAGGCGCCTGGGGGCTCGGTCAGTTAAGCGTCGCGGCTCAGGTCAGGATCTCACAGCCTGTGGGTTTGAGCCCCGCGTCGGGGTCTGTGCCGACAGCTCGGAGCCTGGAGCCTGCTTCCGACTCTGTGTCCCTCTCTCTGTCCCTCCCCTGCTCATGCTCTCTCTCGCTCTCTCTCAAAAAATAACTAATAAACATTAAGAAGCGATGCCCATCCTCTTCTCGACACCGATTTCTGCTTTGCTGGGCGGGCGGGGCTGGCAGCAGGAGTTCATGGGCGCTAACTTGGCAGTGTGGTCTCCACCCCGAGGGGCCTGTGTTCGCTGAATTCTCTCGCAGTCCTGAGAGGCGGGGGCTGTTCTCTCCAGCAGACAGAGGGAGGGGCCGCCACGGCTCAGAGAGGTTGGGTAACTCGCCTGCAGACACACAGCCGGTGTGAGCTTTGATCCCAAGTCAGATTCCCCTGGGCCATCTCTCGTTTGTGCGGAGACTATATTGTACGGCAAGGTCAAAAGACACACGAGAAACTGGTGATAGACTCTTTGCCACTTGAGTCACAGGAGGCTAATGTGCGCCACGTAGAAAGACCTAAAGTATAAATATTACTCATATTAAAATAATATACTAATGTGAAAATAATTATATGCTATGTATTATAGTTTCTTAAGCTAAATAAAATTCTATTGAAATAGATCATACATATTTACTGTAAATCACTATACGTCTACATGTATACTTCATAACATATAATAAAATATGACAGTGAAGCTCATATATAAAGAGTGCCTAAAGCCAACAACAACAGCCCGGTCGTACAGGCGGAGGCTGTAAGCAGACCGTTCAGAGCAGAGAAACACAAAAGCCTCTTGACGATGTGGGGACAGCCTCACCCTCACTGGTTTGCACGAGAGACTGAGCAACCTCCCCGGAGACCCTGTCTTTTGACGAGGACACAGACACAAAGCTGCTGAGAACAGTGCGGGCGTCCCCCTCGGCGGGCGGGCGGCGAGGCATCTTCCCGCTGCAAACAATCCGTGTTCCCAGCAGGAGGCCACCAGGGGAGTCACAGCCGTGTGGAAGGTACAGAGTCCTCGGGTCACTGCCCTGAGGGGTCTCCATGGGACAGCGGAGAGCAGGGTGTGTGGCGGGGGGACACCTGTCGCCGGCTGCTCGAAGCACCAACCAGGAAGCCCGCGAACATGCGGGGTGAGGTGGGCAGAGGGGCGCGGATTGCACAGTGACCCCCATCTTTCCAGCAGGGACTGTTTACACATTTTTTAGACCGTTGAACCTCACGAGGGTGGAAGTAAAATTAAAAAATTAAGAATAAAGGGGGGGCGCCTGGGTGGCGCAGTCGGTTGAGCGTCCGACTTCAGCCAGGTCACGATCTCGCGGTCCGGGAGTTCACGATCTCGCGAGATCTCGAGTGATCTCGCGTGAGTTCGAGCCCCCCGTCGGCTCTGGGCTGACGGCTCGGAGCCTGGAGCCTGTTTCCGATTCTGTGTCTCCCTCTCTCTCTGCCCCTCGCCCATTCATGCTCTGTCTCTCTCTGTCCCAAAAATAAATAAACGTTGAAAAAAAAAATTTTTTTTTAAAAAAAGAATAAAGAGCAGCAGCGCTCCGGCGTGCGCCCGGCGGGGCCAGGACTTGGGTGAGGCTGTGTCCAGACAACTGTCAGCGCTGCCGACCTGAGGTCACCAGAGATCACCTGGGGTCCGAGGCAAACACGGGCCTCAAACCCCGGGGCTCTGCCCTCTCCCAGCAGCTGCGTGGGGGCTCCGTGCTTATTCTCCAACTCGATCGTGAGGAAAGGGGCCCGCGGGGGCCAGCCCTCTGCCCGGAGCGGTCTCCCGGCCCCCAGCCCTGACCCCGGGTGTCCCAATGCCGCGCAGCACCCCCAGAAGCCCCCAGTGCTCACCCAGACTGGCCACCAAGGTTAGTCGAGTTGCCATTAACCCACTTGGCAGATGGAGAGGCTGAGGCCCAGAGAGGAATGTCAGGGTGCGTGAACCTAGATTGGTTCAGGGGCCCCGCCTGGACCCAAAAGAGGTCATTCGCTGCCCGCTCATTGTTCAGAAGGGGAACTGAGGCTGAGGGGGTGGGGGCCCCACACGGACACACTCGGGAGGGAAGACAGAGGGACACAGAGACACTACAGGCTGAGCCTCCCGCGCTTTCCCTGGACGCCGGGGAGTTCGCTCGGGTCCCGCCGGCCCCCACCGGCCACCCGGCCCAGCCCTTGGCCGTTGCCTGTTGCGTCACCCACAGTTGGAGCCGGAGGGGCCGAGGCCGCAGCTTCCAGGCCCCACTTCCCCTCCGCCCGCCCAGCCCAGCCCAGCCCCTTGGAGGAGCCCCCAGGGCTCCACACCGCCTCACACCACGCCTCCGCCTCCAGGCAGCCCCTGGCCCTGCGGTCGCCTGCCTGCCCCCCCAGGTCTCCGTGTGCTGCACACCCAGAGCAGAGCACTTGCAGGGGGTCATGAGGGCCAGGGCCCGCCCGCTTTCCGGCAGGTCTCCGTCTTTTTTTTTTTTTTTCTTAAGTTTTATTTAATTGCACTTCACGTTCCGTAGAGCTGATCCATTTAACGATTCCGTGGCATATGGTACATTCACAAAGTTGTGCAACCACCACCTCTGATTCCAGAACATTCCACCACCCCCGCCAAAAGGAAGGAAGCCCCATCTCCACCAGCAGTCACAGCCCCCTCCGCCAGCCCCATCAGCCATCACCTCCCCCAGCAAACCCCCCGCAGCCCCCTGCCCCCGCGAGCCCCCTTCCCGTCCGTGGATGAGCCCGTTCTGGACGTTTCGCGCACGCGGACTCACACCCCGCGGGGCCTCTCGTGTCGGGTTCCCTCCCTGAGCGTCGTCGCGTGTCCGGGGTCCGTCCGCGGGCGTGCCCGGGGACGCGGTCCTCAGTGCGCGTGCGCGTGCACGGTGGATGCACCTGAGGGACGTGCGCGTGCGCGGCGGACACGTTGTGTTTGTCCCTCGTCCCTGTTACACTCCCGTTTGGACTGGGTAATTGAAGCCCTGTGGGGGAGGGCTGTTCTCATCGTTCCCACTTAGCAGGTGGGGAAACTGAGGCTCAAGAGGCGGTATTTCCAGCCCAGAATCACAAAGCCCAGCAGAATTTGAACCCAGGCAGCAGGTGCATGTCTACTCCCAGAAGAGCCTGGGAACGAGGAGGGGCCGTGTGACCTGCCGGGAAGGGAGGGGACGGTGGGGGTGGTGATGATAGTGATAGGTGGCAGTGACGGGTGGTGGTGACGGTGACAGGTGGTGACAGTGATGGCGACAGGTGTCGGTGGTGGTGACAGTGACAGGCAGCGCCCCCGCTTCCCTCACCCTCCCCGTGGGCGGAGCACTTTCCAAACAACCAGTCCATCCCTGCCCACTTCACGGGTGGGGGTGGAGGACCCAGGCGGCTCGCCGCAGCCGGCACCGGCGGGCCCGGGGGCACACGGGGCGCGTACTGGTGACGGGGGCGCCCCGAGGTGGCTGGACTGATGTAAGGGTTCAGCCAATGTCTGCAGGAAGACGGGAGGAGGGGAACCAGCCCTGCTTGCTGTGGGCAGCAGACCCGGGGGCGAACATTCCAGAAACAGGCTGCATGCGTTCCGAGGGGAAAGCCCCCAGGTCAGTACCGTCAGCAGTAAGTTGATGGTCGCCCGGGGCGGGGAGGTGGTGCCCGGGAGGACGCGGCCACCCGCCCGTGGGACTCCTGACGCATCACAAGGGACAGGAAAGGCTGTGGGCCGTCCCGCGCGGAGGAGACACCAGGGCCAGACGGGAACGGTGCCCGAGCTGCAGGAGATCCACGAGGAGCCGATCGGAACCAGCCTTCACTCCGGCCGCGTTTCCAGGGAAGCTGGGGGTGGCAAACCTGGGAATTCTGGGGACTTCTGTGAGCTTGAAACCATTTCAGAATGAAACATTAAAAAGCATTTTTTTGGTCCCCAAATTTGGTGAGCTCTTCTCTCTCTGTTTCTGTACGTTTGTGCTTTTCATGATAATGAATATTTATAAATGAGCCCTAATATCTCCTTCTTTCCTGGCTTCTCCCTCTGGGCCCTGCAGCCCCTGGAGTGTTCTCTGTGGGGGCGTCCTGGACGCTGTGGGGGTGCAACAGAATCCCTGAACCCCACCCCCTCGATGCCAGGAGTCCCCCCGACCCCGTGATAACCACAGACATTGCCCAGGGGTCCCCTGGGGCAGAATCACCCCCAGGAAAGAGCCCCTGCCTGAGAAGGCAAAGTGAATCTGTAACGGGTAAGGTGGCAGAGATGTTTCTGTGGGTCTCAGGAGGGCACACGGCTCTGTGGCCCCCGGCACCCACCTGAGTGGGGCCCACCCCAGTCCCTAGACATGCAGGCCACATTCTGCCTTGCTGGGGCCGCAGGGAGCCTGAGAGGGAAGGGGTGCAGGGCGTCTGAGAGATGCCTCTTGGAGTCAGGACCCCCGGGCCCAGCCCCTGCATGCTCCGCGGACTGTGCTCCTGACCCCAGGCTCCCTGTGGCCTCAAAGATGCAAGGAGAACGTGAGGACAGCAGCCCAGGTGTGGGACCGCCCCAACGGCCTCCCCAGCTGGGGAGGGGGCAGAAAGGGTGGCAGGCGGGGTGACCCTGGAGCCCCTGCCCAACCACGACCTACAGCCACCTACTCGGTGGCTCTGCCCTCGCCCCCGTCTCGCTGGCAGTGTGTCGGGCCACACGTCCATCTGTCTGTCCGGACGCTGCTGATTCTGGGGGAGTGTCCACTCAAGCCAGCCAGTGAAATGGGGACACTGAGGCGGGACCAGGCCAGGACTCTGTCTGCCCCTTGGGATGCGTGCCCCAGGGGGAGGGGAAGAAGAGAGAACGGGGAGGGGGGGTGTCTCTGGGCCATTCGACTGTTTCCCCACCTGTACAACGGGCAAGTGACATGCAAGCCATGAGCTCCTGAGCCTTGGCCGGCACAGCAAGTGCTCAGTGAGTGTGTGTGGGTCTGGGTGGGGGGGGACGCGCGGGGGCAGGTGAATGATGTAAGTGCCAGAGGAGGGGCAGGAGCCCTCATCCTGATGAAGATGTTCCGTGACTCAGTTTGTTCATCTGCAAAATAGGTCGCCTCACCGGCTTCCCCCCAACCCCATCCTTCTTAGAAACCTCCCTGGCCTTCCAGACCGGGTGCCACCGTCCCCAGGGAACCTTCTGAAACAGCAAGGATCCCAGCTGCCGGGCTCTCTGGCCCCGGCAGTGGCTGCCTGCCAGGCCCGGCCCCGTTCCACCAGCAGACCGCAGCCCCCTGTGCTGTAAGCCACAGGACACCCATTGTGCAGATGGGGACACAGACTCGGAGAGGCCACGCGCCAGGGTCGAGGTCGCACCGTGGCTCTGCCCGCCCCACCCCCCAGAGACCATGGGTGGGGACAAAGCTGAGCCCCACTCACGGCCCTCCTTGGCGGGCATCCACCCAAGCTCCGTGCTGCCCACTGCCCACTGCCTGGGGACCCATGAGTGCGTGCAGGCGGCCCTGCCCTGGGTCACCCCATTCCAAACTGGGCGATGCACTTCGCTTGCTCTGCAGCCTGAGCCGCTCCTCTCCCTGGTATCGGGACAAGGCCCCGGGAGGGCTGGGCTCACAGGTGTCCTGACCTCAGGCCCCAGCGTCCCTCTTGTTGGCAACTCAGGGCCAAGGGTGCAGAGCGGGCTGTCAGGACGTCCTGGGGAGGCTGTGGGGGGGGGGGTCACCGAGGGGGCTGTGCTTTGGGTCTCACAGGGAAGGGGGCACCAGTGAGTGGGGGGGGGGCCAAGGGATGGGCACCCCGGTCCCTCAGAAACTCCATCCCGGTGAGTGCGGTGCCCGGGCCCTCCACCTACAGACCCCCAGCCCATCCGGCCACTCACCTGTTTGAAATCAACTACAGTCCAGGACCCAGAGCAGAAGCTCAAAGACATTCCCCTCCTATAGGCGGGTGGGCAGAGCCAGCAGGCCCGTGGGATCTCTGTCATTCATCCTGCAGTAAACATTTATGGAGCGCCTACTGTATACAAAGCCCGGTGCGGATGCGGGGACACAGCCTGGCATACAGCAGGCTTGGTGGGGAGAGAGCCACCCAGGGGAGCCCAGAATTGCCCTTTGGGCACATGGGACCCCGCCCCCCCGCCCCACCTCCCAGCCCTGCCCAGGCCGCCCCCAGAGACCTCACCCAAGTCTTGGTGTCACCCTCACTCTATTTGGTGCGACTCCGCCCTCCTCTGGGTTACGTTGACCATCAGGCCATACTTCCTTCAACTATACCTTCCCTCCACCTCCTCCCGGCCCTGCCGCCCTGAAAATCAGGCGCCTGGGCAGAGGCAGGACCCCAGGGCCAGCACAGGACCAAGAATACGGTTGGTTTTGTAAGTGAATTAGTGTGCCAGTGACAAATGTTACAAAGAGGGGCTCCACGTGGCAGGGTCCCTGGAGGAGGTACTTCCTGCCAGCACTCGGCCGCAGCTGGACCTCCAGCCACCCTCTATGCCCAGGTCGTGGGGGCCCATGGCACCCGGCGCCTGGCCATGGTGGGGGATTCTGGCACCTTGCTCAGGTTGTACAGGAGCCCAAAGGCACTGTGGCCACGGAACGCGTGAGTGTCACAGCTCCGGCATCTGCTGTGGCCATGCCCGCCTGGCTCTCAGCACCCGGGGCCTCGGTCCCATGGCTGGAGGAACTCACGAGAGGCCCAGGGGAAGGGGGGGGGGGGGGGGCTTCAGCAGGCTGACGTGTGGAGCGGCCTCACCCCCACAGCCTTCGTGGGTCTGGGGGCTCTCCCACCTCGGGGGCAGGTGTGGGTGACCAGTCCAGTGTTTTCTGGCAGCAACACCCAGAATCCAGGGGTCCAGGTATACAGTAGGAGGCCAGTAAACATCTGCTCCCCTCTGGCGTGGCCCTATCTCTCTCCTTGTCCACGTGTCCTAAAGAAAATTCCAGACTCAACACATTTCACCCCTAAGTGGCGCAAGACCACTCCCAGCCCGCTTTCCCTGACGTAGTCACATCCTGGCCACCTCGCCCAGCCTGGGTGACTGACCGAACGGTTCCCTCCCCGCCTGGGGGACTCAGCAGCCGCTACCCTCCGTGGTCCAGGAATGAACTTCCCAGGAGCGCTCCAACTTCTTTGCTCCCGCCTCCCATACGAACAGGGGCTAAACTGGGGCTGTGCCGAGCAGTGCAGGGGGGAGGGCCGCCCCCTCCCACGGGGGCCCCAAGCATGAGGCCAGCGAGCCCTGAGGTGGGAGCTTGGACACAGGGTGGCCTCAGAAAGGGACTTCTTCCACGCCTGGGCCCACAGACAGCCCTTTGCACCGCCCACCCCTACGGGGCTCTCAGGAGCCCCGGGTTCCTGTCTGTCCTTCCCACGTGGGGAGAGGGCCGAGGGCTGCTCGCCTGAGCCCCAAACTCGGGCTGGGGGGGGGGTGCTGGGGAGAGGCCTGGAGATCAGTAGAGGGCCCAGGTCACAGTGCTCTCACTGACTGGACGCACACAGATGGGGGTTTTAATCCAGCCCTGCCCGGGCGACCCTGGTTAAGTCGATGCCCATCTCTGTGCCTCAGTTTCCTTGTCTGGAGTCACCCCAGGCATTTCCCAGAACTGTCCAAGGAGCCCCACCCTGGCCCTCAGGGACGGTGACACTGTGCCCACCCCTGCGTCCGTCTCCCAGCTCGGGGACTGCTTGAGGACCAGGCCGTGATAACATGGAGTGCCCGGGGCCTGGGGGGCTCTTGATCCAAGCGGGGACGGCACAGGGGTTATTAGGGAAGCTTCCTGGAGGAGGTGGTGATGCCTGGGCTGAGTGCCCCGCACGAACAGGACTCTCTGGAGGGTTGCCAGGCTGTTCGGTGCGGCTGGAAGGCAGCAAGGCAGGGGGGCAGAGGAGGAGAGCAGGTCGGGGAGGGGGCGGCATGCGGGGCCGCAGAAAGGAAGTAAGGTGGGCCTGGAGGCGAGGTCTGAGGCAGGAAGAGGTGAAGGTCATCGGCCAGCTGTGGAGCAGGAGACTGGTCGTAGCAATGAGGCCATTAAGGCCCAGACCCGCTGAGGGGACACAGAATTGGAAGGCAGCCCTCTCCTTATTGATTTACTCTGCTGCCACCTGGTGGCAGCATGCAAATTCAAGCAAGAGCGAGAGCTCTGGGCCGGCCCTCTCTCCAACCACCCCAGGGGAGGAGCTGCTACGGTTCACAGCCGCGGTGCCAGGAACAAATCGTTGCCAAACCCCCAGGAAATGTATGCTGGTGAGCGTCGGAGGAGGCCAGGAATTTCCCGAATTTCCCAGGAGCCCAAGGGAAGCGGTTCCTATAAAAAGCCCAGGGCGGGGGCGCCTGGGTGGCGCAGTCGGTTAAGCGTCCGACTTCAGCCAGGTCACGATCTCGCGGTCCGTGAGTTCGAGCCCCGCGTTGGGCTCTGTGCTGACAGCTCAGAGCCTGGAGCCTGTTTCCGATTCTGTGTCTCCCTCTCTCTCTGCCCCTCCCCCGTTCATGCTCTGTCTCTCTCTGTCCCAAAAATAAACGTTTAAAAAAAAAAAAAAATTTAAAAAGCCCAGAGGGGCCTTTGGTGCCCAGAGATGGGGGTGAACGAGGCTTGTTGGAGGGGATGTCGACTGAGCTCATTGCTGGGAACAGAAAGACCCAGAAAATGCGGCCCCCGGTGTTTCCCATGGGCTCAGGCGTGTGAAGCTGGCCAGGATCGGTCTGCACAAGGCAAAGACGAGAGCCCGGCGGGGAGGCGAGGACCGGGGCTTCGGGTGGATTTGCCAGAGCTTGGCTGGGGTGGTGCAGATTCAGGCAGCCACAAAACCACAGGAACAATACAGGGGCCGCCTCGTGAACCCAGTGCCTGTGGTGCGGGCACCGCACCCGGTCACCACCCCTGTGATCTCGAATTAGAAGCTTCCCAGCCTGCAGCCCTCCAGGCCAGCAGCACCCTGCCCTCCTGATGGCGGTTAATGGCTAACAGGCCCTCAAGGACGGCACTTTCTCAGCTGCGGACTCTGCAAACCTTCATTTAATCCCTGCGTCCGGCCTCAGATGGAGCCTAGTGTTCAGACCTCCATCCGATGGGCGAGGACACGGAGGCGGGGAGGGGTCGAGTCGGTGGCCGGGGCTGGTGCAGTGGGCAAGTGGCCACACTAGGGAACGAGCCCAGCGTCAACACGTAACCACCACGACACGGATGAACCTAGTATACAGGTGGTGCTCGATAGAGGCAGCTTTGGTTAAATCTGCTCTCCCTGCCAGAGCCACGTCCTCCTCCCCCATCCCCAGACTGCAAGCGCGGGCTTACTAAGTGCTCTGTGGCTGGGGGGGACCCTGCCATGGGGACAGGAGGGTCGAGGTGCCTCAGGCCAAGGCAGGGAGAAAGGGCAGGGGCCGAGCACCCACTGTGTGCAGGGCTCCGGAGGGCAGGGCCGTCACCCTCATCGCTGGGGGCCGTGGGGTTGGCTCGCCTGTGGCCACAGGCTGAGGGAGCCCGGGGACCAACTGGGCCCCAGCCGAGGCGCTGGCTCTGGGCGCCCCTGGGGCCCCGGCCCGCCCATTCCCACAGCGGATCCGTTGGCTCCCTCCCCGCACCCTGCCTGAGCCCCGAGCCCCGAGGACGTTGCCTATTGCGACAGCGGCCGTTGGAGCATCCTGGGGGAGGCGGGAAGTGAAACAGGGGTCACGGGGGAGGGGGCTGGGCCCTGGGGACCCTCGGCTGCCCCCGGGCAGAGCACTCCGGCTAACTGGAGGTCAGGCCCAGCTGGGGCCAGGGCACTGGCCGGGCCAGGCTCGGCGGTTGGGGGGGGGGGGCTTCAGGGAAGCTCAGGGGGGCTGGGGGTGGGAGCCCCTTCCCAGGACTTGTGCCGGACTCCAGATGCTGACCCTGTGACAGTGAGTTCCTGTGAGCGATAGCCAGAGGGGACGGGCCGCACACGACCGTCCTGCTGCTGTGAGCCCTGGGGGCTGGGTGTGGACCCCGGATCCCCCGTGTGGGCAGGAGCCCGTGGGGGAAGCCCCCGCCCTGCCTCAGTCTTCCGTCCCTGCGGAACGTCAGGACACAGACCGTGCAGCATTGTTGACACTATGATGGTGCCCGGGGTAAACTGAGGCACACGGGGGCCCCAGCCAGCAGATTCAGTAAAAACACAGCACGCCCAGGTCAATGTGAGTGTCGGGGAAGCGAGGACTAACTTCGTGGCGCGGGGGGGGGGGGTGGGGTGTCCTGTGCGGAACTGGGGATACGCTTCTACTGAAAGACATTGCGTATCTGACCTTCCCATTTAATTGTGTGGTCCTGGCCGTGGGACTCATCCAGTGACCCTGCCGGAGCCAACCCCGTCCCCTTGCACCCCCCCAACCCTGGGCGGGGGAGAGGAAGTGGGGACACCTGGCCCCACCGTGGGGCAAGGGCAACGGCCTCCGGGGATGGGGGCTATAAGAGGGGCAGGTGGGCACAGGGGTCAGAGACGCCAGAGCCCCAGCCCGACCATGACCCCAAGCCGCAGATCCGCCGGCCCTGCCCTCGCCCCCGTGCTGCTGGCCATGCTGCTGGGTGGTGAGTGCGGCCACGTGTCTGTCCGTCTGTCTGTCCCCAGGCATCTTGGCCTCTCCGCTTGTCCTGGGCCCTCGTGGCCCCTCATCCTCGTGGGAAGGGGACCGCCGTGACGAGCAGGCCTGTTTCCAGAGCAGGACAGTGAGGCTGTGGGTGGTGAGGCCGGCACGGGAGCCCAGAGCTGGGGTGCGAACCCTCTGGGGACCCCGAAGCCACTATGTCTAAAGAGCTATGCTCTGGCGGGGTGGTAGGGTGGTGGCAGGCACCCCCCCCTCCCCGTGCCTCAGTTTCTTCATCTGGATGCATCGGCCGCGGGCCGGGGCTCCTGCATGGTACTCACCACCCTCCCCCCATGTGTCCTCAGGCCCTGCACTGGCCTCGGAGATCGTGGGCGGCCGCCCAGCCCGGCCCCACGCGTGGCCCTTCATGGTGTCTCTGCAGCTGCGTGGAGGCCACTTCTGTGGTGGCACACTCATCGCCCCGAACTTCGTCATGTCGGCTGCCCACTGCGTGGACGGCCTGTGAGTCACCCCAGCTCACGTCTCCCTTTCTCACAGCCCTGTTGCCGCACGTATCTAACGGGAAGGAAGTGAGACCTCCCAGGGGCGGGGCCGCATTAGAGCACCTGCCAGGCCGGGCCCTCCTGGGCTGGGGGGGTCAGGCCGGGCCTTCCTGGGCTGGGGGGCGCAAGCTGGGCCCTCTTGGGCTGGGTGGGGTCAGGCCGGGCCCTCCTGGGCTGGCGGGGGGCAGGCCGGGCCCTCCTGGGCTGGGGGTAAGTGGTCAGGGTGGGCCCTCCTGAGCTGGATGGGGGGCAGGCTGGGCCCTCCTGGGCTGGGGGGGACAGGCCGGGCCCTCCTGGGCTGGGGGGGGGGGTTCAGGCCGGGCCCTCCTGGGCTGGCGGGGGGCAGGCCGGGCCCTCCTGGGCTGGCAGGGGTCAGGCCGGGCCCTCCTGGGCTGGCGGAGGGCAGGCCGGGCCCTCCTGGGCTGGTGGGGGGAAGTGGTCAGGCCAGGCCCTCCTGGGCTGGGTGAGGTCAGGCCGGGCCCTCCTGGGCTGGTGGGGACAGGCCGGGCCCTCCTGGGCTGGGCGGGGGGGTTCAGGCCGGGCCGTCCTGGGCTGGGGGGGGCAGGCTGGGCCCTCCCAGGCTGGCGGGGGGAAGTGGTCAGGCCAGGCCCTCCTAGGCTGGGGGGGACAGGCCGGGCCCTCCTGGGCTGGGGGGGGGGGTTCAGGCTGGGCCGTCCTGGGCTGGGTGGGGTCAGGCCAGGCCCTCCTGGGCTGGTGGGGACAGGCCGGGCCCTCCTGGGCTGGGCGGGGGGGTTCAGGCCGGGCCGTCCTGGGCTGGGGGGGGTCAGGCTGGGCCCTCCTGGGCTGGCGGTAAGTGGTCAGGCTGGGCCCTGCTAAGCTGGGTGGGGGGCAGGCTGGGCCCTCCTGGGCTGGGCTGGGGGGGGGTCAGGCCGGGCCCTCCTGGGCTGGGGGGGGTCAGGCCGGGCCCTCCTGGGCAGGGGGGCGCAAGCCGGGCTCTCTTGGGGTGGGTGGGGTCAGGCCGGGCCGTCCTGGGCTGGGGGGGTCAGGCTGGGCCCTCCTGGGCTGGCGGGGGGCAGGCCGGGCCCTCCTGGGCTGGGGGTAAGTGGTCAGGCTGGGCCCTCCTGAGCTGGGTAGGGGGCAGGCTGGGGCCTCCTGGGCTGGGGGTGGGGGTGGTCAGGCCGGGCCCTCCTGGGCTGGGGGGGGCAGGCCAGGCCCTCCTGGGTGGGGGTCACAGCTGAGCTCAGGGTCTCTCCGCGCTCCCAACCACCAGGGCCGCCTCAAATCGCCTCCTGCCTCTTCCTTGCTGCAGGAACTTCCGGTCAGTGGTGGCGGTGCTGGGGGCACATGACCTGCGGCGGCGAGAGCCCACCAGGCAAATGTTCACCATCCAGCGGGTCTTTGAAAACGGCTTCGACCCCCAGAGGCTGCTGAACGACATCGTGATTCTCCAGGTGCAAGGCCGGCTTGGTGGGGAGGGGACACCCAGGGGGCAGGAGGCTTGGGGAGGATGCAGAGGCAGGAAGACTGGGGGGCCCAGAACGGGAGGCCTGCGTCAAACCCCCGCTCTAGCTGGGTAGGTCGCCTCTCTGTGCCTCAGCCCCCACCCCGTGACGTGGAGAAACCAATCCCACCTGGCGGGCTGCTGAGGGCACAGGGTGCAGACGGCTGTGAGCCGCTGTCCGTGGGCAGACTTATTATCCGTGTGGCCGGGCACGGGGACCGCTCCTGTCTTTGTGACATGGGGTGACATTCCCCACATTCAGCCGGCGGGAGACTCCCTTCCCCACTGCTTGCAAACTTAAGGGTTATTCTCTGGGAATGTTCTAGAACAAGGGAAGTGTCGCCGCTGTTGCCCAGTGTTTTATTGGTTACCCACTGCATACAGACAAGGCCGGGGGCGCCTGAGGGGCTCAGTCGGTTGAGCGTCCGACTTCAGCTCAGGTCGTGATCTCACAGTTCGTGGGTTCGAGCCCCGCGTCAGCTCTGTGCTGACAGCTCAGGGCCTGGAGCTGCTTCGGATTCTGTGTCTCCCTCTCTCTCTGCCCTTCCCCTGCTCGTGCTCTGTCTCTCTCTGTCTCAAAAATAAACATTATTTTTTTTTTAAATATTTACACAAAGACATGTCCAGAGATGCTCTGAACCACTGCGGCTGCTCCCACTAGACAGATGGGGAAACTGAGGCCCGGGGAGGGGAAGGTCATGGCCCACCACCCCCTGTGACACTCTCTGTTCCACCCGCCACAGCTCAATGGGTCAGCCACCATCAACAGCAACGTGCGGGTGGCCAGGCTGCCTGCCCAGAATCAAGGTGTGGGCAGTGGGGTGCAGTGCCTGGCCATGGGCTGGGGCCAGCTGGGCACAACCCAGCCACCGCCCAACATCCTGCAGGAGCTCAACGTGACCGTGGTGACCACCCTGTGCCCCCGTTCCAACGTGTGCACGCTGGTGCCACGCCGGCAGGCCGGCATCTGCTTTGTACGTACCCGGGTCCCCCGGTCCCCACCCCGGTCCCCCCTTGGGTGCCCCCCCCGCTCCCCCCTGGGCCGCGGCCAGAGCCCTGGAAGGCCAGCCTTCCGATCCTGTCTGTGTCCGCAGGGGGACTCGGGGGGGCCCCTGGTCTGCAACGGGCTGATTCAGGGCATCGACTCCTTCATCCGTGGAAGCTGTGGCTCCGGCTTCTACCCAGACGCCTTCGCTCCGGTGGCACAGTTCGCCAACTGGATCGACTCCATCATCCGTCGCCAGGACGACCGCCCCTCGGTGCATCCCAGGGACCCTGCGAGCAGGACCCTCTAGAAAGGGCGCCGCTGGCTCGGCCCTGCCCACGGTGACAATAAAAGCCTCTTGGTTTTCGTAAGAATGCGTGTGTTTCTTGGTTGTACACGGGGGCCCCAGAGTGGTCCGGAAAGTGTGTCTCGTGGGCGTGTCGCCTCCAAACGGCAGGAAGTTCGGGGCCCTGGGGTAAGAAGACCTTCCCCACCCTCCACAAAGGATGCCAGCTGCCACCCGGGTTCCCAGCGTCACCGGATTGAGTCACTGCTCACGCGGCACAGGGACCGGTCCAAGTCTCTGCCACCGTTCACTCATCTGGCCCTCTCTCCGGTCCTTGAGGTGAGTCCTAGCTCTGCCCCATTTTACAGGCAAAGAAGTCGAGGTACAGACAGGCGTGAAGCTGTGCTCGGCAGGCAGCCTCGGTTTGAGTCCCAGCTACGTTGGGCACCTATCTTTCCCTGAGCCTCGGCTTCCCGGCAGGAAGGAGTGAGGGGAGGGGTTTGGGTCCCACACCGGCCTCGGCCTCACGAACCCTGCCCGCCCCCCCACTGGAGGTCAACGGCCTGGGCCCTGCCGCACGGTTCTGGCCTCTGGGGCTCCCTCTGCCTTGGGGTGCTCCCCTCCCACAGCTCCGCCCAAGCACTGGCCGGTGGTCAGTCGGTCAGTCACTCTTCCAACCCAGCCCTGCACGCTGGCGGTCGTTGGTTCGATCAAGGCCCGGGTGGGGAGTGTTCAGGGTTATTTATTGAAGACGGTCCAAATTTTGTTGCAGTTTCCAACTCTTACATAACCTGGACTCCATAGCCTAATGGGCTTTTGTTTCGAGTTTCTGATTTCAATAAGGAAACATGTTAGGATCTAACAAATCACACTGGCTACATTTTTTCTATTCTCTGTGCCTGAAACAGTCCACAGCAAAGAGGAAAGCCGTAGATGGAAAGATACTGTGCCATGTGCCCACTGGGGATGTCCAAGGCCCGACCCGCCCTTGTTGTGTTCCCAGCACTGCCCCCCCTCCATGGGTTCATGAGACATTGATCCATCATCCTGACCTTATAAAGGGTCACGCAACCCATTCTGCTCATCAAAACCTGCCAACCCTTGCTCGCAGTGATTGGCTTGGGAAGGGCCATGTGATCAAAGCTCAGCTAACCAGAGGCAGCCTTGAGAAGCTGGCTGGAGTGATGGGGAATTGGGGGAGGGGCCCACTGAGCCACTGGGCTGAGTCTGGGGCCCCTGGGCCCACAACAGGGGAGCCGCTGAGGAGAAAAATCACCAAGGAGGAAAGGACGAACTAGAGACAGAGACACCTGATAGGGGGCAGGCACCTGGATCAAGCTACACCTGAAAGTAGCCCCTGAACTTTCCATTTAAATTTCCGTGTTGAAGACCCCACCCAGTTCAACTTGTTTTTTCTGTCATTTGTCTCTGACACACCCCCTTTCTAACATTCCATTTGTTGGGGTGTTGGGCCCCAGAGCCAACAGGGACAAGGCTGTCAGGTGACCTTCCCACCCCCCACCGACCTCCTCTCTTAGTTGGAGGAGGAAGAGAAAGAAGGGAGGGGCAGAAAAACGGAGGAAGTTGGTTGTTTACAAACTGTGGCCTCCAGCTGCTGTTGCAAAACGTTGGGGGCGGGAAGGGCACTCTGGGGAGCCTGGGCCGGGGGGCTGAGAGTGGGTCCGCCTGAGGGTCTGCGGCCCCCACGGGGACCAGCCCTGGACCTGACACAGAGGCAGGAGTCCCCTCCAGCCGCCTGTCCTCTCGGTGCGGGGCTCCCGTGGAGGGTGGGCACGGAACAGGCAGGCTCCCCTTTGCCCTGCTGGACGGTGGCCACGCAGCAGAGCGAGCCTTGGGAGCCCCGCCCCCTTGCCCGATCCTACAAGTGTCAGTGCCTGGGGGCCCCAGCCTGAGTCCCCGCTCAGGCCACAGCAGCAGCATGACCGCCTGCCTGGTGCACCTGGTGACGCTGGTCCTCCTGGGCGCAGCCGCGTGTGGTGAGTGACAGGGCCTGGGCCTACCGGGGACAGCTGGGAGCCACCCGTCTGGAGGGTGGTCAGCCGGCCCCCCCCCCCCCCCCGCCATCAAGCAGGAGTGTCCCCGGCTCCAGCAGGTGAATGGAAAGCTCTGAAAAGGAAGGATTTTCCCCAAACTTTGAATATGAAGCCTGAGCTCTCAGAGTCCAAGCTCAGCCTCCAGTGAGGGTCAAGTTGTCGGTGCAAACGGCCGGACTGCTGGGTCTGGTCAGCCACACTTAGCGAATTGCCCCAGAATCCCCTGCTCCCAGTGGGCCCGGACTGGACTCCAGGCCTGGCCCCCCCCCCCACCGGACTGGACTCCAGGCCTGGGCCCCCCCCCCCCACCAGACTGGACTCCAGGCCTGGGCCCCCCCCCCCACCAGACTGGACTCCAGGCCTGCCCCCCTCCCCACCGGACTCCAGGCCTGGGCCCCCCCCCACCAGACTGGACTCCAGGCCTGGGCCCCCCCACCACCAGACTGGACTCCAGGCCTGCCCCCCCCCCCCCACCGGACTGGACTCCAGGCCTGGGCCCCCCCCCACCAGACTGGACTCCAGGCCTGGGCCCCCCCCCACCGGACTGGACTCCAGGCCTGCCCCCCCCCACCAGACTGGACTCCAGGCCTGGGCCCCCCCCCCCCACCAGACTGGACTCCAGGCCTGCCCCCCCCCCCCCACCGGACTGGACTCCAGGCCTGGGCTGCCCGAGGGCCGGGTAGGGCAGGGAGGCCCGCCCCCTGAAGCACACACCTGCCCTCGCTCCCCCAGCGGCGCAGCCCCGTGGGCGAATCCTGGGCGGCCGCGAGGCCGAGTCCCACGCGCGGCCCTACATGGCGTCGGTGCAGGTCAACGGCAAGCACGTGTGCGGCGGCTTCCTGGTGTCCGAGCGGTGGGTGCTGAGCGCGGCGCACTGCGTGGAGGACTTGTGAGTGTCCGGAGCCAGCGGGGGGCTGGGGGGGGGCTAGGGAGGGGGGACGCGGCTCTCATGTGGACCCCCCCACGCCCAGGGCCGACGGGAAGCTGCAGGTGCTCCTGGGCGCACACTCCCTGTCGCAGCCCGAGCCCTCCAAGCGCCTGTACGACGTGCTGCGCGCAGTGCCCCACCCAGACAGCCGGCCCGACACAATCGACCACGACCTCCTCCTGCTGCAGGTCTGCCGAGCCCAGCCTCAGTCCCACCTGCTGCACGCGACCCCCGCTGCCCCCCCCCCCCCCCCGCTCCCGCCCTGACCCCCCGCTCCCGCCCCTTCCCGTAGCTGTCAGAGAAGGCCGAGCTGGGCCCCGCCGTGCAGCCCTGGCCTGGCAGCGCTTGGACCGCGACGTGGCGGCCGGCACGCTCTGCGACGTGGCCGGCTGGGGCGTGGTCACCCACGCGGGCCGCCGGCCGGACCGCCTGCAGCACTTGCAACTGCGGGTCCTCGACCGCGCCACCTGCAACCAGCGCACGTACCACGACGGCACCATCACCCAGAGCATGATGTGCGGGGAGAGCAACCGCCGGGACACCTGCAAGGTGGGGGGGGCGGGGCAGGCGGGGGGTGCGGGGGGAGCAACCGCCGGGGCACCTGCAAGGTGGGGGGGGGGGTGCGGGCGGGGGGTGCGGGGGGAGCAACCGCCGGGGCACCTGCAAGGGGGGGGTGCGGGGGTTGGGGTGCGGGGAGAGCAACCGCCGGGACACCTGCAAGGTGGGGGGGGGCGGGGGGGGCAACCGCCGGGGCACCTGCAAGGTGGGGGGGGCGGGCGGGGGGTGCGGGGAGATTAACCGCTGGGACACCTGCAAGGTGCGCGGGCGGGGGTCCCTGCAGGCGCGGCTGCAGCGCTCACGGCCGGGCCGCCGTCCTGTCCCCGCAGGGCGACTCCGGGGGCCCGCTGGTGTGCGGGGGCGTGGCCGAGGCCGTGGTCACGTCGGGCTCGCGCGTGTGCGGCAACCGCAAGAAGCCCGGCATCTACACGCGCCTGGCGAGCTACGTGGCCTGGATCGACGGCGTGATGGCCGAGGGGGCGGCCGCTTGACGAGGCCCCGAGGGGCGGCCGACCGGGTTCGCGCAATAAAGCATCCTCTCCTGCACGCTTCCTGCCCGTCCTGAGCACGCGCGGCCGCGCGGGGGCGCCCGTGCTCCTCCACCCGCGGTCCCGGGAGGTGGCGGGGAAGCCGCCCTGCGGGAGAGACCCTGCTCTGGGGGGAGCTTCAGCTTCACAGACCCTCTCGAGTCACTCTGTTCTGTGACCCCCGTCCCGCATCGGGAAACGGAGGCTCAGGTCGGGGAAGCTCCTGGGCAAAGCCTGGATTCGAACCCAGGATCACAGCCCTGGCGTTCATAGTCACTTCCGGGGGCTTGGGGGCTCCCAGAATGAGGAAGGCTGATGCCTGTCCTAGAGCAGTCACACTGGGGGTCTGAGGAACTCCCTGCCCTCCTGGGTCTCAGTTTACCCTTTCTGGTAAAGGGTCCAGTTTACCCAGGCCCCGAGGCCCGGTGCTTTCTCCCACCTGGATGAGGGGCCATCGAGACCCACACCTGCTGGGGCCCAGGTGGTAAGCGTGGCCCACAAAGGGGGCTCACGACTTCCCTTTTGTTGAAAAGAAGACTGAGGATCTGAGAGGTGAAGTCATGTGCCCACCCCTGGGATTGTGAATCGGGGGGGTTGGAACCGGTGGCCAAGTTTTGCTTTTCCACCACAGAGTGTTTACCTTGGAGTCATATGCTCATGCCTACAAAAGCATTTATGGAGCACCTGCTGTGTGCACGGTCCTGGGCTGGGCACCATGGTCACTAAGACCTGCTTATAGTAACTCAAATATCCCATTACACAGGATGTAACTCACTCAGCCCTTCTGATGATGGACACGAGGCTCAGGAATCTCCTGTGTAATTTAAGAAACTGGACACATTTAAATAAGGGGGGCGGGGGGGAGAGACAATTGCTGGCCATCCAGACCCGGGAGACTCATTCATTCAATAGGTATTTCCTGGATGAAGTGATGTCAGGGAGTGGCTTTGAGATGATCCAGTTTGGGGGGAAAGTGTGGGTGTGGCTACGATGACTAGATTCAGCAAATAAAAACACGTCCGGTTAAACGGGAATTTCAGAAAAACAACAACTACTTTTGCATGATGAGAGTGTCCCGTGGTATGTGGGACGGCCTTGTACTGAAACGGTATCTGTTGTTCGTTTGAAACTCAAATGCAGCTGCCCCGCTGACGACCTGGCACCTGGAGGGTCAGAGCAGGGCCTGGGGAAGGGCTGGGGGCCGGCGGGCCTGCCCCACAGGAAGGGGGCGGGTTTCCGGGCTGGAGGCACAGTTCGGGCGAGGGCCTGGCGGGAGCCATTGTGGCTTCTGCAGCCACGAGGGAAACCGCAGCCCGCTCACCCTGGAGGGTACCTTCCAGCAGCTTCCCCGGACGGGCGGGTTCTCAGGTGCCAGTGAGTGTGGTCGGCCCGTCAGGGGCGGCGGGATGACCCCGAGCCCCGGGCAGGCGCAGGAACGACCTGGGTGTCCAGGGGGCACGGCCCGAGAATAAGAAGCCAAAGGCCGCCCCGGTCCTGCTTTCCCGCTTGTTTCTGGAGGTCAGGGCCCCGGTGGGCCCAGGGCAGGGGGTAGGGAGTGGTGGTTCGCGTCTGACTAGGGGCTGGCCGGTGTGACATCTCCCGGGGCATCTTCACCCCCCTCCCGTGGTCAGTGTGGGAGCCACAGAAGGTTCCGGTGAACAGTGTGGGGAGGCGGGCCATGAGCTTGGTGGGCACTAAGCCCACAGCAGCACACACATCTTCCGAACGTGGTCCCGGTGGCCGCCTCTGACACAGGGCCTCCGCTCTGACGAGGCTGGCCGCACACCCAGCCGGCCAGACTGAGCCATGTTCACGTACTAACTAGAACAGGGCCTTGCTGTTGACCCCAGAGGCAGGCGCTGTGGGGACACACGGGTGTCATGGTAACCCCTGGTGGGCACAGGACGGGAACGCGGGACCTTGCTGACCTAACCCGCCTGGCGAGCTCATCTGGGGCTCGGCAGGGCCCACGGGGGACTGGCCACCGGGACGGCCGGGCGCACCCACGCGACCGTGCTCATCCCGGTTCGCGGGCTGTTCTCGTCCACCCCAAACCTGGGGACAGAGAGCCACCCCCGGGTCACCGTGCTCAGCTTCTGCGGGTCCGGAAGCGGACGGCACAGCGGGGTGGCGTGCTCACGGCAGGGAGGCACAGGCTCCGGGTGGGGGTGGGGGGCCGGGAGCAAGGCCACTTCCAACCGCTCGGGGGTCACACGCACCACTTCTGCGCAGGGCTGGACGCAGGCGTGAGCCCACCCAGACCCGAGGGGGGGGGGGGGGCGCGGACCCCACGTGTCACCCGTGGGGGTGAGTCGTGTCCGTGTCCTAAAACCACAAGTTAACCTGGAGCGGGTGAAACAGGGGTGCAGGACAACGGGCCCTTTGTCCCAACGCAGATGGCTAACAGCACTGGCAGGGTGGCTGGAGGCCTCGTGAGGGACGTGGGCAGCACGGCGTGGGGGCCCGAGAGGGGTGCAGGGACGCCACGACAGGCCACCCCCACCTCAGCCGCGCAGACGGCACAGCAGTGGTGTGGGCACGGTCAGGGGGAAAGGGCCCCCGAAGCAGATCCCCACGGAGGAGAGGCCTCTCCCCTGCTCTCCGCCTACACCTCAGATGAGCAATTTACACAGAGCCTCCCCTCCACCGGCTCACGGATGGCTCTGTCAGCAGTGACCACTCAACCGGGGGGGGGGGGCTGCCCTCGGGGTCCCCGTGTCACTAAAGGGGCACCAGGCAGTGGTGACCAGCAGGGTGGGAGGCGAGGCGGCTGGCAGAGGCCCAGCCAAGGGCCGGCTCCTGCCCTTGTCCGCCCCCACCACGTGCCCACCATCAAGGCCCACGGCTCAGACAAGAGGCCCTCCGGGGCAACACGGCCCGGGCCTCAGTAAGGGGCTCCGAGCCCCCACTGCCCGGCGAGCCCCACAAGCACAGGTGCAGGGTCTGACCCCCGCGGGGCATCCACCCGCCCCAGCCTCCCTGCACCTTCCAGCAAGAAAACCAGAGAAGCCATTAGCACTCCACAGGCAGGGCGCCGCGTCCGGAGGCCTGGGGAGCAGGACATAAGCTGGATGTGATTGGGAAAGTGCTCATTGGCAGAAGGCGGGACCCCCTGGGGACCAGACCTGAGCTCCCAGAAGCCCAGGGGGGGAGCAGCTCAGGGCCTGCAGCGGGGAGGCTAGAGGGAGGCAGGGAAAAAGGAGAGAAAGCGACCTGCCCATCGCCCACAGGTGCCCGGCCTGCTGCCCCGTGCAGGGACCCCGCTGACTGGCATACACTGGGTGCTCGATAAATGCTGACAGAGCAAGAGAGTCACCGGGCACAGGAGCCCAGGAGAGGAGAGCACCCTTGGCAGGGACAGGACACCTGCGACCTGGCAGGACGTTTATTGGGCCTGCTGACGTCAGAACCATGCGGACGCACGGGCGGGAACAGGGAGGACACTGAGGCAGGTGTCATGGGCAGTACCCACCCAGACACTGGACAAGTTCACGGGGCACGATCTAAAGAACAGAGACCCCGGGCCACCCTGGACCCTCCGAGCCAGGGCCTGGGGCCTCCGGAGGGGCCGCTGGGCGTCCAGGGAGGGCAGCACATGAGGCCGTGAGACCCACAGGTCTGTCTCGGTGGCTGCCTGGGGCACGTGGACAGGGGGCCGGCCCTCCTCCTGGAACCACCGCTAGGCTCCGAGGGACAGAAAGCAGTCCCAGCTGGGCCGACAGGCACCAACTCGCGGCTTCAGGCCGCGTCCACCCTTGCCCCGTCCGTTGACGGGACACGACCTTGGCCGGTAAAGCCCGGAAGCCCGTGCTTCAAGGATGCCCGTTTCTTGATGTACCCGACGAAGGCCGGGGGTGTGTGGAACGTTCTGTCGCCGAGAGGGCCTAGGGGCCCCCCGGTCAGGGGTAGCTGAGGGGCACCCGCCGCCAGAGCCCCCCGCACAGGCAGTTCTTGATCCAGCGCTGTTCCCACTGCTTGACGGCCGTAGTCTTATTGGGTGACCTGAGCATGGTGACGCAGCCACACCTGGGGGCAGAGCCGGCAGGGTGAGGCGTGGGGGGGGGAGAGGGGGGCCTGCCCTCCGCCCTGCCGCTGGGCCTCTGCACGTGCTGCACCCCCACCACCAGAGCGCCGTTCCCGGGGCCGCCCGACACCGAGCTGGCTCCGCCACACCTCTGCGTCCCGGCTCAGCCCCGTGAGTGGCCACGGGTGTGGGGTTTTCGAGTCCCGGCCTGGCCGCTCCCGAGCAGCGTGACCCTGCGCGCCAGAACCTGCTCCCGGTCCCGGGGTTGTGTGGCGGCAAGTGGGGCTGCGTCCGCAAAGCACCCGGCCTTCGTTTCCGCACCCGCCGGGTGACGGAGAGCTACCCCGGGGCAGGCTCGGGCTGCGGGCACAGCTCGCCACCGATGCCCCAGGAGAGGGTGCTCAGGACCCCCCAAGGCGGCCGCGGCCCTCGCCGGGAGGCGCTCCCACGACCCGTGTTCACAGGCAGAGAGACAGGCTCGTGGCGGGAAGCCACCGGCCCCGGGGCAGGGCCGAGGGCGGGTCCGCGCGGCGGGCGCTCACCGGGTACAGGCCTTGCACTCCTCCGTGGGGTAGGCTCCCAGGTGCAGCCTTCGCAGGTGGTCGATCTTGGGCTGGCCCGGCGCCCTGGCGGACGAGAGGGGACACGTGAGGCACGCACACACCAGACGCGGGTCATCTCTGACGCGTGCCCTCTGCCCGCACACTCAACGGCGCAGGAAAGCTCTGGAAGCCACCGAGAACCCGCGGGGAGGAGCCGAGAACTGCGTTTGAATGTTTCCAAAACAACGCATTTTAAATCTCATTGTGATCGACCTCCTCTTCTCTTAAAGTTTTTCCCGAAACCCAAACCCAAATGAGTCAGGCGGTCCCTCCCACGGCAACACAAGAAGGAAGCTGCCAGAAGGGGGCGGGCCCAATGCCCGAAGCATCACACCCAAAGGGGGCCCCCAGGTGCTGACTTTCCTCCTTTGGCTCATCTGCGATTTCTGAAATTTCCACCCGAAGTAATGGACCTCGCGGAGGATTCGCGAGTCTCTCTTCATCACGTGAGCGTCCAAAACGGGGAAGCACCTTGTGCGACCTGGGGTCAGTGACCGCACCTTTCTCGCCTGAAGAGGGGGGACAAACCCCTGCCCCGTGGTGCTGCTGCGCAGCGAGGGCTCACACGGGAGTCTAAGCTAGGGTGACTGCCCCCTTACGGGGGCAGAGGCCGCAGCCCGGGTCCTCAAGGTCAAGCACACGGCACTCCACGCAGGGGTGACGCGCCAGACGGAGGGCAGGACACGGCCGAGCGCAAAGACAGAGAAAGGCGGCGGGGGAGTCGGGGACCGAGCGGGGCGTCTCTCGGGGACGGCGTTCAGGCGGAGCCCCGAAGGCGGCACCAGCAGGGCGCACGCGCAGGGGGCGAGGCGGAGCCGGGCACACACCTGCTGAGGCCGTCGGGCTGCACGGCGGCGCAGGCAGGCAGGGCGGGGGCCTTGCCGAACTGCAGGCGCAGAGGCTGCTTGGGCTGCAGGCGGCTGACGAGGCCGTCGCTGACGGGCAGCCAGTCCAGGCTGGGAATGAGCAGCTGGCTGGGCAGCAGGCAGCACTCGTCGACGAGCGCCTCGTCCGGCTCACTTGTGGGGCCCTCGTCACGGCCTGCGGGGAGGGGACCGTGGGGACGTCGCGCTGGGCGGCCCTGCCCGAGCGCCGCCTGCCGGGGGCGGGGCACCGAGGCCTCCTTGGAGCTCGGAGCAGCGGTCCCGGGCTCGGACTCCAGCTCTACCCTGACCTCCCAAGCGTCAGGACCCACTTATTCGTTTAACAAGTACACAGGGAGCGCTGGGTGTCCTTCCGAGAACAGGGCCTGCCGCAAACACGCGACCCGGTGACACAAGACAAGCAAACGGGCGCAGACGTTTAGCGAGCACCTGTGCTGGGCGCTGGGGACCACGACCGTTTAAGCTGGGGGAGCCTGTACTTGGGGAGTGGGGCGTCTCAGCCAGGACTTGTATTTTGATGGGGGGACGAGAGCCGAGGGCTGGCGTCTTACAGCAGATCCAGAGCTTGGTGAGCAGGCGGAAGAGCAGGGACATGCTGTCTTGGGTGTCTGAGGTGGCCGTGTACACGGGCAAGCAGCTGGGCTTTAGCAGGCCCCAGATCCGGATGACGACCATCAGCTCCCGCAGCATGCCCAGCGAGGTGCCGTCCCGCAGGAAGCTGTGTCCCGGCCGCAGCGGGGAGCCCTGTGGGGGAGGCACCCGGGCCACAGGCCTAAGCGCGGGCAGCATCCTAGGACCCCAGTGTGCGGGGAGATGGGCCGGCTTCCCTCGCACAGGCTGGGGGAGCCCCGGGCACCGGGCCCCCCTCTTTTCTGACGCGCAACGGACGGCTCCGGCTCCCGGACGCCACGCAGTGCCAGCAGGGGAGGGGAAGCGGTGCCCCCGGCAGGTAATGCGTGCGGGGGCGGGGACGCAGCGGCAGCCGGGACCATGGAGGCGGGCTGGGGGGAGGGGCCGCACCTGGTTGGGCAGACTGGCCAGCAAGTAGAGCACGAAGTCGCCCACCCACTGCAGCAGCTGCTGGAGCGCCTGCAGCGTGTTCATGTCCAGGACGAACTCTTCCGTCTTGAGGTTGATCATGACCTTGTCAATGTCTGGGAGGAGACGGGAGGTCAGGCGCCCCCCGGCCTCACGGTGCACGCACCCGGGGGCCGCGCCGACGCCCGGCAGCACCCACTGCGAGAGCCGGGCCCTGGGTCAGAGCGGCTCCTCTCCGGCCCCGCCCCCCCTCCCCCCCTCCCCCAGGCCTGGCCTGGCCGATGCTCCCCTGGGGCGAGCCCGGTGAGGGCCGGGGCGGCACCCACCGGCGTCCGTGATCTTGGCGCAGACCTCGGTCAGCCGGTCGCCGGGGCTCTTGTCGGGCGTGTTGAGGAAGTGTGGGCGCAGGAGGGACTTGAGCGTGGAGCTGACGGCCACGAGGAAGAGCTTGGCGTGGTAGTCGCACACGCGGGCCACTGTGCAGGGCGACAGCTTGCACAGCGAGGCCTTCATGGCCAGGATCCGGGTGGACAGGACCTGGGCGGGCAGGTGGCGTGAGCGGGCGGCCCCCGAGGGGCCCCGGAAGCGGCGCCCTCCCCCGCGGGGCAGGGAGGCAAGTGCAGTGCGAGGGGCGGGGCAGGGCGGCAAGTGCGAGGGGCGGGGCGAGGGGCGCGCCCCCCCCCCCCTCGCCTCCAAAGAGGCCCCCCACCTGCTGCAGGGCCGCGTTCTGGCGCGTGTACTCCTCGTGCAGCCTCTCCACCAGGCTCTGCACCATGGCGGGCTGCACGTGCAGGAGGGTGTCCCACCAGTCGTAGCCGGTCACCATGCAGTACTCCAGCAGGAAGAGCAAGTGCCGCAGGGCCAGGCTCACGTCCAGCGCGTGGCCCATGGAGGGCGAGATGCGGAGCATGCTCAGCTGCAGGGGAGGGCGGGGTGGGGAGCGCTGCGGGACCCCGCACCCCCTCCCCGGGCCGTCCCGCCTGCCAGGGGGTGGGGAGGCCGCACGCGCTGTGTCTGCGCTGCGGGCGGCACCTCCGAGGCCCCACCACACCCGCACGGGGCTTCTCGGGGACCGGCCTGTCACCAGGCTGCGTGGCCGGCGCGGACCCACTCGAGGGCCGCGGGGGTCTCCGCAGAGACACAGACCCTGTTCTCCAGAAGCGGAACGCCTCACGCCAGGCCGGCCTGTCTCCTGGAGACCCCAAGGGCGGAGCAAACGAGCAAGGGATTCCCAGTCAGCACGGGAGGCGGGGGATGGGCGGGCACGGCCACAGGGTGAGCGCACACAGCTCGCCCCTTCCTCCAGGCCCCCTTCCTCCAGGCCCCCTTCCTCCAGGCCAAGGCCAAGTCCCTCCGGGAACAAGGACACCCGCTGAGCACCCGCTACGCTTACGCTTACACGCTTCAGCGCACTTGATTCCAGAAATCCTACGTGAACAGCAACCACCCCAACGGCTCCTGCTGAGCACCTACTAGGCGCCACAGACCACGCCGGAGCTTTGATTAGACCTCAGAGACGACGGCCTCGGGCCCGCGAGCAGCAGGGAGGCAGCTCTGAAGCTTACCTTCCCGTGGTTGTCGATGCCGACCAGGGCCAGAGACGTCCAGGAGAGCTGCATGGCCTTGAAGTGGACGGCGGGGCCGGTGGTCCGCGGGCGCTTGATGGCCGGCTCGTCCGCGGAGCGCGGGGCCGCAGAACTGTAGAAGACGGCCATGCTCTGCAGCGACAGCCGGTGCACGATGTGGACGCTGCCGTCGTGAAAGGCCAGGGCCAGCCCTACAGGCCAGAGCACAGGCGGCTCAGCCGCCTGGGGGCCCGCCCGGCTCCCCACGGTGGGAAGGGGCCGCCCAGGGGAGAGGCGTGGCCCCAGGCCACCCACAGCCCACCAGCCGTCCCCCACAGCCAGCCGCTTTCCCCGCATCCTTTGCCAACAGCCCCAGGTTCGGGCTACGCCCCACCTCCTCTCCAAGGTGTGGCTGATGGGAGCAAATGGGTCCCTTCCAGGGAGACGGTGGGAAGGGACGGTGAATGCAAAGGCCCCGGGGCCCAGGAGCACACAGGGGCCTCGAGGGGAGGATGGGGGGTGGGGAGGCCTAACCCCCACGACCAGTGGGCGGCAGGGTTAGGGCTCACGTTGAGTCCTGACTCACTTGAGGTCAGGGACACCTGCAACTGAGCCCAGGACCGACACCTGAGGCGCCATAACAGAGCGCTGCCTACCTAAAAAGTCCGCCCCAAGTTCCTAACCTCTTCCTTATCGGTCACTAACAGCCCTTTATGCACGCAGTGTTCCGTCAGCCTGTCTCACGGCCTGGGAGCGTGTGGGATCCCGGAAGCGGGGCCGCCTGGCAGATAGGGGCAGGCCCCACGGCCCTAAGACTTGAGCCCCGGGCTCAGAGCCCACCGCCCCCAGGGGCTCGCGCCAGCTGTACCGAGGCCGGGGTAGAACTGGGTGTCGCTGGCCACCTTCAGGTCAGTGTTGGTGAGCGAGATGGGCAGCTTAGGCAGCGCCACGGCAGACACGCGGTCCAGGTCGTTGGTGGCCGACAGGATCCGCCACTTGAGAATCATGGGCTGTTTGTCACCAACTGAAAAGGGGGCCAGGGGAACGGGAAAACAACAACAGAATGAGAAATGCCACACGGCGGACCCCCGCCGGGGACGCCAGGCACGGCCGCCCCAGCACCCCCGTCTCCGGCCCTGCGCTGGGGACCCGGCCCCGCTCCGTCCCTCAAAGCACTCCATAGCCCAGGCAGCGGAACGGTCCATGGCAGGCACGTGACACACGTGGACCACCAGTCCTGCCCTGGGCCCTCGCCCGACCAGGAGGCCACAGGCAGTGGGAGGGAGGCCGCCGTGACCCTGGCTGAAGCTGGAGCAGAGCAGCGGGGTGCACCCCACTCCCGGCCACCACAAGCCCTGGCGACACAGCCAGCTCGCGGTGCGTTTTCTCGTGACGGGACAGGTCCTGGGCGGAGCCCAGCTCGGCCCGCCTGCTAAGGCTTGAGCTGGACGGTCAAGGGGCCACAGATCCGCGCCCCCTGCACCCACACCCCCCAGCAACAGGCAGAGTGGTTTCCGGGAGTCCCGGCGTGGCTAGAGGGCGCGGGCCAACATGACGCAAGAGGAGACACAGGGTGGATCTGCCGGGACGTGCCCGGGCAAGCCTGCAGGGACACGTGGCCATGGGGGGCGATCAGCACGGCCCACGCTGCCGGAAGGTGACGGCAGGCACACAAACCAGGTAGGAGCGGCGGAGGCGGCGCCCCCCCCCCCCCCCACCCAGAGCCGCGCGGGGCCACGGCTGTGAGCCAAATTGAGCTGGTTGTTACACGGCACAACCAACCGTCAAACAGCGTCTCCCAGCCGCCCACCTGTCTCGAGAGCTCGGCTCTGAACGGCTTGTCACAGCTCATAAACCTGCCGCAGACCCGAGCCCCCCAGGGGAAACTGAGGCCCAGGGAGCACTGAGACTGCCTGAGGCCAGAGTGTAATTTCGCATCTAACAAGGATGATGTCCGGACAGCACCCGCGGGCCAGTGGTCACACCGAGCACTGCACAAACGCTACGCGATGGCTGTGGCCAGGCTGGCCCTGGGGCTGGTCACCCACTGCACTGGGGCATAGGGACCGTGCAGACCTGTGTGGCCCTGCCCGCCACACGCGGTCATGCCGGCCGCCAGCTACGAGCTCACTCAGGACGCGGGGTCCGGGGAAGGTGCTTCATGCTAACCACTGGGCCCCCGCAGCGGGCAGCTTCTGTAACCACCCCGTGGCCCCCGTGGGGGGGCAGGAGCTGCGGGGCCTCTTGACATGGCTTCATTCGTAGTTCCCGCTTAGCACCCTCCCGAGCAGCCAACCGCTCCAGGGTCCATTAGCGCTAATCAGCAGGGAGCCCTGCTCTCATCAGCTGCAAATGCTATTTGTGGGCCCCGGGGGGCCTTCATCCCCTCTGAGCTCTGGCGGTGAAAATCAAGTGGCTTTTCCGACGTCGCAGTCATTAAAGGCTGGGCCAGCACGTCCCGAGCTCTGTCGGGGAGCGGGCACGGTCTTCAGGGAGGCTGGCACCATCTGGAGCCACCGGGGGCTCCACATTGAGTGCAGGGACAGGGGAGGGGGAGGTGAGCCATTGGGTACGTCCTGGGGAAACTCCGTCACCCCCTCTGGGTCTGTTTCCTCACCGTAAACCAGGGTTTCTGGAGGGTTCTGTTTTTAGGATTAGGTGCCCTCTGTGGCCCAGGGGACTGTGTGTACCCCCAGCCCTGCCGCACCGCCTGCTTGCTCCCCTTTGCTCAGCCCGCTCTAGCTCCTGCCTCATGCCCCAGGACCTTTGCACCACAGCTCCCTCAAGCAGGCACATGCTCCCCGCAGGAGGTGTGAGAGGGAGGCAGTCAGGCGACCCGCCTGTGGGATGACGACCGGGTAGGACCTCGCCTCTCTGAGCCCCGGGTCAGGTGGCTGTCTGGGACAGGAGCGAAGAGGCTGCATCGGCAGGGGTGAAGAGGGTGGGGCAGGCTGACACGGCCTGGCTGCTCGGAGCAGCTCCCTCACGCTGCCCCGGGAACGGGGAGACTCACCCACAGGCGAGATCTGCTGGAAGACGTTGTTCACGGGAAGCCCCTCCTTCCGCAGAGACCAACACTCCACGATGCTGCTCGTCTGGCTGGACGCACACAGGAGCACCTGCGGAGGCGGCCGCTGGTCCGGAGTGTGGAGCCGGAATGGTAGATTTCCCCCAGGGGAGAGCAAGGGGGAAGCTTCACGAAGCCGGGGCCTTACACTGGAACCCGGGGTGACCGCTGGACAACTGCCCCAGAGACGTCCCTGTCCTGGTCCCGGGACCCGCAGGCTGTGGGGCCCAGCGTCCTCGCGAGGTCCCCACGAGGGTGGGGCAAAGGGCCAGAGGCAGAGAGCCGGGCGGACCCCACGCTGCTGGCCGTGAGGATGAGGAGGGGCCGCGAGCCCAGGATGGGGCGCCTCGGGAAGCCAGAAGAGGGGGACACAGGGCTCCCTGGGGCCCCGGGGGGGGGGGTGTTAGCCCCACGTCTGACCCCGGACCCCAGAACTCGCGGGGAGGAGCGTGCGGCCAGGGGAGCGGGCCCGGGGCAGGACTCACCTGCTCTGACATGTCGCGGGCCAGGAACTTGAGGTGGGTGATGGCGGGGAACTTGTCCTTGCGGTTGAGGTCGGTGGTGCAGCGCATGAACAGCGAGGGCAGGATCTCGGTGTCGATGCGGCACTTCTCGCTGACCACGCTCACGCACACCTTGTAGAACTGCACGGGGGAGGCGCTGCTGCCGTCCGCGGTGGCCACCACGATGTTGCCGCCGCCCGTGAAGGCGATGTCCGCCAGGGCCACGCGGCCGCGCAGCCGGCACAGACTCTCCGTTGACGTCAGCACCTGCCCGCTGGGCTTGAGCAGGGACACGGTGACCAGGCCGCTGACCGTCACTGCGATCCAGCCCTCCATCGGCTTGCCGCCGAACAGCGTGAGGGACGGCGAGAATTTGACGCGGGAGAACTTCTCGCCGAAGCTGGAGGCGCCCGACTGTGGGGGGAGAAGGGAGCACGGGGTCTGCTTACTGCCGATGCTGGACCCAGCTGAGGACGTCAGCAACAGATGGCCTGCCCAGACTTTAGGGGTCTGCCCTTTGTGACCTGACAACCCCCCCTTGGGGTGTAGAAAGAGGAATTCCGGGGTGCACTGGATTCTGAGAACAGCTGTCAGTTAAATGAACGGTTCACTGAGGATACCAGCCACCAGCTGAATGGAAGGTTCATTAAGGACAGCAGCCATCAGTTAAATGGGGGCTCGCAGAAAACACAGGTGCTGACAGCCTGATCGAAGGCATGAATCGGGCGAGTTGGGCCGGGACTACAAAAACCAAAGGGTGCTGGTGGCGGGAGAGGAGGAGCCAGATGGCGGGGGGACAGGCAGGGTGCACGGTCTCACCTACTGCAATGGCATCGGCCTGCTCGGGTGAACACCCACCTTTTCCACGTGCAATGCCAGCTTCACCCCATTGTGCAGCCAGGACAGCGCCACGATGGGGTCCCCCTCCACCAAGCTGCCCACAGAGCTCTCCCAGCTGTTGGCCAGGTGGTCGGCCATGCTCCAGCACTTGATCTGCCCGTCAGCATCAGCCGACAGGAGCCGGGAGCCTGTGGACCACAAACCCACACTGCAAACCCTCAGGGTGCACAGGGGCAGCGATTCCAGTGCGTTCAGGGCCTGGGAGGGGCAAGCTGGTGGAGGCTGAGCAGGGGAGTGGCATAAGGTGTGCTCGCGGGGACGTGACAATTGTAACAGATTGAGGGTTCGAGTCCCAGCTGTGAACTCTGGGGACGTGACCGGGAAGAGACAGAGTGTGTTACCCTGAGATTCAGGATGGAGGGAGAGCATCGCTATCCCCCTCAGTCATGTAGAACCACCCATGCCCAGGCCGGGCCTCACCTGACTGGTCCCACTCCAGGCAGGTGATGGCCTCGCTGTGCTCTGAGTTGACGGAGTGCACATCCCAGGGGTGTTCCGTATCCAGGATGTGGATCATGCGGGTGAGGTCTGCGGGGACAGCACACAGCACAGCAGCGGTAACAACCAGGAAGCTACGACAACCCCGGGAGGGGTCAAGGATGAATCCAGCGACCATGCCACCCACGGGGGAGTCAGGGGCATCTGCTGCTGACCACACAGACAGCCTCCACACAGGTGCTATGGAGGAAGAGGCTTCTGTGTTCCCTTGGAAACCGAAGCAGGCCTGAACCTGGCCACTAGCGTCACGGTGTTTTTACAAGAGACACAAAATAGAACAGGGAGAAAATGATCCCCAAAGGCTAATGATGGGCATCTCTCCACGGTCTCTTCCCCTTTAAATTTCTCTGCTTTTCTATTTTTTTCCTAATACATATTACCCAGACAGTAAAGGGAAAACAGCCCCCAACTAAGTACCTTAGACGTTTTCAAATGCAAGATAGTAACATGGACGGTCTGGAAGCCTTAGTGGACCCCGCTCCCCTTGCCCCATTTCATCCCTCGGGGGCGATTCCAGCACCAGGTGTGGGGAGCACAGCATCTGGCCTCTGCACACCTGCGAGCCTGGCGTCCTCACTACCCCGTTATGGATGAGAAAACCCTGAGAGGGCCCACATGGGTGAGGGGCAGCTCCCAGGCAGGCCTGGAGACCCAAAGTTCCCCCACAGGGACACACAGGAGCGGGGCTGGGGTCAAGGAGGCACACACCCTGGTCGTCATTTCGAAGGTCGGTGGTGAAGGCAATGAGGTTACGGCAGGACCAGGCACAGGCCAGAGGCACCGACGGACAGTGGGTACTCTTGGGCCATCTCTCCCACTCGCAGACGTAAGCCAGATCCATTGTGCCCACAGGCCACAGGTCACACCCCGAGGACAGTCACCAGCTCCTGGGGCTGGGGGGGGGGGGCGGCGGAGACTGGCTCATCAGTGACATTCACTGAGTGCCTGCAGGATGCCGAGCTCCACACTGGACACCCGGTTCCCACAGGGAATGAAAGGAACCCAACCGATTCTCTACGATTCCCTGCCCTTGGGTCTCATGTGCTGTGTGATTGAAGCTGAATTTTAAACAAGGGGATGGGGAGGTCTCATCAGGGAGACAACATCAAAGCACAGGTGTGAGGGAGCAAGACACACGATATCTGGGGGAAGGTGGAGGGGACAGCAAACGCAAAGGCCCAGAGGCTGGACCGAGCCTGGGGTGTTCAAGGAGTGGCCAAGCAGCCCAGGCAGCTAGAGCAGATGAGTGAAGGGGAAGGGGGCCAGAGGTGAGGAGGGTGGGTGGTGGGGACGCTGGAGGCCTTCACCCTAGTGGGGTGGGGGGGGAGCCGGGGAGGGCGATGAACTATTTACATTTGCGCAGGACCCCTCGGGCGGGCTGGAGTGCACCACCAGGGGTGGGGCGGAGGGGAGTGCACTGGTCCTCGTAGGCAGCAATAAAGGCAGTGGGAAGCGCATGCAGAGGTCGGGCCTGGGTCCATCCTGGGGGAAGAGCTAGGAGACCCCATCCAGCGGAGGCAGAAAGTCGTGCCCGAGGCGGGACTTGCTGAGCCCAACAATGACAATGCTCTACGCGCAGGCACCGATTACAGGTTACTCCTTTCACAGAAGTGCCATCAGCTCCCTTTCTCTGAGTCACGACCCCCAGGTCCCGCTACGTCTTCGAGCCCAGACCAGGGACACCAAGGCCCCTCCCACAAGCCCCCCGCAAGTCTTTAAATTCTGCCCTCAAAGCCCCAGACCCCATCCCCTACAATCTTTCCTTTCCAGAATCCCCTCCCAGTTTACCCCTTGAGCCCCCGAGCCCGGCCTAAGCTCTCAGACTCCACCCCACGGACCCCAAACCCTTCACCTGCCAGGTGTTCACGGGGCCCTCCTGGTCCCACCGCCAAATCCCCCATTATCCTCGAGCCTCACCCCCAGCCCGGACCAGACCCCCAGTTAGTCCCCGGCTCCACGCAAGTTTCTGCCACAACCCCCAGACCCCGCCCAGCGACCCCCGCCAGCCGCGCGCCCGGCGCCCTCTGACCCCGCAGGCCCCGCCCCGGGCCCGCGGGTCCCCGCCTCCTCCGGGCTGCGTTCCCACCCTCCCCGGCCGCGGGCGCCGAGCGGACGCTGGCTGTCCCCTGCGGGCCCCGCAGCCCCGCGCTCACCAGGCCGGCCCAGGCGCCAAGCCGAGCAGGCGGCCGCGGCCCCGAGTCTCTCTAGCTCCCCGGTTCCGGCGCCGCCATCTTCCCCGGGACCAACGAGTCGCCCGCGCAGCGCGGCCGCTTCCCAGAGGCTTCTGGGACGGAGGCGACTCCGCCCCTCTTCCGGGATATTTGCATATGGGACTTTACAGCGTCCCAGCAGCCACCTGAGTTATATTTGGTGGAACAATGAACCACTTTTTCAGTTTCAGTGAGTGATCGCATTTGATCGCACTATATGTTGTAGGAATCTAGGAGAAAGATGGATCGCTGACTCCTTTTAAAACAATTCACCCTTTGTGTAAAGACATTTTCTTTGGGCACTATAAATAGCCTTCGGCTGGGCCTTTGGTCTGTGCTCGCTTCGGCAGCACATATACTAAAATTGGAACGATACAGAGAAGATTAGCATGGCCCCTGCGCAAGGATGACACGCAAATTCGTGAAGCGTTCCATATTTTGCTGCTCTATTCTGGACTCTCCCGAGCGGGAAAACTGAGGCTCCACAGGTGAAGCGACTCTCCCTTTGGAGGCCTTTCCCCGATTTTCAGGTCCTCCCGCGGGCTGCAGGGGAGGGCAGGAGGCTTCGGGCCGGGGCACCCCGCGGGCAGGGGAAAAGGGTCCTCGCGCAAGTGCCTGCACCCTCTGGGACCCCGGGGCTCCGGCGTCCGTGCCAGCCACGTGGACTTCCGTGATTTAGTGTCTGCCCTTAAAACTCTTAGGATGCCTGTTAAACGGGCCCCCGCACACCCAAGCGCCCAGACCTGGCCCGAGAGAAGGAACCAGGCTCCGTGCAGAAACACACAGGCCTAGCTGGAGCATCCCGGGGCTCATGTATAAAAACCCCACAACGATGGGGCTGCCTCAGAGAGACCCAAGGCTGCGAGGGCCAAAGCTGGACCGTGACCAGGATAAATAATACCGGATGGCCCATCGAACTAGAAAGTAAATCTTCATGTGTCCCAAATGGTTGCATAAGTGAACGCCTGGGGGAGAAGAGACAAATGTCCCTGCAGCATCCTCAATAATTAACATAGATCTTCTGTCTTCAGGGAGGTGGTTCCCAGCCCCCAGTCCTCTGTGTGGGGGGCACGCAGTAACGCCTTCCGGCCAGGATAGCGTGGCGGGGAAGGAGCTTCCCAGTGTGGAGCCCCACCAGCACCCCCAGCCGGGAGACCAGGGTCAATGTCAGCAGTGAGGAGCCTCGTGGGCAGCGGGGCCCCCAATGTGATGGCACCAGCGAGACACTTCCCTCAGCGTCTGAACCCCCCGCTGGGTTCATCCTGCAGGACACTGGGCCAATCCCGAACACACACAGGGAGGCCACGTGAAGACGCAGTCAGGGGCTGGAATGAGGTGGCCACAGGCCAAGGAATGCCAGGGACCCCCAGAAGCTCGAAGAGGCAAGAAGGCCCCTCCCCTGGAGCTTCACAGCCCTGCCACAGGTTGGGTTTCGACTCTGGCTTCCAGGACTGGGAGACAAGAAATTCCTGTGGTTTTAAGCCACAGCTGGGGTACTTTGTCCTGGCCACCCCAGGACGATCACACAAGTGACTTTTTGGACGGTGGGCAGCTGGGAAATGGTGGAGCTGGGGTTGGAACGTGGGCACCTGGGAAGGGCACGAGCCAGGCGGCAGAACCAGCGGCCTCTCCCTACACGCCTCCTCAGTGTAAGGCTTCATCCCCAGGCCTTCGGCCCTCAGCGACTGAGACTCCACACATCCTGAGCACCTCTGTGCACCTGCACCCCCCCCCCCAGCCATACCCCCAAGGAAAGCCCCACAGCTGGAGACCAGAGACCAGAGCACCAGAAATTTATTGAACTCTCCACTTTTCCCAAAGCACAACTAGACACACACACACACACACACACACACACACACACACACAGGAGGGGTCCCCCAGCCCTGCTCTTGTGGGACATGCCAGGGTGGCCAGTGAGAGGTCAGCCCAAGGCAACAGGCCAGAGCTAGGCTAGGGGAAGGGCAAAGGGACACGGACAGGGGAATGGGGCAGTCCTAGGGCAGAGGCTTCTGGCTGGAAGTCCTGATCCCGCAGGATGAAGGGAGGAAGTGTGTAGAGCAAATGGGGCCCCAAGAGCCACCAAAAGCCACCCGTGGAGGACAAACATGTTCCAAAAGGGTGGCAAGACCAGCCTTTAAGATGCAGCCCCTGTCCTAGGGCGTGGGGCACACGCGCAGGCGCACACAACAGAACACACCTGGAAAAAGGGGCGGAGCCCCAGGCCCCCCTCCCCCACATCCAAGCCAAAAGCTGGGGGATGGGGGAGGATCAAACAGGGACTGGAACAAAGTCCCCCGATTTATCAGTTGGGGCAAGTTTTTGGTTTTTCTTCCCAAAAGGGAAATTTAAAAATCTACAACAAATCATGCCAAATTCATTAAAAGTGATAAAAACCCAGCCTGCCGCTCCTTGCTTAAGTTTCAGACGGGGCCGAAAAAGCTGAACGAAGAAGGAACACGGAAGTGACCAGGCCGGGTCTCCTCGCTCAAACTCAAGTCCCAGAGCGGGGAGCTGCAAGGCCAGGACAGTCCGGTGTGGGGGGCCAGGGCCTCGCGTTTATCTGGGAGAGGCGGGCTGGGAAGGAGTCAGCGGGATAGCCCCCCCCAGGGGTAGAGCACGTCTGCAGGGACAAATCCTCCAAATAATAAAGACACTTTAGCGAATGGCACGGGAGGCCTGGGGGAGGGGAGGTTGGGGGCGGGGGCGGGGGAGGGGGCGGGGGAGGGGAGGCTGGGGGCGGGGGCGGGGGAGGGGGGCGGCCATCAGCTGCGCTGCTCCAGATACGCGGACAGGAGCAGTCCCGGTGGCAGGAAGTCCAGGTGGCGGTTGCTGACTCTCATCTGCCTCTTGCCCTCCAGGTCGGCACCTGTAAGGGGCACGGGGCGCAACGTTGAGGGCAGCATGGGGGGAGGGCACGCGAGGTCACCGCCTCCATCCCTGCCCTCACGGGGGGTGGCGGGGTGGGGGGGGCTGCTTCCGCCTCAGGGCTCGAGTGGCCCAACCCCCACCCGCCCCACCTCCCTTCACTCCCGAACCTGAACCAGCCACGCACACCCGAGCGCATTCCATCTCCCCTCCTCCCATCTTGCCAGGGCCCCTGCTCCTCCGTGTCCGGGCCGTGGCCCAACTCCTGCGGGGAAGCACCCCCAGCCCAGCCCCTCCGTCCCGAGTCTCTGGGAACAAAGGCAAGGGAGCGTGGGAGGGGCCGTCCCTGAGTTGCCATGGAAACCGTCACCTCAGCAACTCCGGGCAGGAGGCGGAGCAGAGGAGCAAGGAGGCGGCGCACCCAGAGGCCGTGAGGACTCTCCCTGGGGCACTGTGTCCCAAGATCACCCCCGTGGTAAAAGCGGAGACACAGGCCCCAGGAGGGGGACTCGCCGAAGTCACCTGGGTGGCACAGTGGAGGGGGGCTGCAGGGAGAGCTGCAGCTAAACAACCTTGCACCCAGCATGGAGCCAGACGCACAGGGAGCTTCCAAAGAACTCGAACTCGCGCAAGAGCTTTTGCTCATGCTGCCCCTCCTCCTCCAGAAGCACCGCCCCCCCAGTACCCAGGCCCTCTGTGACTCGGGCCTTGGTGTCCCCAGGGTGCATCAGCCAGGTGGGGCCCCGTGGGTCGGCAGCACTTACTGGCTGAGATGAGGTCCATGTACTGACAGATGGCGTGAAGCAGGAGTCTCTCGAAACTGGAGAGGAACGGAAGGTAAGCGGTGGAGAGCCAGAGCCAGTCCCTGGAGGGGCACATTGGGCTCATCCCCACCCTGTCACCTGTTGTCCAGCATGGCCGTGTACACGGCCTGGGGAGACACAGAGAAAAACCTCAGCAGCCTCTCCTCCCAGGTCTCCAGAGTTTCCTGCAGGGGAAACAGGTCTAGGGGTGAGGCCAACTATGAGGCTGGGGCCAAGCTGTCTACGCCCCATGCCCAGGGGAGCCTCTGGAGCCCAAAGCCCTGGGTTCAAACGTGGCTTCTGACCTGCTATATGAAGCTACATAACCCTTTCCGAAGATACCAGGCACTGAGATATCCCCATGCTTCTGAACCCCTGTGCCCTCCTCCTGGTGAACTCCTACACATCCCGCAGTACCCACTGTCATTGGCCTTGCCCCTCCCACCCTCATGGAAAGCCCATTCCCGGCCCAGTTCCTGCACTCTGATCACCCTGGCCTGTGTACTGCCTTGTCACCAATACCACCTGCACTGGGTAACGGACTACCCCTGACACCACCACCAATTGAGAAAGTGAGGGAAAAAAGGTAATTAAAAAAAAACAGGCAGGTGGAAAAAGATGAGGCCTGGCCTGGTATTCACCATGGGGATGCGGCTCCGCTTGAGGACAGTTCTCAGACGCCGGCTGATGCGCTGGAAGCACTCCCGGGGTGTGTAGGCTGGGTCCTCTGCAAGAGTTCTGGGCTTGGGGCAGCGTCTAGAGCAAGCCCCTGGCCCGCCCCACACGCCGGCTCCTCCACACCTGTCCCTGGGCACCGCCCACACACTAGGCTCCTCCCCTCCCCGGGCAACGCCCCCACACAGGGCTCCTCCCCACGTCTCCCCCAAGCACTGCCCACTCGCTGCGTCCCTCCCCACTCCCCCCCAGGCACCGCCCACACGTGGCATCCCTCCCCTTGTCCCTGGGCACCGCCCACACACCAAGCCCCTCCCCAGCTCTGCCCGGGCACCACCCACACACTGGCTCCTCCCCTCCTCTGCCCGAGCACCGCCCACACGCCTGGCTCCTCCCCGTCCCTGGCCCGCCCACACAGGATCAGCTAGGCGTACACCCTCCGTACCTCTGGTCCCCCCAACCTCCCGTCCAGGCCCGCACCTCTCCTTCGATCCTCCCCGCGGCCGGGCCCCCTCCTCCGTGCCTTGCTCTTGCCCTCATCCTCCAGGTAGCGGAGAACCCGTTCCTGCTCCTCCCCAGAGCGGTTCATGAAGTCATTCCAGACCTAGAAGAGAGGCGCGCTGGACCCGGGCGTCCTCAGCCCCGGGTTCTCCATATGGCCAATGCCCACAGAGGGCCACAAAGTGTGCGGAAATACACGTTTCCGCACCAAGTGTGCGGAAATACACGTGCGGGACACGTTTGCCCGCTAAGGGTACCCGCAGACCGCTCCTCCGGCAGGGATTGGTATGGACCAAATGTGCCCTCGGTGGAGTCCTTCATTCCCAATGAGGGGCAGATGAATCGGGAGTGCCGGAAACTTGTGGGGTACGTGGGAGTTCTGGCTTTGTCTGGGGATCCCCAGGGAAACAGAGAGGGTGGGCATAGAGGAACCAGAGGGGCATGGGTGCAGATGGGTGCTCCTGACCGAGGGACCAGCATGGGCCGCGTGCGGCAGCGGAAGCGAGAACAGAGAGGAGGCCCGCGTGGCCGGAGCAGAGGGAGGCAGTGACCAGGGCACGGGGGCCCCACCTCCATGTAGGTCTCATTGCTGCAGGCCTCTGCGAAGATGCCGGGTGCTGCGGGGGGGGCCAGGTCCCCATCGTCCAGACCAGCTGTGCCCCCGTCTGTCTCCAGCAGCGTTAGGAGGTACTGGGCTAGATGGAAACAGATGGTCTCTGGGCTGGGGGGTGGCATTTGGGGCCCCCCAGTCTCCTTAGAAACCCAAGGACCATGTTTCCTCCCCTGGCCTCTGTATGTATGTAGGGCCTTTACGCTCTGGCTCACACTGGTCTCCCCACCCCCGTGCTCCACCTGTCTTTCCCAGAAGGCGCAGAAACCATCTAGCCTCCACCTCCAGAACCCCTCCTTCTCCCGGGCTCGTTGAACTCCTATACATCTTTCAAAACCTGAGCTCCAACGCCCAGAGCTCCTTATAGCCCACCGCCAGCATTGCCAGCTCAGGGTCAGACTCAGGGTAAAGGCACCAGGTGATACCAACAGACACACAGTTCTCATCTGGGCCCCAGGAACCCCCCGGAGGTGCCCCCAGCCCCCGCTCACTGTTCTCTAGACGCTGAAGGCTCTTCCGGCCCTTGGCCTTGGGCACGAGGTCTGAGTTCCGCACGGCCTGGTTGATGAAGTGTTGCTTCCGCTTGGATGCTGACAGCCTCTTGACCTGGGAGCCAGCTAGAGCGGGCAGGCAGCCCGGAAGGGGCCTGTGGGCCGGGGTGGGGGTGGGGAGGCAGGCCTCAGGGCCAACACAGGCCAGGACCCCCACCATGGCCACTGCCGCTTGGTTTCCCTCAGCAACGGGAGCCCTAGACCCTTAAAATTGCCGTTTGTTTCATGGTCACATCCCCCAGGAGGCCCGTACAGTCGTGATGACAGATTAGTAAACTGGGGCTCGGAGAGGAGCAGACACTGGCCTGCATTCACACCTTGGGTGGGTGGCCAAGAAAAGTTCCCAGGCTTCCGGATCTTACCGCAAGCTAGTGGGACCCAGAGTCTCCAGGTTTGAACACTGCCCTCCTCTTGGAGTTTCTCAAGAGGCCTTATTATTATTTTTTTTTTGAGACTTTTTAAAAGTTTATTTATTTAAGCAATCTCTGTACCCAATGTGGGGCTCCCAGCCGGGCACCCCATCAAAAGACTCGATTTAATGGAGCAACCCCCATGCCAGCAGCAGAGACACCGAGAAACATCCCCCGGAAGCTGAAGGTGACGGCCAAGTCTATCTGCCTTCTGTCCCTGGAGTCCCCCCGAAATGTGCCCCCCTTGGAACTAATCTGCTGTCCTCCAAGCAAATGGCATTAATGTGTAGATGAATTAGCCGCATGGCCAGGCGTCCCACTGGGGACCCACGGGCCAGCTGCAGACACGACACGGGGCCGGGACAGAGCGCTGGATGGAAACATCCTGGCTAGTTCCAGGCTTCCAGGTCAGCCCCTGACGACCCCCAGACCACAGGGGGGATGGTCCCCACTGGGCCACAAAACCCTCACACTGCAGGGGCAATGGTGGATCCTGACCCTCAGAGGGTCTGGGCGCCAGGATGGCCCCTCCCGTGTCCTAACTCCCTCTCCCTCTGTCTGCTCCAGCCACAGGGTCTCCTCACCGCCCCTCCAGCAATGCCACACGCCGTCCCACCCGCCGGCCTGTACCCCCTGCCCGGTGCACGCTCCCCCTGCATCTGAATGGCTCACTCCTTTGAACATCTCCTTTGGCTCTGTTCTAACCTGTCAGGGAGACCCCGGCCCCCTTATGTAATATGTCACTGCTTTGTTTTCCTGATCACCATAGACTGCCAGCCTCGTCCACCAAAGTCCCCACACAGACACTCACCCACCAAGCCTGGCACCCAGCAAGTGGTCCGAAAACCGACTGCCGCATCCGTTCTCAAAAAAATCCCACAATTCCAAGACTGACTGGACTCCGAGTCCAAAATGCCCCCCAAACTTTCTGGTACCCAAAGTTCCCAGGACACAAATTAAAAACAGAAGTGTGGCCTCTTCCCTCCAAGCCACCAGTAGGCTCTAGAAAACCGTGAAACTCCAGGACTGTGGCAGAGACCCTGTAGGGGTTAGGAATGAAGCGAGTGCTCCGTGGGGTCTATACATATGTAAAGCGTCCCCAGCCTTAAGCATCTGTCCTCTGTAGAGTGGCCATTACATCTTGATCAAAAAGCAAACAGGCTGATGAGACTCGGCACGGCATGAGGTCACAGTGGAGCAGGTAAGCAGCACGGGCTCCCCGGGCAACAGTTTCTGCCAAAATCCATGCTGCTGTCTGACGAATAAACTCACACACGCACTAGTACCCATCAACAGGAGCACACGGCAGAGGTACGGTTCGGGTCCTGGAATCTCAGCCCCGAGTTCAAATCCTAGCTAGGATGCTTCACGGTGGAACCGGGAGCCTCAGCTCACTCTCTGCCAAGTTAGGACAAGAATGGCCTCTGTGTGGGGCGCCTGGGTGGCTCAGTTGGTTAAGCGTCTGACTCTTGATCTCAGCTCAGGCCCTGATCTCTGGGTTATGAGTTCAAGCCCTGTGTTGGGGCTTACATTAAAAAAGAAAAAAAATAACAAACGGCCTCTGTGAGCCTGAAAGGGGACAGTCAGGGCCACAAGGGGCCAGGGCAGACATCAACCCAGCTGCAGCTTGCTTGGTTTCCTCCTGTCATGGGGAGGTCACCCCCTCTGCCACGCTGTTGTGAATATTCATTTTCACCATCACTATCATGCAGGAGGCTGGTGATACTATGTTGAGGCCCATTAAATTAGCAACTGAGACACAAAGTCATTATCTCAAGATCCCACAGTTGCGAGGAAGGCGGCCGGCCGGCACGGGGAGAGGTAAATCAAGTCAGCACAGAGCCAGTGACTGTGAGGCTGGATCCAAACTGAGGGCTGCCTCCCTGAGGCCCACCCCAAGCCCCAGTTCACCGTAGCTCTCCCTGGGCTCCAATGCCTGTGTCTCCACCTTGGCAGCTGGACAGCGTCCAGAACGGCAGCCTGGTGGGGCTGATAACAGAGTCCGCATCCGGCGCGGGGGGTGGTTATCAGGAGATGTCAGAGCAGAGCTGAGTCCTCAGGACTTGGGGCTCGGAGAAATGGGGCTTCCCCGTCACCTCTTGAGAGTGGCAGAGCCAGGATTTGAACCCGGTCGGAACAGCAACACCCCCTTGAACCATTCAGCCTCCTGCTTCCCTCTGGGCCCCTCAGACCACCCCCACACCTGGTTGAGACCCAACGGGGCCCTCCCTTGCTCCACCACCATGCATGGCTCCCCAGAACCCTGAGGGCAAGGCCCAGCTCCATCTTGACCTGGCATCAGAAGCCCTGCCCTGCCCTGCACCGGGACCACAGGGGCCTGTGTCCGGCCCCATAGGCTTCTGGAGGGCTCGCCACCCTCTCGTGGGCCTCCTGCGCTGAGCCGAGCACTGGAAATCGAGTCCCACCACCAACTCAAGCTTGCTGACCTCAACCAAATTCCAGCAGGAGACAAGAAACATGTGGTCTCCAGGGCCAACGACCGGGCCTGGTCCCCACGGGAGGAAGAGAGGACAGCAGAAGCGGGCAGGACAGAGATGGCAACCCACAAGTGCCCAGCAAATCGGATCTGTAACGAAGGCTGACGGGAGAGGGACGTGTGGCAGCACAAAGTTGTGTAAAACACACCCACACATCAAAAATCAGTGCCTCACCCCATCCTCTGCTCCCTTCACCGTGCCCCAAAGCCCCCAGGAACAGTCTACCTCAGGGCCTTTGCTGAGCCTTCTGCCGGAAGTACCTTTCTTGGCACAGTCTGCCGTCGGCTCAAATGCCACCTCCTGGGAGAAACCGCCGTGCTCCTGGACAGCCCGACCAGCCCCATTACCCCGCCTCACCTGTTGCTGCCCAGAACCAGCTGGTCTACTCATCTATTTACTATTTAACCCTCTTTTCCTGAACTACACGCTTGCAGACGGGATGGGGTCGGCCCCGCCCCTGCTGTGGCCGGGGCACCTGCCCACAGAGACCGCTTCACGGATGGGGAAACCGGCAACGCAGGCGGGGTGCCTTAGGCTTCCTGGACCTGACAGGCCTCAGGAAATGTCCGTGTCCTCAAGGTGCCTGTCCAGTGAGGGTGGACAGGCCCCAGGTAGAAACAGCTGCTAAGTCAGCTTGGGTCTGGGGAGAACAGACAGCCTCCTTTGTCTCCCCCAGTTCTGTTCCCCGCGGGTTCTGAAAGGGGGCCTCTCGCCACCTGCTCTGTTGGGCTCCAGGGTACCTTCTGTGGCACCGGTCCCCCTCCCCCAGGGACAAGCAAGAGAGGAACCTACTTCCCGAAGCAGGAAACCAAGGGGGGAGGGCTCCGAGCGGAGGTGACTCAGGCTGGGGCGGGGCCCCGCGGCCCCCAGCAGCGGCCACACCGCGGGGGACACGGGGTGCCGCGGTGGCACCCACCTGGCAAGTTAATACCCGCTCTGGGTGCTTAAGGCCCCTTCAGAGAAGGGAAGTCCCAGGTCTGTGGAGACCCACGTGGCCTCCGGGCAGGTACCGGGCGGAAATCGTAACAGCACAGCGGCAACGAAACAGAATGAGACGCTTGGGACAACACAGAATGCGCGCGTCCTTTTGCGGGGCACCTCTGAGCGCAGGGTCCCTGACACCCCCCACCTCGTCCCAGGCACTGCGAGAAGAGGCCGCTGGTCTATCTCGTTGTACAGATGGAGAAACTGAGGCACAGAAGCTGGAGTGACTGACCGGCACACGGACGGACGACGAGGCAGCCGATTCCTCGCTCCCCGCCCCCCACCCCCCCAGGACCAGGGGGCGACAGCGCGGTTTTGGGCATAAACACCCCGCTTCCGCGGAAGTGTGCCCGGCCCCTCTGGGGTCCTACCTGCAGCGGCGGCCCCGCCCCCTCCCGCTCCCGCTGACCCGGTGTTGAAGCACCCCCCCCCCAGTTAAGTACTCAGACGCGAACAAAGAGCCCTGTGTCCTCGGGGGGTGGGGGCTGGAAAACCCCATGGGGCGCGCACCGGACTGGCTGTGGGGTGCAGACCCCGCGTGGGGGGACAGCGGCTCGTGCGTTAGCGCCCGCAACACCAAAACGGACTCGGGGGACGCGGCGCGCAGCGACACCACCTCGCCACCTCACCCGAGCGGGCGGCCAGGCGCACGACACCCCCAAAGCGAGACAATACGCGGGCGCAGGGCTGAGGGGGCACTTCTGGGTCCCGGGGGCACGCCAACGCACGAACCGGGTGCCTCCCTCCGCCCAGCAGACGCGCGGGCCGGTCGGGGGTGGGATCCCCCCCGGGGGACGACAAAGCCCCCTCCTCCCACCGCCACCACGGTCGGGGGCACCCCCAAGGAAAAGGGGCGGGGCGGGCCTGGGGCTGCAGCCGGACCCGAGGGGAGAGGGGAGAGGGGAGAGGGGAGAGGGGAGAGGGGAGAGCGGAGAGGGGAGGGGCCCCGGAGTCCTGGAGGGCGTGCCCCGCCCGCCCCGCCGCGCTCACAGCGTCCGCCGCCCGCCGGGGGCGCTTCCCACCGCCGCCGCCTCCGAGCCGCCCTCCGGGTTCTCCAGCGCGACCATGGCCCGGACGCTGCTGCCGCCGCCGCCGCCCGGCAGGGCCTTCTCGGGCCGAGCAGGAAGTGACGGGCGCCCAGAGGCGGGCCGGGGCGGGGCCTGGAGGCTGGACGCGCGGGGCGGGGACCGAGGCCGCAGGGCCAGCCAGATCCCGGGGCACACACGGGGAGACCGAGGCGGCGGGTAGCGAGATCCCCGCCCCCGAAGCCTGGAGGCCGGTGGGCGGGGCACCCAGCCTCCAGGGGATGGTCGGGGAAACCGAGGCCTGGGGAGCTAGGAAAGAGGGGGGCATCCATTTCAGAGGCAGGAGACAGATGAAATGACCCAAGCCGCGCCCCCACCCCGGCCCCCAGCCCCGAGTCCACCAGACTCTCCCAGTCCTGTTTCAGTGCGGCCCCTGGAGCCCTGACTCCTTTACTCATCTCTGAAAATAGACGTTAAAAGGAGGGGGGGGGGGCGCCTAGGTGGCTCAGTCGATTAAGCTCTGACTTGGGCTTGGGTCATGATCTCGCGGTCCGTGGGTTCGAGCCCTGTTGGGACTCTGTGCTGACAGCTCCGAGCCTGGAGCTGCTTCAGATTCTGTGTCTTCCTCTCTCTCTGCTCCTCCCCCACTCACACTCTGTCTCCCTCTCAAAATAAATAAGCATAATAATTTTAAAAATTTTTAATAAAACAATTTTTTTTTTTTTTTACATAGGGCAACATCAGTTCCCACCCCCTTTCACCCCTGAGGATTTGTTCATTTAACAAATGTGCACTGTCAGCAGGGCCCAGTGATGGGCTCTGGGGTGTGGCAGTGGCCAGGACAGACCCTTTCCCCTGGGAGTGGGGCAGGAAAGAGGAGTTCTCCGAGAGAGGGACTGGCAGGCTGCAAAGTGAGAAGAGTGTGTCAGGCAGAGAGGACAGCCAGTGCAAAGGCCCTGAGGTATCCAGAGTGACCAGAGCAGGGTGATGAGTGAGCATGAGGGGGAAGGAGGCACAGGGCCGAGGGTGGACCCGTGAGCCCTGCGGTCCTGTGATGGCGGGTCTGGCAACGGGGAGCTGTGGGAGGGTTGGGAGCAGAGAATCGAACCTGTGGAATCTGGCTGGAACCCACCCTTCAGTCTACAAGAAAAGTGGAAACCAGGACCACGTGAAGAGGCGCCACAGGGAGACAGCGGCCGGAGACAGCCTGTTGGAAACTGTGCCGGAGAATGACCGGGTCACTTTAACAAACACACAGGGTACGGGGGAGGGGCTGCTAAAAGAGCCCCCAAAGCTCATACTATGTGGCATCAAACGGATAAATGTGGAAAGAGCCAAATGAATCAAAGGTGATATAAATCCAGAGAGAAGGCTCCTGCGGGAGGGGGGGGGGGCGGCCAGCAGGGGGTCCTGGGGGGGGGCTGGTTCTGGGGGGCGGGGATTGGTTCCTGCTCCCGCCCCCGAGAACTAACTGCCCAATAAATGTGCTAATTCTAGAGCATGCAACCGGGCCTCCCCCCCATTCTGGGGTCTCCTTTCTGGGGAACCTGGGTTGGTACCCTCCTGACACCCGCCTGGACCCTCGGCCGCCCCAGGAGCTGCCGCTGCTCTCCCCACAGCCCCCACCTCAAAGAAGTTTCTCTTCCTTTTCTGATTGTTTAAGCCGTTGTCCAGAATCGTCCTCAAGATGGAAAGCGGGTGGACAGAAAAAGTATCTGGGGTACGTGGGGTACACGCGCCCTTGCAAACTGCCCTCCACCTGGTTCCTACCCCAGTGGCACAGGTGGCCACGCCCCCAGTGCGAGCGTCCAATAGGGGCAGCCAGTCAGGCAGGGGGCCACACCCCCATCCACAGCCAAGGAGTCCCCGCAGGCTGTGTACGTCAAGAACAGGTATCTTCTAGGGGCGCCCGGTGGCTCAGTCGGTTAGCGTCTGATTCTGGCTCAGGCCATGATCTCGTGCCCACCTTGGGCTCTGCGCTGACAGCTCAGAGCCTGGAGCCTGCTTCAGATTCTCTGTCTCCCTCTCTGTCTGTCCCACCCCCCCACCCCCGCTTGTGCTCTGTCCCTCTGTCTCGCTCTCAAAAATAATTAACGTTAAAAATATATATATATATGAAAAAGAACAGGTGTCTTCTAACTGCCAGTCCCCCGGCAGACCTGCCCTGCTCTGAGCCTTCCATGGCTCTCCAGTGCCCCTTCTCCCAGCCTCTGATGGGGGCTGGCCTCCCTGCCAGCCAGGGCCCACCCACCCGGAGCCCCAGCCACGCGGAAGGCTAACAGGGCGCCTTCTCTGGTCTCTGTTTTGTCCCCGCCGCTTGCCTGTCCTCTGAGTCTCAACCCCCTGGTTAGGCTCGCCCTCTAGGGTCCACAGCAGCCTCCACACAGCCTCCCCCCTCCCCTCTCCCCTGGTCCCGCGAGCCCCACCTCCAGCCTGTCCCCTCCAGGGCTCCGGGGCCAGACTGTGCAAGGAGAGGGAAAGGGCGAGAAGGTGGCTGTGCACGTGAGTGGAGGGCGCACGGGCAGGTGAAGGAGTGGCCAGCGGCTGCGGGAGAGGCGGGGAGGCGGGGACCAGGGGGGCGCAGGGTATAAGGTGGCCGCGGCTGCGTCGGCAGCAGAGAAGCCGCCCTGCCCGGCGGCGTCGCCCTCCGGGTCTGGCGGCCTGCAGCCGAGACCCTTCCCAGGCTCCGCGGGCGTGTCCCCAACAGGCAGCGAGGAGGAAGGTCGCCGCCTGGGCGCAATCCGGCGGGCGGCCAGGGGGAAGAGGGCGGCGAAGCCATGCGCGCCGTGGCCACGTCCGCGCCCAACGCGTCCTGGTGGGCGCCGGCCAACGCGACGGTCTGCCCGGGCTGTGGCGCCGACGCCTCGGACGGCCGGGCCCCCGTGCCGCGGCCGGTGGACGCCTGGCTCGTGCCGGTTTCCTTCGTGGCGCTGATGCTGCTCGGGCTGGCAGGGAACTCGCTCGTCATTTTCGTCATCTGCCGCCACAAGCAGATGCGGACGGTGACCAACTTTTACATAGGTGAGCGCCCGGGGAACCTGCCGGCCACTCCGGGGGTCCCCAGAGAGGCCCAGGGGGCCTCCTAGCGCGCTGTGCTCTCCCAGACGGCACCCCCGCCCCCCGCCCCGTGCAGGGAGCAGGTCCCGTCCCTACTGTCCCTGACTCTTGGGCTAGAGCTCGAGAACTCTGGAGTCTTGACAGTGGCCGGTGGAGAGCTTGGCCTGGCCCTGAGGAAGGTGTCTGGTTAAAACGTGGTTCTTGTGACACGGTGTCCTATGAATGAAAGTAGGGAGAGGGGCTGCTAGGCCCGCGGGAGCCCGGTTTGCGACCCTTGCGCCAATGAAAGGCTCGGTTCACACATTTGTATGATGGGCCGACCAACTTGGCTCAGGTGAGTGCTCCTTTTCCTCTATTCTGTGGTGGCTGCTGGGCAGCGCCACTGTCTCCAGCTTGCAGACTCGGAGGTAGGTTCAGAGGGGACGGGGGCGCGCCCCGGCTCTCCCAGCTCGGACGAGTGCGCAACCCCGGCTCTCCCAGCCCGGATGGGGACGCAACCCCAGCTCTCCCAGCCTCGACGGGGGCGCGACCCGGCTCTCCCAGCCGCGACGGAGGCGCAACCCCGGCTCTGCCAGCCTTCACGGGGGCACAACCCCGGCTCTCCCGGCTCGGATGGGGGCGCAACCCCAGCTCTCCCAGCCTCGATGGGGGCGCGCCCCGGCTCTCCCCAGCTCGGACGAGGGCTCAACCCCGGCTCTCCCAGCCTCGACGGGGGCGCGCCCCGGCTCTCCCAGCTCGGACGGGGTCGCAACCCCGGCTCTCCCAGCCCGGATGGGGACGCAACCCCAGCTCTCCCAGCCCGGACAGGGGTGCCCCCCGGCTCTCCCAGCCTCCACGGGGGCGCAACCCCAGCTCTCCCAGCCCCGACGGGGGCGCGCCCCGGCTCTCCAGCCCCGACGGGGGCGCGCAGGGCGCAATGACTGTCGCTCGAATGGCCACGAAACCCGTACTGAGGGGATGTTTGACGTGTACGAATGGGGGACTGGAGGGCGCCCCAATTTCTCTGCCGAAGGACGCCGGGGGATCTTCCAGGCGGTCTTGCGGGTTACTCGGGTTACTCGGAGAAAGGCAAGGAAAGGGTGGGGGCTGGGCCGGGCTGTTGGGTGGCTGAGGCCCCCGCGTGTTCCCTCCTGCAGCCAACTTGGCGGCCACGGACGTGACCTTCCTGTTGTGCTGCGTGCCCTTCACGGCCCTGCTCTACCCGCTGCCCGCCTGGGTGCTGGGCGACTTCATGTGCAAGTTCGTCAACTACATGCAGCAGGTGCGCGGGCTGGGGAAGGGGCCGCGGAGACCAGGGGCGGGGCCGAGGAGGAGGTGGAGCCTGGGCCTGGGGACAGGAAAGGGGACCGCGTAAAAGGCAGAGATACAGTTAGGGACCGGGCTTGCGGAGGTGGGCCGGCGCCTTCTCGCGCGCCTGTCCCGCCTTCCTAGGATGGCTGTGCTTCTTCTGCCCATCTCAGCGGACCCCCAGCCGCCCGGTCAAACCCGCACTGGGATCCCCCTCTCTGCCCCTGGAGGCCCTCCCGCGACGTGTCCCGTTTGTGCCCGGGTGTTTGGACCTGTGGGGGCACCCGCGGGGTGGGCGCAGACGGGGCAGGCCCCACACCGCGCACGGGACGAAACGCCCGCTCTCGCCCCCTCCCCCAGGTCTCGGTGCAGGCCACGTGCGCCACCCTGACGGCCATGAGCGTGGACCGCTGGTACGTGACCGTGTTCCCACTGCGCGCCCTGCGCCGCCGCACACCCCGCCTGGCTCTGGCGGTCAGCCTCGGCATCTGGGTGGGTGAGTGCAGCGCGAGCCCCGCACGGGGCGAGGCGGGGGTGGGGGGGGGGGATGACAAGCCTTCGTGCCCTGGGCGCCCCCACCCCCCGCCCCGCCCCGCCCACCGCCCCTCACTGGGCTCCGGCCGTGCGCACATCTGGGACATGGGCGCTCCCTCCGAAGAGCCGCCGAAGGCGCGGACCCCGGACGACGCGCGCCTACGAGGCGCGCCCAGTGACGCTGCCCCGGGGGGCACCTGAGGGTAGGGGTCCTGGCCTCCTGGCGTCCCTCGTCCCCGGGGCAGGCTCTTCACCCTGTCGTGTGGCGCAGGCTCGGCCACCGTGTCCGCGCCGGTGCTCGCCCTGCACCGCCTCTCGCCCGGGCCCCGCACCTACTGCAGCGAGGTCTTCCCCAGCCGGGCCCTGGAGCGCGCCTTCGCGCTCTACAACCTGTTGGCGCTCTACCTGCTGCCGCTGGTCGCCACCTGCGCCTGCTACGGGGCCATGCTGCGCCACCTGGGCCGCACCGCCGTGAGCCCCGCGGCCGCCGACGGCGCCCTGCAGGTGAGCGGCCGCCGGCTGGCTGGCTGGGTGGAGGCACGGTGTGGGGGACGCGCGTCTGGAGGAACCGGGGGTGGGGGGGGGAGAGCGGGCAGCGAAGGGGGGGGGGCTCAAGGCTCAAGAAGGGGAGCTCTGGGGGCGCCCGGCCGGCTCAGCGAGTAGAGGGGGCCCTTTTGCTCACGGGGTCGCGAGTTCAGGCCCCACGCTGGGCCCCGGAGCTTACTTTAAGAGTGAGCGACCACGGAGGGGGGCTCTGCGGGGTGGCCCCGGCCAGCCCAGCCCGCAGCCTTTCCTCACCACCCCTGCACCCCGCAGGGCCGGCTGCTGGCAGAGCGGGCCGGCGCCGTGCGGGCCAAGGTCTCGCGGCTGGTGGCCGCGGTGGTCCTGCTCTTCGCCGCCTGCTGGGGCCCCATCCAGCTGTTCCTGGTGCTGCAGGCGCTGGGCCCGGCGGGCGCCTGGCACCCGCGCAGCTACACCGCCTACGCGCTCAAGATCTGGGCACACTGCATGTCCTACGGCAACTCGGCGCTGAACCCGCTGCTCTACGCGTTCCTGGGCTCCCACTTCCGGCAGGCCTTCCGCCGGGTCTGCCCCTGCGCCCCGCGACGGCCCCGCCAGCCCCGGGGCTCCGGGCTGCCCGCCCCCGCCGCCCCCCCGACGGAGCTGCGCCGCCTGGCCGCCCCCCCCCTCCCCCCCCCCCCGGGCCATCGCCGGCCCCTGAAGCCCGGGAGAGTGCGGGTGTCCTGAGGGAGCGTCCGGCCCCAATCCGGGCGGATTCTGCGGGGAGAGAGCTGGGCCCCTGTGGGACAGGTGCCGTTTGAGCAGCGGCCGCTCGCATGTGGTTATGAATATCTCGGTTTCTGTGCAAGATAACCATAGTGAAAACGTCCCCCCCACCCCATGTCCCCTCGGTACGAATTTGCTGTGATGTCTGCTCCCACTGATATCCTAATTACTTCTGTATTTCCTGAAATTGAAGACACTTTGATACTGGCACTCTCTGGAACGTTCCCCCAAAGCACCGACAGACGTCTTGCAATCGTAACGTTATAAGCTTCGGCCCGTTTTCAGAAATACGGACATGTGAACAGCGTGCGATTTTTAAAGTGCTGAAATACAGATTCTGTGTCTCCCTCTCTCTCTGCCCCTCCCCCGTTCATGCTCTGTCTCTCTCTGTCCCAAAAATAAATAAAAACATTAAAAAAAAAATTTTAAGTGCTGAAATAAAGTAGTGTTACTGCTACCCGGTGAGTGTCCAGCGTCCAGGCTGGGGAAACGGCGGGTGTCACGGAGTGCACAGGTGCTCCCTGGAGCACGTGCACAGAGCCGCTCGCCGGACGGATGGACGGACGGGCGGACGGACGGCTCCTTGAGAAAGCGCCCCACAGTGGAGGGAGGCAGAAGAGCGGCCGATTCTCACTCCCGGGCCTGTGGAGTAACCGGGCTCGGCTGGGCTGGACGGGCGCACCTAGCAGCCGGACCTGGAAGGCCCCAGAAGGCCTTCCTGGCAGGCCTAGTGGTGGAGCAGTCCTCTCCCCACCCCCCCACCCCCCACCCGTGTGGCTGTTGGGCTTCCTCCCCGCATGGCCGCATGGTGCTCCCGGAAAGTCAGGCTCATCCCTTGGCACAGGTTCCAGGAAGAGCCTGGAGGCCCGGGCTCAGAAGCCTCACACCGCTGTTTGCACCCGGATTGCCGCGAGCCGAGCCTTCAGAGCCTCGCCCCGCCCAGATGTCGCTTGGGTGGGGCTGCCTGCGCAGGATTAGTTCAGCCTTCCCCCAACAGCCCTGCCGGCTGAGGCTTAGTCACTCCCGCAGGACCCCCGCCCATCTCTGGGAGGGCTCCAGGGCTCCCAACTTATCTGGAAACAGCACGGCCCTGCAAGTAATCCCAATTGGCAGCGATGTTAATGTGAGACCAAGAGGCCAAAACACAGGGCCATTTCGACATTGGCCTGAAGCTGGCTTGTTTTTGTCTTCAACACCAGCCTCCAGACCGGGCAGGACAAGAGGGTGGAATTCTCCCCTTTGCCCACAGGCCCTGCCGCCCCCGCCCACTCCCTGCCCTCCAAACTCACCCTCTCTCTGCAGCTGTTTGAACTGCTGCCATCCCTCTGGCCTCTGGGCCTTTGCACATGCAGGTCTGGCTGTCGTGCCAGCTGTGCCTCACTCATCCATCAAGTCTCAGCTCAGCTGGCTCCTCCTCCTCCGGGAAGCCTTCCTGGAGCTCTCTGCGCCCAGCGCTGCCCCCATCACGGTTCTGATGTCCCTGTGTTGTACCTGCTGGCTGCCTGTCTCACGTGGTCCCCCACGTATCCCCAGCGCCCAGCGCATGGTCGGGCTGATTAGACATTTGCGGGATGAATGACCAAGTGTGTTGTGGGGGTTAAGAGAGAAAGTGTGTGCAGAGGGAGTGGCACAGTTTCTGCAGGAAAACGGTTTTTTTTTTTTAAAAAAAGAAGGTGAAGGGGGCTCTGGGGTATTCACGTCAGAGAAATAAAAGCTCCGGGACAGAAAACCCGCACACTTAGCTCACCTGCGGCAGCCGACACGCGGTACCTTGGGCGTCCACGACACGCGTGTGGGCAAGCACACTCGCCCACCCACACCATGGGACACAACTCAGCAGCAGACAGTTGTGGGCGCACGGCAGACACGCGGCCCCTCGGACGCATCTCCCAGAATCACGCGGGGAAAATCAGGCAACCCCCAAGGTTACACGACACGTGTGGTTCTAACAGCACCTGGAGGAGAGAGCGTTATGGGGATGGAGAAGAGACCGGTGGTTGCCGGGGTGAGGGCGGTAGGGGCGGTGAGCGAGGTGGGCGGGGGGGGGGGGCGGCAGCAGGAGGGACCCTCGTGATGGCACACTCCTGTCCCATAAAACGGGGAAATCCAAAGAAGGTGGGCGGATCGCATCAGTGTCAAAATCCTGGTTGTGATACCGTAGTGCAGTGTTGCAAAATGTCACTGTCGGGGGAAGCCTGGCGAAGTTCTGCGTCAGGATTCACGATTATCTCAGGAAAACACACAAAGCTGAAGGGCTGAAAGGGAGGTCTAGGAAGAGGAGTCGTTTGGGGCCCATTTAGCTGGGCCTCGTTTTCGGAGCCCCTCCCGTGTGCCAGGCTCTGCGCTGGGGGTCGGGCCACGGCAGCGAGGAGGGGCTTCCTGTACACAGTCCCTGCCTCGTCTTGGACGGAAGGGGCAGACTACCTGGAGAGATGCAGAGTTAGAGCAGCAGAAAGGGTCATGAGAAAGACATGTGTGCCCCTCGTGGGTCACTGGGAGCCTGACCTTGGCGGGGGTGAGTCCAGGAAGGCTTCCTGGAGCAGGCAAGTCTGGGAAACGTGAACGCAGCTCGGAGGTGGGGGAAGAGCACAACAGATGGGGAGCACAGACAGTGTAAAGGCCCTGGGGCAGGAAACATCTGGTGAGAAACAGCTAGAAGGCCTGCGGGGCCAGAGGAGAGTGCAGTGGGAAGATTGCCAGCTGCAGGGATAAGCCGGATCTTCCCTGAGGGTGATGGGAACCATGGAGGCTCCTAAGCAGGGAGGGACACGGCCAAGGTAGGTGGAGACTTTTCCAGTTTATTATTTCATTACTACCACGGGTCTTGCCTTTTGAGCTGCCAGGACCAGGCATATGCCAGCACAGCCCATCCGAGAGAGCAGGTGGGATGGGCCTCAGGGCCACCTGATGGGGATAAACCCTGGGGGTCTGGGGTAGGGAAAGGGGCTGATTTCAATTTCCGATAAACAATGAACAACTTTTTAGTATAAGTAGGTCCTGTGCAAAACTTAGGATACACTTAAAATTTAACCGCGAATCCGGTATTTATCTGGCAATTCTACCGTAGGACATTCAGAAGGAGCCACAGGGGAGAAAATAACTCCGCGGGCCTCAGTTTCCCCGTCTGACCCGGGAAAGTCGTTTTCAGGGGACACGGCGCCACCTGGCGGCCTCAGGCGCCGGCCCCGCCCCTGACTGCAGTCCCGTCGGTGCCCGGCAGGTGGGGCGCGCACCCCACCGAGGTTCCCGGCTCGACCCCCACAAAGGAGCCGCCAGCGCTAAGGGGCGGTCGCTCATGCGAACCCCATACCAGACCCCGGCCCAGCGTCTCCCCGATGCGGAATGGGTCAAGCGAGCCGCATCATGAACTTCCTGGGCCGCAGGCACTTTCGTCTCCTCGGTCTTGTCTATGAGAAAATATTAAACGTGATATTTTACTGTTTTTATAAAACCTAATATAATTTAGGCTGGATTCATTAATATACATCCGTTATTGGTACATTTGCTTTTCTCTTATTTTAAAAGTTGTTAAAATCGCATTTTCGTGGACCCCGGCTTGCAGGGCCAGGGCAACCCGGGAGCCAGGTGCAAGTGACGGAAAACAGGGTTGAGTCGTTTCCACCGGGCCCAGCACCCCTGTCCGGGCTTGTTTGTTTTGGAAATCAAAACGGTGAATTGTTCCTCTCCACCTCTGTATAGACAGACGCCAAAAATCCTGTGGGATGAGGGAGGGAACACACGAATTCATTCATTCAACCAACATTTATTGAGCAACTACTATGTGCCAGGCACAGCCTCAGGCCTGGAAACCCTGCTTCAAGCAAGGAAGAGTGGGTCAAATGAATACCGAAAGTGAATACCAGACGTTTCAAAAACAGAAGCACCTGGATGAAGACAAAACAGGGTGACATGATGGGGTCATGCCTGACCCTGAGAGGTCAGGGAGGGACCCTCTGAGGAGCAGAGGCTCCAGTGTGAAGCAGGAGAGGGCACGGGCCATGGGGTGACGTGGAAAGGGGACGCCACACAGAAGGACTGGCCAGTGCAAAGGCCCAGATGTGGGAACATGTTTGAGGAGGAAAAACATGGGGAGGTGGACTGTTTGGGATCTGGGTGAATTTTTTTTAAAACTATTTTTTCAATCTTTTTTGTACATTTATGTATTTTTGAGAGACAGAGCATGAGTGGGGCAGGGGCAGAGAGAGAGGGAGACACAGAATCCGAAGCAGGCTCCAGGCTCTAAGCTGTCAGCACAGAGCCCCACGTGGGGCTCGAACTCACAAACGCGAGACCATGACCGGAGCCAAAGTTGATGTTTCACCAACTGAGCCACCGAGGCGCCCTCCGCCACCTTTCTTTTTTGATCTGGGTGAATTTTTAAGAGGGTGCTTCCCCCACCCTCCCCCACCCCTGAGTGGGGAGCTGGCTACTTTTTCCCGGGGGGGGGGGGGAGGTGTCCCAAACCTGCAGGGGCCTTGCAACATGGTCTGGACAGGAAACCTTATAGGACTTGGGTCTCTGTACCCATTTCCCAGCTTGCAAAACAGAGACCAAAGAAGGGTCAGCACCAACTGGAAATCACATAGCAAGACCAGGAGGACCGAGGTGGAACCAGGGCCTGCTGCCCACTCCCAGTGGAGCCAGCAAGTCTGCGAATCAATTCCCAGCTCCCTCCCTGGGCTAAAAATAGGATGGCCTCACTGGAGGCAGCTGGGAATCCTGCAGCCCCTCACCCTCTAGGACTGGGCACCTCTGGGGAAGTCGCTGTGCATGGACAACTTTCCCCAGGGAAAAGGGGGAAGGGCAGCACCCCCCCACCCCGCCCTTGAGAGCACCCCGCCGTGCCCCTCCTTTTGAGCAGAAGGAAATGGAACCCTCAAAACGAGTATACAAGGAATGAATTAACGTGGACTCATTTGGGGGTGCCTGGGTGGCTCAGCCTTTGAACCCCCGGACTCTTGATTTTGGCTCAAGTTGTGCTCCCACATGATGCGGAGGCCATGGGATCCAGCCCTGCGTTGGGCTCCCCACTGAGCGTGGAGCCTGCTTCAGGTTCTCTTTCTCTCCCTCTGCCCCTCTGTGTACACGTGCGCTCCCTCTCTAAAAAAAAAAGTATAAAAAACAAACAAAACATGGGCTCCTTTTAAGGGGAAGACGGAGGCAGAGAGGCTCACGAATCTAACCTGGGTGGGGCAGGGAGTGCCTTCTGATGTCCTTGGCTCTATGATGGGGAAGAGGCTTTCCTGCACTTGGGAGAAGTGGCTCCTGGTGGAGGGGGGGGGGGGTGCCTGGACCCTTATGGTGGCTTTCCTCCCCAGCTCACCTGGGTCTCTCCAAACTTCCCCTCTTTGGGCAGATGTCTCTGCCCCTCCCACTGGAGGGGGGTGTGGATGAGCAGGCAGCTGGGACTGGGTGTTTAATAGCCTAAAGGTGGAGGCCTCTCACCACCTGCTGCCATTAGGCTACAGGAGGCCCTGGGGCTCGAGGGCTGGGTTCCTGAGAGCGGTGGGCAGGACTCCAGCCCTGGGGTGGGGGCAGCCTCCAGGCACTCATCCCCTGGGCTTGGGAATCCCACCCCCCACCCCCACCTGAAGCAGGAAACCTGCACTTTGCACTGGAGGCTTGAGGTCCTGAAAAGATGTCAGTAGCGTGAGCCAACTGACAACCAGGGGCCCAAGCTCCACCCGGTAGGACCGGGGACAAGGGGCCCCCAGGCCAACTGCCCACCCGTGCTCCCACTTGGTTCACATCTGGGCTGCAGCCGGGTCCCTGCAATTAGTCCCAAGGGTGGCCCCTGGACCTCAGACCTTCCAGCAGAGCCCACATCCACATCCCCACCTTCGAGGCGCCCTACTCTGTGCCTCGGCGTCGCTCTCTTTGAAATGAGGACATTAAGAGTCTCTCCTACACAGAGATGTGAACGTGCATAGGGCACATGGCGGGCAAGGGGAGGCTCAGAATATGAAAATTATTATCAAGTTATTATTACCAAGGAGATTATCTTGTCTCTCCTCCTAGAGGGTGACAGTCGGGGGCAGGGGTCGTCACGATTTCACAAGGAGTCTTCCCGACGACCAGCACGCACTCCCCCACCCCCACGCTTGTGTCCAAGCAGCGCTGCCCGCCCCCCTCCCCCGCCTCCCCCCGCCTCCCCCCGCCCCCGGCGGCAGCTTTCCCTCTCCTAGGCCTCTCCCCACCCTGCAGCACCCCCGACGAGGGTCCTGGCCTCCTCCCTTAGCCCCCGGCCTGCTCTCATTTCTCTTCCTTGTAGCTCCAGTCATCACCGCGTCTTTAATCCCCATTTTACAGATGTGGCAACAGAGGCTCTGTTGGGGGTAGGGGGGGGAGGGGCGAAGTCTCTAGCGCCAGGTCGCTGGGCTATGGGACAGGAGTGAAACTCCGAGCCCGGAAGGGCAGGCCCGTCCTAGATGCCGGGAGAGCTGGTGAAGGGGTCCCCGACCCGGCTCGGGTCCCTCCAGCCCGCCCTGACGGAGGTCTAAAGCCCTCCCCTCCCCCTCGGATGCTCCCAGTCCCTCCCGCGCCCTCGGCGTCCTGTGCGCTCGGAGCCGCGGCGCGCACTTTGCCCACCGTCCCTAAGCAGGGGGCGGGGCCTCCCGCGAAGCTGTTCCCCTTCCCTTTTATTATTTATTATCATTTAAAGGGGCCGTGACCTGAAAATTTCTGGCCACTCTCTCCCCCTCCCCAACACTCCTGGGCTGGCGGTGCGTCCTCGGACCGAGCGCGGGGGTCGAGGGGGCGTCCGGGAAGGGGGAGGGGGCCTCACGAGACCCCTCCCCGCGTCCCGGGCCGCAGCGCTGAATCACCGGCGAGGTATTTGCATCTGAGAGCGATTTGTCACCCGGTGATTTGTCTGCGGGGCGGTGAGCGCGCCGGCGGGGGGAGGGGAGGGGCGGGGGAGGCCGCGCGCGGGGAGACTCTTACCAATCGGGTCGGATGGGGGTGTAGACGCGGACTCGGCGGGCGGCTCGGTGAGTCGGCGCGCGGCACAAACCCGGCGGCGGCCGGGAGCCAGCAGCGCGCAGCTCGCGGCCCGGGCCGGAGGCCAGGCGCGGCCGGGGCAGGGCCGGACGCCAGGCGCAGGGCATGCGCCCCCCGAGCGGGCCCTGCGCGGTGAGGCGGGGGGGAGGCTGGCCTTTTAAGTTGCGGGTTCCGGTCCCGGGTGGGCGCAGTGCGCCCGGGAAGCCAGTGAGGGGGGTCTCCAAAGTTGGGCAGGCACAAGGGTGGGGGCCCAGGACCGGGAAGGCGACTCCGGTGGGTCCGAGTTGGGGTGGTTTTCTCCGCGACCCCCCTCGGAGACCTCACCCCCTACCACATTGCGCTAGGGCCGTCGGGGGTCCCGAGTGAGCGCCGCCCCCCACCCCCCAGCGGAAGGAAATGGTCTCTAGGCGCGCGCGGGGGGCTGCGCTCCGGGTTCTTATCTCATTTTTTTTTTTTTCTCCCCGGAATCGGGTGCTTTATTCCCGACCCCCGAGCGGAGTGGGAACGCCGGGTGGGGAGGGCAGTTCCCTAGCGACCCTCGCCAGCTTGGAGGGCTTACTTATAAAGTGTCGGCTCCGGAGCTGAAAGGGACCCCTGGAGGAGGACCCCCCCCCCCCACCCATGCCCGCGCCCGGGCGTGGGTTCGGCCGGGCAGCCAGCGCTCTGGCGGGGATCCCCGGGAAAAGCCCCCCCGCCTCGGTCAGTGCCCCCCAGACACAAAAGCGGGCGCAGGAAGCGCGGGGAGCGCGCGTTTGTCAACTCCAACGTTCGGCGTCCGACCCCAGGCGGCGGATTTGTCAATAATCTTCCGTTTTTAGTCGCCCGGGCCGGAGGGGTTGCCCCCCCCCCCCCCCATGCAAATCGGTCGCTTTCCAAGAAGCCTTTGAAATCCGGACTGGGGTTTTTGTCGTCTTATTTCTTCTCTTTCTTCGGTTTTTCTTTTCTCACTTCCTCCGGGCCGCCCCACTCCCGACTCTCCTAGCCCCCTCCCCAGCTTTCTGCCCCACCCCACCCCCTCTTCCTTTCGTGGAGTGAGGGGCCCCTTTCGCCACCCGCGGGCCCCAGCCTTGCACAACTCTTTAAATAACCGTGTTTTGCAAGGCCCCGGCCCAAGCGGGTGACCTCTCTCTCCGGGAGGCATTGGGGGGAGGGTGTGGCCCAGGATCCCTCTGGCCCCCTAGTCAGGTTCCAGCGACCACCCAGCACACCCCCACCCCTGCCTGGTCCTTGCCTGGGAATGCCTCTCCCTTAGGGTTGTCATAAAGTGGGGGGTAGGGGCCGAGGACAAAGGGCTCTTGGGGGAGGGGTCTGGAGGGGGTGGGCGTCGCCAGCTTAGGGTTAATGGCGGCCATGGGGGCCCCAGGCAAGGCCCAGGGGAGCTCTGGGGTTCCCACCTGCCCCCTCCACCAACCCCAACGTGGAGGCCTGCCCTGCTCCCCTCCCCCACTGGGCGACCCGGAAGGGTCATTAAACCCAGCAGGCCCGGGGGTGGGAGGCTGGGGGGGGGAGTGGCTTCCTCTGGCCTCTTCCTTCTGCCCCCCAAAGAGGAGGGGGGTGTTGCCTGGAGCGTTTCCGTAGGGAGGGGGGGCTTGTCTTGAAGTTGTCAAATGTGGGGGAGGGGTAGTGGACCAGACTAGACACTGGGCGTGAAATGTCCCCTCAGCACTTCTTAGGGCTGGTTGGGGGGGTGACCACCAGTCCTGGGAGGGGTGGAGAGTGGGGGGCTGGGTGCTACTTCGCTGCCCCTAAGGACACTGTACTGGTCACCCTCTCACACTGGCCTCTGAGAGGGTCTTTGTGCCCTGAGACCCCGTCCCTACTGGATACCAAGGTCCTTTGGGGACATGACCCTCTCCCATTTCCCACAGGGGTCACCCACCGCCCCCCCCCCCCCACTGCCCTTTCACCGATCCAGATGGAAGCAGCAGGGGGTCTGGGGAGAAAGCAGAGGGCCACTGGGTCCCTGTGGCTCTGCAGGGCCCCTCCCCTGACTGGGTGTGTTGAGGGGGGGTCTATACTGCGAGACTCCCCTGAGTGGCGTCAGGCTCGGATTAGCAGGTCACTATGGGAGTTGGGAAGGTGGCCAGCCTGGGGAATGGGTGTGAGCTAGCTAGCGACCAGGAGCCTCTGCCCTCCGGCCCCTCCTGTGTGTGGGTCCCTGTCTGCCCCCGGAGTGGCTTGGGGGTTCATTTGCTGGGTTAGGGGCAGTCTCCTGTCCCCTCCCCCCATCTCCCGTCCCCCTTCCCCATGATGTGCCGTCTGTGTTGTCACTACTGGGCCTGTTGGCTTCTGCCCGGTTTGTTTTACTGGCGGTCTGGGCGGGTGGGGGTGTGGCCTGGGCTTGGGGGGTGGGGAGCTGGGGTGGGACCTGCGTCCTTCTGTTTGGTGAGGGCTAGCAATGCCAGGTTCCGGGTGTCCCTGCCTGAGACCTTGGCAATTAGGGTTGGTGGTGGTTTGAGGAGACCCCAGGCTGGGGCGCAGCTCCTTGCCTTCTGGGGGCGTTGGCCCCATTTGGGGTCCCAAAGGGCAGGAGGACTCCCCTGCAGAGATCACGTGGGGTGGTGAGGGAGGCTCTGATGTCACTCAGATCCTGGTTCAAATCCCAGCCTTGCCGGGAACGTGCTGTGTGTCCTCCAACAGGGCATCTCCTGGCCTCAGTTTTTCTCATCCGTAACATGGGGACCATCCAGCACCTCCTTCCCTAACACGACATGGTGCCTGCCGTGTGCCTGCCTTTACCGTCACACACTTGCTTCGTCCCTGCTTGAGCACAGAGGTGGGCGCTGTCAGGACACCATCTTGCAGATGGGGAAACTGAGGCCTAGAGAGGTCAAGGCTGAGGAATGGGATGGGAGCGTGAGTGAGGAGGGTGATCGCAGGACCGGTATACAGGAAGCCCTCGGTCTGGGCCAGCCACGGTCTTGGTTGGCCTGAGTAGAGGGGGGGTGGCGCCTGGAGCCATCTGGACGGGGCTGCACCAGCAGGGGTCCAAGCAGCACCTGGAGCTCGGAACCAGAACCCGGAACCCATCTGGACTCTGGTGCCTGGTAGCTGGCTGTGGCCAATCGGAGGCCGGGAATGCCTCGTCCCCCTGCTGTGTTTATGAAGCAATAATCCAAGGTCTTCCCCAGGAGGTGGGGTCCGGAACCGCATGTTTCTTTGTGGCCCAGACTGGTGGGGGCCACCTTCAGACCCTCAGGAGTTCAGTGCAGGGTGACCCCGCTTCCCAGCCTCCCGGAGGGCAGACAGAGGGGGGGCGGATGGGGAGAGCACCATCTACCACCTCCAGGGAGGGCTCCAGGTCTGCACCCCGATGGGAATGGTTGGGAGAGATTTTCCCAGAGGCCTTTGCGGTCTGACCTCAATCAGGAGGATGGGGCCGAGGAGCCCTGGAGTGTGGTCTAACGGTCTCTCCTGCTGCCCCCAGGTCTCTGCATACCCGTGAATGAGCCAGACACCAGCCGCCGTTGCCCGGTGCCTGGCGTGAGAAGGAGGCACCGCTGGCATGCCCTCAGCCTGAGCACGGCGGCCCCCGCCCCCGCCCCCCGCCACCCTGCACTGTCCCGGCTCCCCTGAGGCCCCCACACTGCAGTGCGGCCAGGCCCCCTCCCCGCAGGGGCCGCCCCTGCCGCCCACGTCTGGTGCCCGGGGCGGCCCGGCCCGCAGGGCCATGAAGCTGCAGGCGGTGATGGAGACACTCCTGCAGCGGCAGCAGCGGGCACGCCAGGAGCTGGAGGCCCGGCAGCCCCCACCGCCCCCGCCGCCCGAGCTGCCTGCCGGCCCCCCGGCCCGGGCCAGGGCTGCCCCGGACGAGGACAGAGAGCCAGAGAAGTCCCGGATGCAGCGGGCCCAGATGGCCGCGCTGGCCGCCATGCGGGCCGCTGCTGCGGGCCTCGGACACCCGCCCAGCCCCGGCGGCTCTGAGGACGGGCCCCCCGGCCTGGAGGACGAGGACACGGCCCGGGAAGGGGCGCCAGGCTCACCTGCAGCCCCGGGCCGAGGCCGGGAGGCACCAGGACGTGCCGAAGGTGATGAGCACTTGGAGGACGCGGGCTCCGACGGTGACCTGTGAGTCGGGGGTCTGCGGGCTAGCCGCGAGCAAGCGGTGGGTGAGCGTTCGATGCGTACCAGGCAGCTCTGGGCCCTGGGGACACAGCTGTGCGGGCAGGACCAGACGCTGTCCTGGCGACTGCTGAGATCCGTGCTGTCCCTTAGAACCTTCTAGAGGACGGTGGACACGTACCAACCAGGATAGGAGCCACCGTTCAAATTGCGGGGGCCCTGAGTTTGTAGCTTTATGCCATCTTGATCTAAGGGCACTGACCACGTGTGGCCAGGAGCCCCGTGCCCGGCGAGGCCACAGCAGGTTCAGTGGCCCCGGGGGGGAACCTGCACAGAACGGGTGCTGGCTGGCCCGCTGGTGCGTTCCACCTGGATCGCGCGCAGGCCCCGAGCTGAGTGCTGGCAGGGCCTCGGCGGGACCCTTCTGGGAATACATTGAACGAGCAGAGAAACAGGGTGATTGTGGGCTGTGATAAGCAGTGCCGAGAAGACGAAGAAGGATGGGGGTGGGGAGAGGTGTCTGGGGCTGGGAACAGCATGCCTGGCAGAAGGAACAGCCTGAGCAAAGGCCCTGCGGCAGGAACTGGCTGGGCGATCCTCCAGGCCCGCCAAGGAAGCCTGTGCAGCGAGTGCAGGAGGGGTTAGCAGGTGGGGCTCTGTGCCGACGGGAAACAAGACAGCGTAGACTATGGCCCACGCCCCTCCTAGCACCTGCAATGGGGTGGCGGCCGCTCTTCTGTGCAGAGAGAGAGAAATCGAGGCTCTGGCGAAGAGCAGACCCTGCCCTGGGGCTGCAGTGAGCTGGCGCCATCTCCCCTGACCTGTGCCCTCTGCCTGCCCCAGGAAGCCAAAGTGGGAGGAGGAGGAGGAGGAGGAGGAGGAGCTGGAGGAAGAGCTGGACGAGGAGGAGGACGAGGAGGAGGAGGACGAGGAGGAGGACGAGGACGAGGAGGCGGAGGACGAGGACGAGGAGGGGCTGGGGCCCCCGGGCTCTTCCGGCCTGGGTCCCGCGGCTCTCATCCCCCGCAGGGCCCCGCCGTGCCAGGCTTTCCGGGGTGACGGCGGGCCCCGGGTGCTGGGCAGCCAGGAGCGCCCAGGGGCCGGCCTGGCCCACGCTGGAGGGGCCGCCCACGTGGCGCCCCAGCTGCAGCCGCCGGACCACGGGGACTGGACGTACGAGGAGCAGTTCAAGCAGGTGGGCCGCGCGTCGTGACGGGGGCCTCGGGGCGGGCGGCACCCAGCTGCACGCTGGGAGCCCTGCAGAACGCCCGGCCGAGATGGGGGCCCGTGGGTGGGACCGGCCGGCCGTGGAATGCGCGGATGTGGGGGAGGGAGCAAAGCCCGGAGAGAGAAGCGTGGGGGGCTGCTCGGGCACAGAGTGTGTACCAGGAGGACCCGCAGAGAGACAGCAAGGAAAGGGGCCCAGGCAGAGGCCACGCGACCCGACCGGGCTCGGCCTGGGTTGTGCGTTCGGGGTGAAGCCCAGCGGGTGGACGTGTGGGCAGAGAGGTGGGGGCTGGGGCATACGGGCCGGAGGCCTTGCCGGTCAGCGTGGAGTCTGGCGTGTCGAGGCCACAGCCGTTGGTTGAGCCGGGGGTGGCGGCCACGTCGCTGTGGACTGCAGAGCGGCTCCCTGGGGCTACAGAGGGGCGGGGAGGAAGCAGGGCCGTCCTGGTGCCTTCCCTGCGGGCGGCCAGGGCAGAGGAAGTGGCCGGGCGGGGGACCCTTTGAAGTTGGGCCGAGCTGGGCTGGGCAGATGGAAACCAGATGGCGTCCGGCCGGGCTCACATTCCAGCCCGTGGCCAGCTGGGCCCTGCCCTGACCTCCAGGAGTGGCCGGCGGGGGACCCGGCGTTCCCCGGCCCAGGGCCTGAGCCTCGAAGGGCTCCACTGGACAGGCCAGCGTGTGAGAGCTGGGAGGTGGCTACGAGTGGCCTCCCAGAATTGGCTGTAGGCCCCTCTTGGCGGAGCTCTGGAGGAATGGACCAGGAACTGGCCTCCGGGGACGAGGGCATGGGCTCCAGCCTCTCTTGGGGAAGAGCGGTGTGCATCCTGCAGTCCTCCGAGACCTGCCTCAGGCAGAGACAGGACCCGTAAAGTGGAGGACCTGAGATCGGACACGTGCTGAGGGGGACAGGCCAGGAGCTATGAGGAGGGGAGGGGTGTAGAGGGGGGACGGTGCCCCCCACACCCCCTTCCTGCTGGAGGCTCCACCCCTGCGTGTGGACGCGAGCCTGCTCCCTGCCTCAGTGTCTCTCCCCTTCAGAAGGAGACACCAGCGGGCTGGGTTCCTGCCTGTCCCATTTTGCAGATGGGAAAACTGAGCCACAGTGTTGCTCTTAACGTCCTCTGGGTCCAAAATAACACAAATGGGCACAGCGTGGGCAAGTTATATTTATTTGTTCGCGGAATATTTACAGAGAGCTCCAGGCTCGGGGGCTGGAGAGCTGGATAGATGCACCCAGCATTATAGGGTCATGGCCAGGCCCGAAGGGAGACTCAAGGCCACACAGTCCTTGTGAGGTCAGAGTTTGACGGGACCCCTAACCTCCCACCCCTGCTCAGTGGCCTCAGCCCCTGGGGCTCAACACTGACTGGAGGCAGGTCACAGGCTCAGACCCCAAAGCCCCCGGGCGTGTCAGGAACAAAGGGCCACGGTAGCCACCCGCACTTGTCTGGAACATGATGGTGATATTTCAGGGATGCCCAGGGGTGGGGAAACCGAAGCCAGAGGGGGTCAGGGAACCCCAAGCCACGTGCGTGTGGTCAGTGTCAGGGTCATACTGAGCCCCTACAGACAGAGCCCCCGTGCTGTGGTGTGGAGGTCCGTATACCAGGAAACACTGAAACTGCTGAGGCGGTCAGCGGGGGGACACGTGGGGGGCCAGGTGGGAGAAGCCTCTCGGGCTGTGCCGTGAGGGTCAGGTGCACGCACACCGAGGGATGGTGCACCTGGCAGAGAAGACGGCTTGGGCAAAGGCTCTGAGGCGGGACCCAGACTGGCTCGTGTGTGGAGGCCAGATGCTGCCAGGCTGGGCCCCGCAGGAGACGGAATCAGGTCCCCGGGCAATGGGGCTGCGGGAGGTGCGGGCCGGGGGGAGGGGAGGGCCTCTCTGCAGCACGGGGACTCGTTCCCGCCCAGCCGCGGCAGGTCCAGCTGGCCGAGCACCTGTGTCGCCGGTGTCGGCACTGTCCTGGGCCATGTTGACTCTGGCGCCTGCCCCACAGCCTTCCTGGCACGTGGCAGCCGGGCCGGCCGGCCGCCCACTTGGCACTGTCTCTGCCTCTTCCTCCCCAGTCTTGGCAGGGCCTGGGCCGACTTCCCCTACGAACCCTCGATAGCCGTGAAGTTCCGGGTGGCTGCAGGTCCCGGGGCGGCCAGGGCGGGGAGGGACCCGGAGCAGCAGGCTCGTGGCCACGGAACCTTCCCTTGAATCACTGGGGGCTCCCCGCTGTAGGGCCCTGGGAACACGCGCGGACGGGGCCCACACGCCTGGAGTCCATGGCCAGGATCGGGCAGCTGCAGCAGCCGCTAGGATCTTAGGCTCCTGGCATCACACGTGGCATCCTGGTGGCTTCCTGTCCCCAACACAGTGTGCCTGGGCTCTAGAAAGTGGCATTGCAGGATTTTAAACCAGACTTTTTTTTTTTTTTAACCCTGCCCCCCCTCCAGCAGACTTTTAACCTCAGCTCTTTGGCTGCTTAAGGATCGGGATCCCTGGTCTCAGCTCCTCAAACGTGGGGACTGTTTTCAACAGCTTTATTGATATCAAGTCTCATAGCACGTGATTCACCCAAAGTGTGCGACTCAGTGGCTCCTAGCGTCTTCATGGAGTTATGCGTCCATCACCCGTCTATTTTAGAACATTCTGGTCACCTCAAAAATGAACTTTTGTAAATGCATCTTTTAGCTCTTACGCCCCCACCCCCTCTCTCAGCCCCTCCCCCACCAGCCCCCTTCCTGTGCCTGGATGAGCCTGTTCTGGACGTTTCACACACGTGCGCCCACACCCCATGTGGACTCTCGCGTCTGGTTCCGTCCCTGAGCGTCGTGTGTTCAGGGTCCGACCGCGGGGCGGCGGGTGTGCGCGCCTCACTTCTGCTGCGGCCGAGAGACGTGCGCGTGCGTGGTGGTTGCACCTGAGGGGCGTGTACGCGCACGGCGGACACGTTCAACTGTGGATGTGCGCGTGCGCGGTAGACATGGTCCCCTGTGGACGTGCGCGTGCACAGTGGACACACCGGAGTGGCGTGCGCCGTGGATGCGTTCGTCTGCAGATGTGCGCGTGCACGGTGGACGCGGGCGTCTGTGGGTGTGCGCGTGCGCAGTGGGTGCACCGTGTGTCTGCCCTCACCTGTGGATGGCGTTGCTCACACCTTGGGCTTTTGTGAGTCGTGCTGCTGTGAGCACGTGTGCGCGTTTTGTGTGGATGTGTGTTTTCAGCCCTCGTGGGCACAACCCCAGGAGTGGGATCGCTGGGTCAGGCGGTAACTCTGTCTGACCTTTCGAGGACCCGTTGACCGCTTCCCCCACGGCGGCACCACCGTTTTCCTCCCCATGGCCGCACGAGGCTCTGGCCTCCCCACGTCCTCCCCAGCACTTGTGATCACCAGCGATTACGGCTTTGGCGCCCAAGTCAAGGTGGGGTGAGGTCTCACTGTGGTTTGGGTTGGTGTTAAACGTAGGGGTGTCTTCCCCCCGCTTTTCGAGGTGATGTCCTTCCGCTGCCTACCCTGTACACGTAGGGTGACAGCTCCGGCTGGCACGTCACCTAACCGTGCAGGAAGCTGATGGGCCTCTCGCCGGGGTCCCCTGCACACACCGTGGATCCTGCCGGGGAGGGCACTTGAGTGCTGGACCTGTTTTTCTGACGGAGATTGGCGTGGGGTGGCTGGATCGACCGCCCAGTGACACGGATGAGGTGTCTGCGCTGGGACCCGACTCCAGGGTGCGCTGGAGAAGTGGACACACGGGCGGGGGGCGAGCCCTACCTCGGCTTTGGGGCTCTGGGGACCCCTGGGCCTCTGTCCCCTTTGTCTGCAGTGGAGGCGACGGGTCCAGGGCTTCACATCAGGTGTCAGGACCTGGGGCCTGGACACACACGGGCACTTAGGTGGGAAGGGCCACCTGCTGCCTCAGGCTCCAGGCCCCAGGGGCCTCTGTGTCCTCTCTGGGGACCCTGCCCAGGCCTCCTGGGATCCATTTTATGCCTGTGGGTGTCCTGCTTCCCTACAGCAGGCCCGGCCCAACGCACAGTGAGGCTGGGGTCACATTTCATTTTTTTTCTGGCCCTTTCGTCTCGCTTAGGTTTTTTTTTTTGGTTTTTGTTTTTTCCTGGTTACAGAAGATACACGGCTGCTTTTTTAACTCCATTTTCGATTCCACAACTAACACTGGGTACCATTCTCGTGGAAGGAGAAAGGGAATTTGCTGGCCTTCCTTCGGCCAGTCATGTCCAGAAACGTGTCCTGTAAGGTGTCAAAGTGCCATGTCTCGGGCTGCCAGGCTGGCCGCTGCTCCTGTCCTCACTCAGTGTCTCCGTGGATCCGAGCGCTCCCCGTCGCTGGCTTCTCCTTAGCTACTGTGGTTTCCTCGTGGGGCTGACGACAACAGTGTCTGTTTCCCTGTTTGCCTGCTGTAAATGATGCTGCCATGAACATCTTTGGCCCTGGGCAACATAGGGTGGGGGTGGGGATTTGGGGAGGAGCTGACAGATTTTCTTTGTCTTGCCTGGGAGCCCCCAAGGCTGCAGGGAGCCCTTAGGGATTGGGGCTGGGCCAGGGGGAAGGTTGAGGAGAAGGTTGCCCAGACGCTCTGGGGCAGGGGCTCTGCGGGATATGTAAGAGTTTGCTAGATGGAGAGAGAAGGGTAGAGTGTGCGTCTGGGAACCGTGTGGCTGGAACATCCAGTAGGAGGGTGGGGGTGAGCAGACATTAGGGCAGACGAAAGGCGGGCTCTAGGGGAGCCTTGGCAGGGTCTGGAGTGGGGCAAGTGAGCGAGATGGGTGGACCCTTCTGGGTCTGTGGTCCGGACAGGACTGGAAGAGGCTCAGTCTGCTGGGCCAGGGGCGCAGGATGAAAATGTTTCTGGTGGAAGACGGTGTCCTGAACAGAGGGCACAGCCTGGGCAAAGGTTTAGAGGTCAGACAGTAGGTCCTGAACCTGGCGACATCCGTCTGCCGTGCTTGGAACAGAGTGGGCAGCAGGCCAGGTCCTGTGTGTCCTGGGGCCCGTCTCTGATGCCCAGCCTCTTCCTGTGACGCCAGGAGCCTGGGGCCGTGTGCTTGGGGGCGGGGAGGGTGTTGAGAAGCCCCTGGGAACTTGGCCCACCCCGCCTGGGGCAGCGCCTGCCTCATCAAAGCCGCTGTGGCTGCTGGCACGGAGCCAGCGGGCCGTGGCGGGCATGGGGAGGGTGCCCGCCCACCAGCCCCTGGCACTGTGCCCCTGCCCGTGCCAGCCCTGGGAACCGCACTGACTCAGCGGAAGAACCTTATCTGGCCCCTGCGCCGCCACCAGCCACCCAGTCACCGCCGTGGGGTCACGGCCGCCGGGGCCTGGCCCCACGCCCACCACCCGTTCCCCACCCTAGTGGCCGCTGCCAAGCTCCCGGCCCGCCCCACGCTTTCTAATAACACACGCAGCCACTGCAGGGAGTGGTGCCCAGCGGGCAGTGTCCACGTTCTGTGTCCGGTTAGGGGATGGGCACGGGTGAGCCACACAGGGTGCAGCCCTCAGACGTGGGGGTGTGGGGGGGGGCAGGTGCGGGGTCCCCGGGACCTGGGGGGCGGGGGGGGCAGTCTCCAAGGGCCCTGTGTTTGCTGGCATCTGTGTTCACCGGAGCGGGGGGTCTGGGGGCATCCTGGGGCCCTCCGGGTGTTTGTAACCCACGCGTGTGCTGATGCTGAGGCTTTCCTGCGTGTTCATCTGAACGTCCTGGAGCCATGCGAACTCCCCTGCAGCGTCTTTTATGTGTATCTGTCGCCTCGGAGGTGTGTTTGTGCGTCCCCTCGCCTGCTGTGATTGTGCACACGTGCACGGGCACTGCGTGACGGGTCCCTCCCCTTCGTGGACGTGTTGGTGTGTGTCCTGCGGTCTGGACGTGCTTGTGGAAGGCCGGGCCCGTGTGTTTCAGAGTGTGGGGAGCCCAGTGCATTGCATGTCCCCTGGGTCCCTGTGTGATGGGCTGACCGTCCCCCGTGGCTGTGTGCAAATACAGGGAGCTGGAGGCCCGCGTGCCTGTGAGCCTGGTGTGTCCACGCCCCTCCCTCCCCCCCCCCCCCCCCCCCCCCGCGACGAGCTCACCTTGGCCCTGAAGCGTGAGGTCGAGGTGCGACCCATTAACCATTATCCAGAAAGTCACATTGTCCAGGTCAGTCACCGCTTCAACTGGCCCTGGGGTCAGCTCAACCTCTGAACCTGCCTGCTCCCTGCTGATGCTCCCCAGGGAGCCCTGAAGTGTGAACAGGGCCTGGGGGCAGGTTGCGGGGACCAGGGGGGGGCTGCCAAGTTCAATTCCTTCTTCAGCTCTGTGGGATCTTGGGCAGGGACAAGCTCTCCCTGACCCAGATGTGTCGTCGGGGGCGGGGGGGGGGGGGGCTGCTGGGTGGGGCTCTGCCCTCTCCATGCCTTAGTTTCCCTGTCTGCGTCGTAAACCCCCTGTCCCTAAGTTTCCAGATCCCGGGGCCGGCATCGCCCCTGGGGACGTGGAGGGGCGTCTCCCTGGCTGTTTGCAGCCGCCCTGTGACCCCATTTACAGACGCTGTTGCCCTGCTGGGTCAGGGGAGCGGCTGGGGGTGCAGGCTGGTGGGTGGGCACGCGCAGAGGGCGGGGCATGGACCGCCCCTTCTCCGCTGGCCAGGCTGCACGCGGCTGAGGACAATTGGGGGGGTCACGGGGTTAAACGGTAACCAGTCTGCCTATTGAAGGCCCCAGCACGGGACGCGGCCTTGCCCCGCTGGCAGGGGTCTTGTGGGGTATGTGTGGGGGGGGGCACAGAGCCAGCACCACCCACCACCCCCTCCAGACCAGGCCCGGCACCTCAGGGCCACACTCTGGTCCTCCCTGACAAGGAAAGGGGACAAACAGAAACATTCCAGGAAGAAACGCGCTGTGCGCTGATGGTAGTCAGTCCCCCGGACTCCACGTCTGCCGGGACGCCAGGACGTGGGTTTGGGAACGGTCTCCTCGGGTGTCGTTAGTTGAGATGAGCCTGTGCTGGAGTGGGGTGGGCCCTGAGTCCGATGACCCGTGTCCCTGTAAGAAGAGAGCCTTGCAGGCGGACCTCAGGCAGCCGTGGGAGGCCTGGCCTTCTGTGGACCCTCCGTGGGGATTGGTTGGGGGCGGGGTCGCGGCCGGGGTTCAGGCAGGAAGTGCCAGGCTGTGCCCCCGCGAGTGTGCCTGCCTGAGCCTGGTCCTTCCACGAGAGCGCGGGGTGTCTGCTGTGAACCAGCCTGCGTCCTGGGCCCTGGGGACGCATCCGTGGACAAAGCAGGCAGAGGAGGCCGTCCCGCGGCGTGGGGGTGTGGGGCCCAGTGGGCTGGGCTGGCACCGTGGCAAGGGCGGGCTGTCTGGGGCCATTATCTTCGAGAGAGTGAGGGCGTGTCTTGTTTGTGTGTCTGGCTGGAAGGGAGTGTCTGTGCCTGTGCCAGGGACCACGTTGGGGTGGTGTGGCCTGCCAACCCATGGGGAAGGCCGTGGGTCTGTGTGCGCCCTTGGCCGTGTACGGGGGCTGTGGGTGTGTCTGGGCAGGGTCGTGGGTCTTGGGGTTCCTCTCCAGGTGCGGTGGCCCCTGGGGGTGGGTCTCACATCTGCCCAGGCTGGCGTGGTGGGGGGTGGCCTTGGGCCCTAGTTCCTGGTCCAGCTGTGTCCCTGTCTGCTTCGTGAGGGGTCTCTGAGGGTCCCCCCCATCCCGGTGGCACCTGCCCAGCCCCCCAGCCTCAGGGGCTCCCCGTGGCAGGCCAGGTGGGGGCTGCTAACTTTCCTAGTGTTTTTCATCGCCCCCACTTTGTGGCCAGATGCACAGATGTTTCCCCAGGATTCGGGCTGGCTGGAACCAGTGTGGCCTGCCAGGGTCACCTGGCTTCCTGCTGGGGGAGCTGGGCCTGGAGCCGGGTCCCTGGTTGCTCTGCCTCCCCCGGCCCAGACTCCCCCCCCCCCCCCCCCAACCATGCTTTCTCCTCAGCTGCCACTTTCCCAGGTGGCCCCTGCCCATGGTGGCCTGGGGACAGTCTACGCACTCGCTGACTGGGTGCCGGATTCTGGGAAGGACAGCGGGGCTTGAGGTCTCTTATCTCTCTCCGGCCCCCGCAAGGGGCCAGAGGGCCCAGCCACCGGCCCATTGCTGTCTGTGCCCCCCCTGCGAGCCTCAGTTTCCCTGTCTGTGAACCGGGCAGCGTTAGAGTGAGTGCTGGTTGTTGCTGTAGTTAATTAGCACTCGGGTGTCCTGGCAGAGGAGTGGTGGGGCGGGGCGGGCGCCAGCCGCGTGCTGCCTGGGGCTGCCCCTCCGTGTCCGTGTCCGGCTCCTCTTGTCCCTAGGACGGTGGCCCACGCGGAGGTGGGATGCCCAGGAGGTAAGCTCTGGTGGTCCCGCTCAGCCGCTGGCCTCCCCGGGGCAGACCCAATCCTTCCTTGTGTCTTCCATTCGGGTTCTGGCAGAGGCTCCTGTGGGTGTGCCCAGCGGGGACCCCGGGGCCCCTTCCTCTCGACTCCTGGGCAGAGGGAGGGAGGCGGGGGGCAGCCCCCTGGCTCTCTGCACTGGGCGCAGGCTGGCCGGCGATGGCAGGACGGGGACAGCACAGCCAGGGCAGGGACATCTTTCTGAGCCTTCCCAGCCACCAGGAAATTCCCTTTCAGAGAAAACCCCATGATGGGACTTTTAGTTCCTGGGTGCCGGGCCCTGGCCACAGCATTGGACCCCTGGCCGCTCGGAGCCCGGAGCCAGGTGGGAGCTGCGAGGCTGTTTGGTGACCCTTGAGCGAAATGCCCCAAGGCCGAGTGCGACATTGGATATCTAACTGCTTGGGGTTGAGGGGAGAAGATTCAGGATTCTTGGCTTTCTGACCTGAAGCGTTTGCCCGGAGTGCCAGGTGCTTTAGGGCAGGGTCTCTCCCCAGCCCTGCGAGGCTCCACACGGCCTGGGGCGCCCGAGGGCCGGGTCCTGGGTTCCGTGCTGCCCTGCAGGTTTCTCTCAGCCCCCCTGCTTCCTGGTCCGAGGTGGGCTCCCCTCGGCCAGTGGGTGAGGGGCCCCCACAGGGACTGGAGGCCGGCGGATTTGCCTTCCATTTGCATGCTGCGTGGGGCGAGGAATTGCCGCTTCCCCACCCCTTCCTAGAATCGTTCCTCAGCCGCCCTCCATCGAGGGTGCGTTCTCAGGGCTGGACCTGTGGGTGTGCCCCCGTGGGCCTCAGTTTCCCCAGCTTTGGCATGGTGCTGGCGGGCGATCGGCTTGTCTGGCCATCAAGGGGGTTCCTCCCCCGACCCCCACCCCCAGCTGCGTCCTGGCCCCCCTGGTCCCCACCTCGATGCCGCAGGCGCCCCTGCCCACTTCACTGAGGCCCCGGGGTGGCCCCGGCCGTGCAGAAGGCCGACCGGGAGAGGACAGCAGTGTGGTGTCGGGGCACATGCCCGGCCCGCACAATCTGGAAATCCAGAAAGAAGTGCCCCTAAGCTTCAGCTCCACGTTAAGCCTTATGACTCGTTTCTGGAGCTTTTTATTAATATCTGTCATGGGTGGGGTGCCGTCTTTTCAGAGAGGGGCACATGGCCGGCCGGGGGTGCGAGGCCGAGCGGACAGATGTTTGTGCCCTGCCCAGAATCACTTCCTCAATCTCCTGCGAGCCCCGTGGGCTCACCACATCTGTGTGGAGGAGGCTGAGCCGGCGCTGACGGGAAATGAAAGGCGGCCTGGTCGCCCAGGCGGGTGCCCCAGGGGTCAGGTGCACCAGGAGGGCGGCTCACGGGAAGGGCGCGAGGTCGCCCAGACGTCGCCTAAGGCCCTGCTGCGTGCGGCAGCCAGTGACCCCCGCCCCCGGGGCCACTGCGCCTGCCTCGGATCCTGCCGTGTCCCCCACTGGCCTGCGGTTCTCTGGGGCAGCGTCCAGCAGCAGCCTTGACATACAGAAGGTGCTCAACATGGCTGCAAAACGGGTTGTCTCGGCCGACGCCTGTGGGCTGATACAGCTCCCGCTCGGCGTCCACCTCTTCTGAGAGGTGTCGTGGGAGTTTCCACGGCAGAATTTTCCCTCAGGTGCAAAACTCCCCGGGAGCCCGGCCGGGCCGTCCGCTGGCCTGCGTGCTTGCAGCGCAGGGACGGGGCACCGGCTTCCTGGTCACGTCATCCCTGCCCCCTGCGATGGGTAGACTGGGGCTCGGA